>NC_060184.1:72668976-73041476 GCF_021184085.1 Oncorhynchus gorbuscha | reverse complement strand
TGGATGAATGGGGGATAACTGTGCTTGTTACTTCACAATTGAATTGAAATTAGGCCTAACTGAATGATGAGTTTGAAGAGGTTAATTTAATTTAGAAAGACAATTGTGTAATGATGAGTTTGTTATGCCTTTTATCAGCTTTGGCACTCGGTCAAATAATTTGCCTTGCAGGTTGATTATCATTTTTATTTTATTTTCCATTTAATAAGCTGTTTTATTTACTAGAACTCTAACTCATGTATTGTAATGGTAACAAAAACATGCTGCGTGTTGCAGTAGAATAATACAAAACATATCCTTGACGATCCCAAGTTGATGAGCGAAGGGAAGCAAACGATGCCAGCCCACTGAATGAATGACAAATGGATGAATGCATGTTACTTCACAATCACATTCAAATTAGGCCTAACTAGATGATAAGGAAGGTGAAGAGATGGATTTCATTTAGAACAACAGTAGTGTAATGATGAGTTTGTCATGCCTATCATCGTTGGCCCTCGTGTTAATAATTTGACTGCATGCCTTGTGGGTTGATACCATTCTTATGTTTTACTTTGTAAAAATAAGCTTTTAAGGGACTGTTTTATTTACTATAATGCTATTACATGTATTGTAAGGGAAACAAAAACACGTACACCTTTGGAATAATGTGAAACATGTCCTTGTCTCTATCCAAGTTGACGAGCAAGGTGAAACAAACAATGCCAGTCAGCCTGCACAGACAGAACTACACCTAAACTCAAAAAAACTAATTTCACACATAGTTAGCCTGTAGACAAGATTAAATTGGCAATAGTCTGATTGACAGTATTATTAGGTGTCAAATTGTACAAGAAGAGATGGGCGCAACTTGTAATTTGCAGATGCAGGGAAGGGAGCATCACTTTATCAAATCCTCCTTCAGACTCACATGCAGGTAAAACATTTAGATTCCTATATTTAGTATCAGAAAGTGTATATATGGCCCTTACTTTTGTCAACTAACTCTCAAAATTCAAGAGTTGCAGCTCTATTTCCAAAATTTCACTTCAAGAATATCTGCACTGTCCCAGCGTTCAGCACATGACCACAGACGTGACAGCGTCGCTCTGGCTGCTAAGCAGACTAGTAACATACTGTAAATTAATTTATTTTCTTATTTCCACACTGTTTCCTTTGACCTGCAAAAAATAAATTCTAATGGACTTCTTTGATGGACTTGAACTAGTGGTTTGTTGTTTTTACTTCTAGATTAGAGCAGGGTTATTGAACTCTGACCCTACGAGGTCCAGAGCCTGCTGGTTTTCTGTTCTACCTGACCATTAATTGCAGACACCTGTTGTCCCAGGTCTAAATCAGTCCCTGATTAGAGGGGAATCACCCACCTGTTGTCCCAGGTCTAAATCAGTCCCTGATTAGAGTCCCTGATTAGAAATCACCCACCTGTTGTCCCAGGTCTAAATCAGTCCCTGATTAGAGGGAATCATTGACAAAAAAAACAATGGATCTGACTTCGATGTCCAGAGTTGAGGTTGAGGGGCCTACAGTAACATAAACTCATGTAAATGCTGTTATGTTCTTTGAAATAGTTATTTCTGTAAACACAACCAAGTTCTTCTTCTTCTGATAGAATATATGAAATGCATGTATTAGACTGTTAGAATGCATATGTTCTTGGCCGGAAGTATCCAAAATTGGCTTTAGGACTTTAGGAATTGTACAAAACATATCCTTCACTATTTTAACAATTAAATATTGTTATATTTCTACATGGATATATTTCCATGTATATTTCTTCATGCATTTCATGCTTTAGAATTGTTTATGTAGTATTTATCAAGCGTAGGTGCTTTATGTTTGCACACCTTGTGGGTTGATATGCATCTAATGCATAATCTAAATGAGACACCCGTCAACGTTCTCAACATGCTCTAGCGGGTACTCATAGGCTGAAGGCAATGCGGTTCTAGTGTTAAAAGCCTACAGTCTTCATTTTCCATTTGCCTTCTCTTGTCATCTGATTCCATTCGGAGGTATGGTTTTACCAGGTTAAACTGTAAACGGCCCCAAAAGGTTACGCTTATGCAAAGATTTGGAATAGAAAGGGATGAAATAAACAATATCTAGCATGGCGTTGGAGAGAAACGCAGCGACTCGGAGGAGTACGTGGGGAGCGTTGTGACCAGGCTGTGGCATTAGGTATGCATGTGGGCCATGGATGGGAGCGAGCTCTCATGTAGTGATGGGGGAGAAGGGATGGTTTGAGGGAGGGAGGAGGTAAACAACCATAGCTCATACTGTATCTCTCCACTCAGCCCCTGCATCTCTCTCCCCGCTCCCCTGCATCTCTCTCCCCGTTCCCCTGCATCTCTCTCCCCGCTCCCCTGCATCTCTCTCCCCGTTCCCCTGCATCTCTCTCCCCGTTCCCCTGCATCTCTCTCCCCGTTCCCCTGCATCTCTCTCCCCGTTCCCCTGCATCTCTCTCCCCGTTCCCCTGCATCTCTCTCCCCGTTCCCCTGCATCTCTCTCCCCGTTCCCCTGCATCTCTCTCCCCGTTCCCCTGCATCTCTCTCCCCGCTCCCCTGCATATCTCTCCCCGTTCCCCTGCATCTCTCTCCCCGTTCCCCTGCATCTCTCTCCCCGTTCCCCTGCATCTCTCTCCCCGTTCAGGTCGTTTTTTTTAAAGTGTGTGTTTTATAATGGTAGGCTATAATCCCCTCCATCCCCCTAAAAACAGTTTTTTTCTAACTATTACACCAATACAAAAACTTTTATAGCTTATATATAGATAGTGCAAATCTTGTACACTAGCAGCAGAAAATATTAGCATTTAGCGAACAAGGCCTCTTCACGATGCCTCCTCTGCCTTTGCAACTTCTGCACTGCACCCCAACAGGGTCTCTACCCACCTGTGTGTGTGCCAGCCAACTTTGCCAACCAACACACCCATTAAAGGGAATCTCTCATGTGAAGCCGTGCGTTTCCCTCCTACTCTGCCAGTGTCACTCATCACCCAGCCCCTTCAGCAGCGCAGCACGCCGCCGCTTCCTCTGTCGGGATTGATGACAGCCACACTGTCACAAAGTGGAGACAATCTGTCATTTGTCATCCCCCTGCCCCGGCGGTGCCTCACTGAGCCAAGATGGCTCGCGTTCTTTCATTCTCTTCTTTTAGTCAATCTTGACACCAGATCATTTTTTTAGGTTTGGGCTGAAAGGTTCAGCCAGCGAGCACTTAGCAGAACAAAATACACTCTTGGGGAACATCGTTAGTGGAACTTTTTTGTACTTTGAAGCGAGACCATTCACTGGGAGCTCTTGGAGTACTTGTAAGTTTGGACAAAATCTTACTGCCCCCCCCTCCTATTTTCACCTGAACCTCTCAAAGTATTTCTGAACCTCCAACCTTGTGCTCCTCTAGTAAAAGCAGGCGACCCATCGATCCAATACCTTGGGCAACACATCAGTCCCTCTACCTTCGTGACATGTTTTTCCCTGATTGGAGAGAGCACTTTCACATTTCTTTTCCATTTTCTTTGCGCTCGCTCTCCACCGCCGTTCCCCGAGACAGATCGAGTCCTGACATTTGCAGGGAAATGGGCTGTGCCACCGCGCTTTGTCAAATCTCACAGCTGTTTGGGGAAGGGTTTCAATCGCCTGCTCTCCCGGGTGGGCACATGAAACACAGACCCTTTTTAGAAAGGCGCAAGCGTCTTAAATGAAAAAGGAAATGGAAGCGCTTTTCCCCTATAAGTCCCCAAGCAAGAATTGGATTTGAACATCGCGACAGGGTTAGTGAAAGTAAATGCCATTTTGCATTGCCTTGGAGAAACTCAAGTTTTAAACTCCTTTAAAAAGTCATACTGTGCACACTATCTCTTCAGTCTCTGTAGGCCTCTCTGTCTTTGTAGTAGGCCTTGCTAAGACCATGCATACTGAGCTAAACTAGAGCTCTTTATTTTATTTTACAGTTTACCATTCTATCTCAAGGTGAGGAATACACTTAGTTATTCCTGTCCAATCTGTCACTGCTGCTGCTGTCAGCACGTTAATTCTATTATTCCCTTATTTATTCCCTTTTTATTTCATGGTAACTCTATAGTCCCCTGATTGCATGCAGATGGTGAAACCTTGGCCTGTGAGCGTTTGTCACCTCCCAAGCATTTATGTTGTCTGGATGTTGTCTGGATTGTTCTATTTCTATTGTCGTTAACTTTGACACCCTCTATTCAGCGCTCTTTATTCAAAACTAAGAAAGAGAATGAGAAAAAATAAACAAGTAAATGAAGTCAACAAAAACACACAAATTGCAGAAACCTTTTTTTTGTCTTCTCATTCTGCCGAATTAAACGAGCGTCGACACCGCCAGGGCCCTAATGTCAACCATTAAACACTAAGATTCAATTACAGAGTAGGAGTAGTACTTAATCTTTCCCCGGGTAGCCATTGTTCACATTGCACCCTGCGCTCCAAGACAGAAGGAAGCCATGCTAGAAACCGAAGCTCCCTCTCCTCCAACCCCATACTAAATCACCTATTACCCAGCGAGATGACAAGGTGTATTAAATGTCACTTTTCACGGCAAACAAATTTGGAGGAACAGTTAAAACTATCTATCTTAGATGTTTGGTGGCAGGGGAGTCCCACTCAAATAGATGTTTGGCCTCCCACTCAAATAGATGTTTGGTGGCAGCCCACTCAGATAGATGTTTGGTGGCAGTCCTCTCAGATAGATGTTTGGTGGCAGCGGGAAGTCCCACTCAGATAGATGTTTGGTGGCCCCCACTCAGATGTTTGGTGGCAGATCCCACTCAAATAGATTTTGGTGGCAGCGGGGAGTCCCACTCAGATAGATGTTTGGTGGCAGCGGGGAGTCCCACTCAAATAGATGTTTGGTGGCAGCGGGGAGTCCCACTCAGATAGATGTTTTTGGTGGCAGCGGGGCCTCAGATAGATGTTTGGTGGCCGGGGAGTCCCACTCAAATAGATGTTTGGTGGCAGCGGGGCCTCCCACTCAGATAGATGTTTGGTGGCAGCGGGATGTTTGGTGGCAGTCCCACTCAAATAGATGTTTGGTGGCAACGTCCCACTCAGATAGATGTTTGGTGGCAGCGGGAGTCCTCCCCCACTCAAATAGATGTTTGGTGGCAGCGGGGCAGTCCCACTCAGATAGATGTTTGGTGGCAGCGGGGAGTCCCACTCAGATAGATGTTTGGTGGCAGCGGGGCCTCCCACTCAAATAGATGTTTGGTGGCAGCGGGGCCTCCCACTCAGATAGATGTTTGGTGGCAGCGGGGAGTCCCACTCAGATAGATGTTTGGTGGCAGCGGGGAGTCCCACTCAAATAGATGTTTGGTGGCAGCGGGGAGTCCCACTCAGATAGATGTTTGGTGGCAGCGGGGAGTTCCACTCAGATAGATGTTTGGTGGCCGCGGGGAGTCCCACTCAGATAGATGTTTGGTGGCAGCGGGGAGTCCCACTCAGATAGATGTTTGGTGGCAGCGGGGAGTCCCACTCAGATAGATGTTTGGTGGCAGCGGGGAGTCCCACTCAGATAGATGTTTGGT
This sequence comes from Oncorhynchus gorbuscha, assembly GCF_021184085.1. Lineage (NCBI taxonomy): Eukaryota > Metazoa > Chordata > Actinopteri > Salmoniformes > Salmonidae > Oncorhynchus > Oncorhynchus gorbuscha. The sequence goes on along the minus strand of NC_060184.1, from coordinate 73,035,931 downwards.
GGCAGGGCACTGATAGATGTTTGGTGGCCACCCACTCAGATAGATGTTTGGTGGCAGCGGGGAGTCGGGCACTGCCACACGGAGCGAGCCGGCTGCGAAATCGAATCCAAGCAGATTGATTCGGCGACTGTGGCGGGAGAGCTTCATTAACTCATAGCTGTCCATTAGCCACTAGTCATTCTCTCCGGCTTTTTAGAGATCACATGGCGTCTTTGCGCTGAGCGGCTGTGTTTACCACAGTAAAGGCAGAGGGAAAGACCATTATACCCCGCCACGCTTCCCCCATCAGGCAGGTAGAACACCATTAAGTGGAGGCTGAACACTCAAGCTGTTAACCACCTTGAGAAAATCCCATTCCGCCTCACCAAATTCTAAGAATCCTCTCTGCCACGGCAAAGAAGATGGGCCATATAATAATCCAGTATTGTCCTTCCCTTCACACATTTTCCATTGTTTTCTCTCCTTTGTGTTATTGTTTTTCTTTGTCTGAGACCCTTTTTTATCTCACATCTAGCCGGTGATCCATGACGCGTTTGTGCTGGAGTTTTGCCTCCAATTTAAAAGAAACCGGGCATGACTTGTCTCCCGCTCGGCAACATGAATTCACTAAATTGGCTCAATAGAGTTTCTGCGATAACCATCTCCTTCTGTAATTTCAAAAGGCTCTTCCCAGACACTTTAATTTGTTCCTTAAGTGCAAAGAGGGAAAGAGGAGAGCGCGACCACTCAGTGACAAATCTCTGCCTCCCAGGCTCGCCTCGCAATTGAGAGGAATGCAGATTTAAATGACAAGAGGCAGTAAATTCCAAAGCGGGTGTTTGCAAAGCACTACAGTGTCTAAGATTTAAGCTCCCACAGTTAGTTATATTGCACCCTTCTTCAGAGTGGTATTACTGTCTGAAATCCCCTTGTAGTAAATCAGATTATATTAATTGCAGATATACATTTGCATTCACTTGAAATACCTGCTCGTTTAAGACACCAAACAGACCCAATATTGTCTTATCCGCTGAGTCTATTTGCATCCAATTGGATATTGTGTGATTTATCTATGTCTGCTTAATTTTCTGATAAATCTCGTGAAATTATTACAATGAATTGGACACTGAGACTTCTCACTTACTGTAGTAGAGTTAATACATCTGATCTCTGCTGAATTAGCTCTCAAAGAGAAAGCCACAATCACTAGGGCGTGGGGAGATTTGTTCAAACACACTATGAAAATAGCCTTAATTACACTGAACAAAAATATAAACGCAACATGCAACAATTTCAAAGTTACAGTTCATATGAGGAAATCAAGCAATTTGAAAGACATTCATTAGGCCCTACTGTGTGGATTTCACATGTTGATCACGGATCTTTAGAAAGAAAGGTAGGGGCTGTTTAATCAGCTTCTTGCCATCAGCTTCTTGCCACACGTGTTCAGTGGATGGATTATCTTGGCAAAGGAGAAATGCTCACTAACAGGGATGTAAACACATGTTTTTTCACAAAATTTGAGCAATAAGCTTTTTGTGAGTATGAAACATTTCAGTGTTTCTTTATTTCAGGTCCAACACTTTTTACATTGCGTTTACGTTTACTTTTTACATTACGTTGCGTTTATATTTTTGTTCAGCACTTACACTCTGAGACGTTGATTTGAAAATCTCCACCATGTACAGTGCTAGTCATGTAGTCTTCACCTGTAGACAAAGTCTGTGTCATCCTGCCTCGGCCTGTTCAGATGACCGCTCTCCCCAGTCTGCAGTTCTGCATGTCAGAAGTGCACATCAGGCTGATGAAAGCCAGCTGGAGAAATGATGTGGAGTAGAGCCTGGAGCAGGGAGAGCAGAGCGCCTGGTTATATAGGGAAGCAGGGAGGTGGTTCTAAAGGGAAGCAGGGAAGATGCGCCTGGTTATATAGGGAAGCAGGGAGAGCAGAGCGCCTGGTTATATAGGGAAGCAGGGAGAGCAGATCGCCTGGTTATATAGGGAAGCAGGGAGAGCAGAGCGCCTGGTTATATAGGGAAGCAGGGAGAGCAGAGCGCCTGGTTATATAGGGAAGCAGGGAGGATGCTAGGTTATATAGGGAAGCAGGGAGGATGCTAGGTTATATAGGGAAGCAGGGAGGATGCTAGGTTATATAGGGAAGCATGGAGGATGCTAGGTTATATAGGGAAGCAGGGAGGATGCTAGGTTATATAGGGAAGCATGGAGGATGCTAGGTTATATAGGGAAGCAGGGAGGATGCTAGGTTATATAGGGAAGCATGGAGGATGCTAGGTTATATAGGGAAGCAGGGAGGATGGTAGGTTATATAGGGAAGCAGAGAGGATGCTAGGTTATAAAGGGAAGCAGGGAAGATACTAGGTTATATAGGGAAGCAGAGCGGATGCTAGGTTATAAAGGGAAGCAGGGAAGATGCTAGGTTATATAGGGAAGCAGGGAGGATGCTAGGTTATATAGGGAAGCAGGGAGGATGCTTGGTTATAAAGGGAAGCAGGGAGGATGCTAGGTTATAAAGGGAAGCAGGGAGGATGCTAGGTTATAAAGGGAAGCAGGGAGGATGCTAGGTTATAAAGGGAAGCAGGGAGGATGCTAGGTTATAAAGGGAAGCAGAGAGGATGCTAGGTTATATAGGGAAGCAGGGAGGATGCTAGGTTATAAAGGGAAGCAGGGAGGATGCTAGGTTATAAAGGGAAGCAGGGAGGATGCTAGGTTATAAAGGGAAGCAGGGAGGATGCTAGGTTATAAAGGGAAGCAGGTTATAAAGGAAGATGCTAGGTTATATAGGGAAGCAGAGCGGATGCTAGGTTATAAAGGGAAGCAGGGAAGATGCAAGGTTATATAGGGAAGGAGGGAGGATGCTAGGTTATAAAGGGAAGCAGGGAGGATGGTAGGTTATATAGGGAAGCAGGGAGGATGCTAGGTTATATAGGGAAGCAGAGAGGATGCTAGGTTATATAGGGAAGCAGAGAGGATGCTAGGTTATATAGGGAAGCAGGGAGGATGCTAGGTTATATAGGGAAGGAGGGAGGATGCTAGGTTATATAGGGAAGCAGGGAGGATGCTAGGTTATAAGGGAAGCTGGGAGGATGCTAGGTTATAAAGGGAAGGTGGCATCATCTCCAAGGTGGATACAGCACATGTGGGGGGCAAGAGCGAGAGTTCTAGAACTTTAGATACCAAAGGATTAGAGTTCATCTACAAATTAAAAATGGACCTGCCTGTGGATATTTCTCAGAACTTTAGCTCAACCTGACAGTTGGAGACTGTTGCATTACTCATTCACTGTGTGCATCTGTAAAACCCCTCCGGCGAAATAGGGTGAAAGAGCAAAATATAGTTTCTCTTTTCTTCCATTCGTATAAATGCTGGATCGACTGACCTTGAGTGTCTAAAGAGACGGGTGGGCGAGAGAGAGAGAGAGAGAGCGAGAGAGAGAGAGAGAGAGAGAGAGAGAGAGAGAGAGAGAGAGAGAGAGAGAGAGCGAGCGAGAGAGAGAGAGAGACACAGGGAGAGAGACACAGGGAGAGAGAGAGTAGAGAGAGAGAGAGAGATGACTTTCATTCATTTATGTTTAATGCTCTGACTGCAAGATGGGGGTCGGGCCCGTTTTAGACCACTTAACGTTGGGGGGGCTCCATTAGAGAAGGCCAACCCCTAGCCCCCCCACCCCTTGGGAGGAATGGGAGAGGGAGAAAGTGAACTAGAAGAGCAGTCAGATGGCATTCTAATGCATCTGGCTGCATTCAAATGGACATTGGTCACTGCAAATGGAGCCTGGAGAATATGGACACTTTGGATGGATTCGGAAGCGTTCACTACCCACCTGGAAATGAGAAATTCTCAGGTACATGTTGTCTGGGCAGTGGCCCATTTAGATTTCTGCTATTTGCTGCTGATGGTTGGTAAGGAGGCTGGGGTGTAAGGAGGCTGGGGTGTAAGGAGGCTGGGGTGTAAGGAGGCTGGGCTGTTTTCACTCAGGAGTCGTTAGTGATGAATAGCCAGGACAGGGTTGGCATCGCTACAGTGTTTTGGTGGAAAGTTGGCTCTTGCCAGAGAATGCAGGGTCCTATGCCAGCCTCGTAGACCCCGGTATCACAGCGCCATCTCAGGGCTGGCAAAATGTCTGGCACCCCTCACTGACAGCCTTGGCTTGCAAACGGGGCATACACTACTTTCTCAGCCCCCCATAAAAGCACAGTGATCACGACACAAAGGGGGACTGATGGGCGCTTGTGGGGAGTGGCTGGCCCCTAATGAAGGCTTCACCAAGGTCTCTCTGTTACTGCCAGCTGGGCGCTTGCAAAGGCACCGTTCACACACACACTCTTTGTCGAGCCATACAGCTGGAGCGCTGAGGAAAAGCAACATTAGTGAGAGAGAGCGCTCTGAAATGCTACGATTTGGCCTGATTAAGCTTGTAGAGGAAAAAGAGCTAAGTGGAAGATGGATCCCATTTGTAAACCCAATGTTTTTACTTTGAAAGTATGTCTTAAGTGCTATGAACTCAATGCAAGCTTTCAGTTTAAAAGGAAAGGGTTAGTCCATTGGAAAGCAGATGTTCTTATTGGTTATCTGCCTCTCATTGGCCTGTTTGCAGTTCTCTCCAATGAGTGTATTTAGAGTATAGAATACTAGTGGCTGATGCCATATGTATTTCTATGGATCTGCCCCACTCTCTATCACACGGGTTTCAGCCTTCTGAAACTATACCACTGTTTCCTAAGATGACAACCCCTTTGTGTTAACCTCCCTTGGCCCCTGTGTTGCTCCTGCCGAAAACACAGCAGCCCCCTTTCTCTGACAACTACATTTAACGTCTACTCTACAGTCTCCCCCTGCAATGGAGGACAAGCCATAGCTGAACTGGACTGGGGAGACTTTTATGTATCAAATCTGCTTTAAAGTATCATCTGTCTGTCTGTCTGTGCGTGAGGCTGTTGTCCTAGCCACCGACATGGGGCCCCAGGAGACTACATTAGCAGGGAGTGGGCCAGCAGGTACTGTATTTAAGGGCGTACTTGTTTCCTATAATCTCCCTCAGTTGGCCAACCTAACGCCCTGCCCTAAGAGTCAGGATCTGGCCCAACCTAACGCCCTGCCCTAAGAGTCAGGATCTGGCCCAACCTAACGCCCTGCCCTAAGAGTCAGGATCTGGCCCAACCTAACGCCCTGCCCTAAGAGTCAGGATCTGGCCCAACCTAATGCCCTGCCCTAAGAGTCAGTATCTGGCCCAACCTAACGCCCTGCCATAAGAGTCAGGATCTGGCCCAACCTAACGCCCCCTGCCCTGCCATAAGAGTCAGGATCTGGCCCAAGCTAACGCCCTGCCCTAAGAGTCAGGATCTGGCCCAAGCTAACGCCCTGCCCTAAGAGTCAGGATCTGGCCCAAGCTAACGCCCTGCCCTAAGAGTCAGGATCTATGCCCAACCTAACTCCGTGCCCTAAGAGTCAGGATCTGGCCCAACCTAACGCCCTGCCCTAAGAGTCAGGATCTGGCCTAAGCTAACGCCCTGCCCTAAGAGTCAGGATCTGGCCCAACCTAACTCCGTGCCCTAAGAGTCAGGATCTGGCCCAACCTAACTCCGTGCCCTAAGAGTCAGGATCTGGCCCAACCTAACGCCCTGCCCTAAGAGTCAGGATCTATGCCCAACCTAACTCCCTGCCCTAAGAGTCAGGATCTATGCCCAACCTAACGCCCTGCCCTAAGAGTCAGGATCTATGCCCAACCTAACGCCCTAAGAGTCAGGATCTATGCCCAACCTGCCCTAAGAGTCAGGATCTATGCCCAACCTAACTCCCTGCCCTAAGAGTCAGGATCTGGCCCAACCTAACGCCCTGCCCTAAGAGTCAGGATCTATGCCCAACCTAACTCCCTGCCCTAAGAGTCAGGATCTATGCCCAACCTAACTCCCTGCCCTAAGAGTCAGGATCTATGCCCAACCTAACTCCCTGCCCTAAGAGTCAGGATCTATGCCCAACCTAACTCCCTGCCCTAAGAGTCAGGATCTATGCCCAACCTAACGCCCTGCCCTAAGAGTCAGGATCTATGCCCAACCTAACTCCCTGCCCTAAGAGTCAGGATCTATGCCCAACCTAACTCCCTGCCCTAAGAGTCAGGATCTATGCCCAACCTAACGCCCTGCCCTAAGAGTCAGGATCTATGCCCAACCTAACGCCCTGCCCTAAGAGTCAGGATCTGGCCCAACCTAACGCCCTGCCCTAAGAGTCAGGATCTATGCCCAACCTAACTCCCTGCCCTAAGAGTCAGGATCGATGCCCAACCTAACTCCCTGCCCTAAGAGTCAGGATCTATGCCCAACCTAACTCCCTGCCCTAAGAGTCAGGATCGATGCCCAACCTAACTCCCTGCCCTAAGAGTCAGGATCTGGCCCAACCTAACGCCCTGCCGTAAGAGTCAGGATCTGGCCCAAGCTAACGCCCTGCCCTAAGAGTCAGGATCTATGCCCAACCTAACTCCCTGCCCTAAGAGTCAGGATATATGCCCAACCTAACTCCCTGCCCTAAGAGTCAGGATCTGGCTCAACCTAACGCCCTGCCCTAAGAGTCAGGATCTATGCCCAACCTAACTCCCTGCCCTAAGAGTCAGGATCTATGCCCAACCTAACTCCCTGCCCTAAGAGTCAGGATCTATGCCCAACCTAACTCCCTGCCCTAAGAGTCAGGATCTGGCCCAACCTAACTCCCTGCCCTAAGAGTCAGGATCTGGCCCAACCTAACGCCCTGCCGTAAGAGTCAGGATCTGGCCCAAGCTAACGCCCTGCCCTAAGAGTCAGGATCTATGCCCAACCTAACTCCCTGCCCTAAGAGTCAGGATATATGCCCAACCTAACTCCCTGCCCTAAGAGTCAGGATCTGGCTCAACCTAACGCCCTGCCCTAAGAGTCAGGATCTATGCCTGTGTTTACATGACACCCCCTGGGGGATATGGCATCAAAATATACAGTGTAGCCTCTGGGTTGAATGAGGAGAAAGGTAGCTAGTTTGTCGCACTGTTTGGATGCAGACTAGATTTCTTCTCCGCTGTCCATCTCCACTTCATGAGTAGACATGAATTGCGAGCCCTGATGTGATGTAAGTGAACAACCACAGCAGACCTGGGTTCAAATCGCAGGCTCAATGAAATCCATAATAATATTTGAAATAAATATGTCAATATGAGGCTTGATATAAAACAAATCTTGGTTGGAGCCAGGTATGACCCAGATCATGTCAATATGAGGCTTGATATAAAATGAATCTTAGTTGGAGCCAGGTATGACCCAGATCATGTCAATATGAGGCTTGATATAAAACGAATCTTGGTTGGAGCCAGGTATGACCCAGATCATGTCAATATGAGGCTTGATATAAAACGAATCTTAGTTGGAGCCAGGTATGAACCAGATCATGTCAATATGAGGCTTGATTATGATACTTATTTTGCATATTGCTTACTGTATCACTAGCTTTTCACTGTTTTCCCCTGTGACCCTTTCTTCTTTCTATTTTGATTGGTATGAAACCAGGAAACTGGCCAAAAAGCGCAAGGAGACCCTGAGCAGCACGCGACAGGAGATGACGGTGATGGTGAACTCCATGGACAAGAGCTACACGGAGCAGGGCACCAACTGTGACGAGGCCATCTCCTTCATGGACACCCACAGCCACACACTCAATGGGAGAAGTGAGTGTCTAACACCAGGGCATTGTGGGTTGGCGGCGGGGAGTATGGAAGGCTTTTCACACTGAGCTGAACCCAGCCAAACCAAGCTGTACATAGCTGGCCTGGTTACACATTCACAATAGTCACTGGAACTGTAGTAGAAAGGACAATGTGAAAAGAAAAACATTTTTGGTCTAGGTGGGCACAGTAGTGTGAAAAGGCTATAGGTAACATAGATTAACACTGCTACATTAGAGGAATTTCTTTCAATTCTAAACAAATTGTGTTTTATCAATGATCAAGTCATGTGAAAGGCTCTTGCAAAACCTTCGATACCCGAGCAGGTTAGAAATGTCTTCAGTTTTGTTTAGTTATTAGGCATCTCGAGACTATAATTTCCCGATACAGCATCTAAATAAGGACTTATCGTCTCAGATCTTCCTCCCTTAATTTTCCCAAGCTGTCAATGCTTTAATCTTTGTTTTTGATCCTGTGCCTATTTCAAACCCTTTTACTGGCCTTGTATTTACTTCTATGGGTATCCCATGTTGACACATCAGGGGGGTAGATCAACGTAAAAAAAAAAAAAAAAGATTAATTTAGAAGATGCTCTTATCCAGAGCGATTTACAGGATTGATTAGGGTTAAGTGCCTTGCACAAGAGCACGTCGATAGATTTTTCACCTAGTCGGTTTGGGGATTCGAATCAACAAGCTGTCTGTTACTGGCCCAACACTCTTAACCGCTAGGTTACCTGCCACCCTATATCTTCCCCATCTGTCATGCTTCTACCCCCTCTGGCCTTCCTCCTCACCCCAGGGACAGCTGACCCTGGCTGAGGTACAATCCCCTAATCCCCCCCCCCCCACCAGTGGTCCCCAGGCCCAAACATTAGTCAGCCCCTACTGCTCGGCATGCTGAGCCAGCGGCTTTCATCATCTGGTTTCCCCCTTGTACCCCCCCTCCGCTTCCAAATGCCCCTATCCCTCACAACTATATGACATTAAGACATCCCTTCATTATGAGGATCTCCAGAATCATATTCTCTATATTTCTTATATCTCTGTTACTGGAGAGTAAGTAACCCACAACCATGATGTTTTCTGTCTCTCAACTCTGAAGGCTAAGAGGTGCCAGGGTCACTAGGCACTTTTTCTCTCTCCCCTTACCGCCACGCGCGCCTCATCTGTCTGTCAAAAGCAGAAAGGGGACAGGAGCGAGAACGAGTCTTGGATCGTTTGGCGCTCATTTAATATTGCAAGAGGGGAATGCCATTTCAGCCTGACAGGGCCGGCTGACGTGTCGCCGGGCAGATTTGATTGACCTGGGAAACATTGGGGATAAATAAATAAACATGCTCTCATTGGACGACAGAGCCATTCAGCCGTGACCTTATCCCGCTGTCTATCGCAATATCCTTGACTAACAGCAGGGTCACTGTAGGCAACTTATGTCAGAATGCCTGATGGCGACCGACAAACACAGCAACGATCGCTCGGTGTACTGTCCCGGCTTTATCAATAAACCGACTGAACTTTATTGATTTGGCTGAATATGTTGTATGAACACAGCCCGTTGTTGTTACTTATTCAAAAATACTGTCATTAAAAAGCATTAGCGTATTTGTATCCATATGCGTAGCCAGAACAGTGAATAGTGAAATGTCTTAGTTTCTTGACATTATTCCACTTGTTAAATTGACTCTGTCAGGGGACATGCAAAAGCTACAAGCCTCTTTCCTAATGGCTTCAACACACACTTCCTCCTTGGGACAACTTTTTATTCAGACAGATCTGAGTCTGGAAGCCAAATTGTTTGATTCCTACAGATCGTCTAGAAATATACTATTAATTCTTCCACTAAAGATTCTTGACCATTGTGTTACTGCGTGCTCTCTCTCTGTTGCTAAAAGCTGCCTCTCCCTCGACGTTCACCATGAAGACTAACTCCATCAGCACGTCCGTACCCACCTCCTACTACCCAGGTAAACTACCTCACCTTTTAACGCTTAACTCCTTCTGCTTCTACTACTGTCTAAAACTGCTGGTGACCTCTTATGACCCCTTGAACTTTGACCTCTTTAACAAATGGCCAATCCCGATCAAGTTGCCTGTGTCTTTGTTTGATAAACGGTTTGCTTGATCTAATGGTGGCCTGCTAAAACAATGTAATGATGCATGCTGTCTTTTTGCCTGCAGTTTTAATTGCTCTATAGCGGTTGCACTTCAGCATACTATTTGGGACAACCATTTTGAGCCATATTGGTAGATTGATTTGAATTGATCTGTATGTATATTCTATTCGATGGATCATGTTGGACATGATCTACATTTAACTGAGTTATATTATAACCCCTTATAATGTTAAAAATGAACTATTGATGCTGTTCTTCCATTGGATGTTTTCTTTGCCTCTTGGTGATAACAAACTGTAACTGCTCTGCTCTAATATTGCTGTCTTACCTGGAGTGGGGAGTGAGTCACCTTATTCACTGCTATATTGTCTCTTCTTTGTTAACACCCTGCTCTGCACTGGTTTTGGGTTGTGGGCAGATCCCTTTGTGCCAACCGCTATCTTGGGTGAGAAAACATTCTTACTTTTTTTTCCCTACAATACATTCCTTATGCTTAAAGACCAACTGAAACGGACAACTCCAAAATAGACTAGGTGCTGTGCATTTGAGGGAAGCAGAGAGAGAGAGAGAGAGAGATGGAGAGAGATGGAGATAGTGATTTGGATTGAATTGGTTTGTTTCCTGATAATGGCTTTCACACATCCATACCTGCCTGCTTTTCTTTCTTTGTCAGACCAGAAGGTTTTTGTTTCTTTCTAATCAAGCTGAGGTTGGCTAATTCACTCCATCCCATCCGCATTCCGTGTCGTGCGTGTGACGTCACGTATGTCTATGACCTCTCATATGCATGGACAGACAATGTGGACTGGATGAGGGGGAGTGGCACAGCAAACCCCCCCCAAAAAAGAATATCCATACAAACAGACAAAGTAGTTCCCATCGCCATAGCAACGAACATGTAAAGTAGCAAACATTGGAGAGCTCTAGGGCAATGTTATTAAGGAATGACACATTTGTCATTTTGTCAATGTCACTACTGCTTAACCTACCCTAATAAACTCCTTCAGTACAACTGTCAGTTTCAACCCCTTTCATATAGAGAAAAGTTTCAATATCTTTGTCTCGGTAGGAGGTTTGTACAATAGACAGCCAGGTACAATAGACAACATACAGTGCATTTGGAAAGTATTCAGACCCCTTGACTTTTTCCATATTTTATTACTTTATGCCTTATTTTAAAATGTATTAAATAAATGTTTTTCTGCATCAATCTACACACAATAACCCATAATGACAAAGCAAGAACAGGTTTTTAGAAAATGTTGCTAATTTTATAAATAAAATATAAAAAAGAAGTACCTTATTTACATAAGTATTCAGACCCTTTGCTTTGAGACTCGAAATTGAGCTCAGGTACATCCTGTTTCCATTGATCATCCTTGAGATGTTTCTACAACTCGATTGGAGTTCACCGGTGGTAAATTCAATTGATTGGACATGATTTGGAAAGGCACACACATGTCTATATAAGAGCAAAAATCAAGCCATGAGGTCGAAGGAATTGTTCGTAGAGCTCCGAGACAGGATTGTGTCAAGGCACAGATCTGGGGAAGCGTACCAAAACATTTATTCAGCTTTAAACGTCCCCAAGAACACAGTGGCCTCCATCATTCTTAAATGGAATAAGTTTGGAACCACCAAGACTCTTCCGAGAGCTGTCCGTCCGGCCGAGCTGAGCAATCGGAGGAGAAAGGGCCTTGGTCAGGAAGATGACCAAGAACCCGATGGTCACTCTGTCAGAGCTCCAGAGTTCCTCTGTAGAGATGGGAGAACCTTCCAGAAGGAGTCCCATCTCTGCAGTACTCCGCCAATCAGGCCTTTATGGTGAAGTGGCCAGACAGAAGCCACTCCTCAGTAAAAGGCACATGACAATCTGCTTGGAATTAGCCAAAAGGCACCTCTGACTATGAGGAACAAGATTCTCTGGTCTGATGAAACCAAGATTGATCTCTTTTGCCTGACTGCCAAGAGTCACGTCTGGAGAAAACCTTGAGCCATCCCTACGGTGAAGCATGGTGGTGGCAGCATCAGCAGCGGGGACTGGGAGACTAGTTAGGATCGAGGCAAAGATTAAGGGAGCCAAGTACAGAGAGATCCTTAATGAAAACCTGCTCCAGAGCTCTATGGACCTCAGTCTGGGGCGAATGTTCTCCTTCCATCAGGACAACGACACTAAGCACACAGACAAGACAACGCAGGAATGGCTTCGGGACAAGTCTCTGAATGTCCCTGAGTGGCCCAGCCAGAGCCCGGACTTGAACCCGATTGAACATCTCTGGAGAGACCGGAAAATAGCTGTGCAGCAACGCTCCCCATCCAACCTCACAGAGCTTGAGAGGATCTGCAGAGAAGAATGGGAGAAACTTCCCGAATACTGGTGTGCCAAGCTTGTAGCGTCATACCCAAGAAGACTCTAGGCTTTAATCGCTGCCAAAGGTGCTTCAGCAAAGTACTGAGTAAAGGGTCTAAATGCTTATGTAAAGGTGATATTTCAGATGTTTATAAAAAAGTGTTGCTTTGTTATTATGTAGATTGATCAGATAAAAACCCAATTGAATCAATTTTGGAATAAGACTGTAATGTAACAAAATGTGCAAAAAGTGAAGGGGTCTCAATACTTTCCCAATTCACTTTACAAATACCAGATGTAGATATTTGACAGACAAATATTAACATACCAGATAATGTACACACTGTAGGCTAGTAGAGATACAGAACACAACAGTGTCGCAAGGAAGAATGGCGTTAGTGATTTTCTAGACGTTTCCTCGGACAAGGGCCCGTGTTCACATTCACCATTTACAGCACCACAGAGGGTTAGCTGGGGGTTCCACTTGTTTTGTAGAGAGGTTTTCAAACGTTATCTGGACTAGTTTTTTACTAGTTAAACTGTTTTGGCTAATGTCAAATTAATATTTTATTCATTCAGAAAACAAAATGTCTTTATCATGTCTTTGTCAGCATTGATTACATTTGAAATGGTCAATTCTAGGTGATTCCAACCAAATTTACACAACCCTAACTAAAGCATCCCAGATCTAGCTTTCTGTGAGGTGTCCAATTGAACTGAATAGTTGGTGAGGACTGGACTCCCGGAAAGGCAAAAACATGTTGGTGGCTAGAAACAGCTAGAGAAAATTAAAACTGTGCAGGTGCTCATGCCTAAACGTCATATTGTTGCTTATACCCTGTTTCCTTTCTCTTCTTTTCTTCTTCACATTTAACCTGTTATGTCCTCTAATAAAGTGCCCATTAATGGTAAGTTGCCAGTCTGCCCTGTTTTCTCTGGGGTGAGGAAGTGTGTGTGTGTGTGTGTGTGTGCGTGCCTCCCTCATGCTATTGAAAGGCGCTTGCCTTCCCTTGGGGCCTGCTCTCCCATCTTGTGTTGCTACGCATGCACTTGTGTTAGGGCATCTCACGCCCCCCTTCCCCCTGTGAAGCCATTACCTAGCATGGGGATTTGACTCCACCCGTGGACAGTGTTGCCTCATGCATATGTGGACTATATGACGGCCCACCCACACTCCACCACCCCCACCCCCACTTTGTTTAAACAGGGGTCTCACGCCTCTGACACTTTTTAATTTTTTTTACGGTTTCCCATAAGACATAGTTACCGAACAGAGTACCCACTTCATTTGATCGTGCACCCACGTCATCCATCCACCGCCGCCATTCCATCATCAATTTCATTTTGCCATTGGTCGATTTTGTGGATAGGAAGTTTGTATTGAGAAGTTAGCCACAAGTTAGCGCTGTGAGAAGTTAGCCTCAAGCTAGCGCTGTGAGAAGTTAGCCTCAAGCTAGCGCTATGACAAGTTAGCCACAAGCTAGCGCTGTGATAAGTTGGCCACCTGCTAGCGCTGTGAGAATTTAGCCACAAGCTAGCGCTGTGAGAAGTTAGCCACAAGCTAGCGCTATGAGAAGTGAGGGTTGTTCTAGCGGCAATAGAAATAAAGCTCTTTTCCCTCATTGTATAATGTAAATAGATTTATTTTACACCATGTTATCTGTTAAGATACGAGCTCCATTTTGTGTTCACCAAGTTTCAAAACACTGTAATAACTAGTTGAGCACAACGTAGTTTATAAGTAACTCCTGTTCATTTCATGTTTTCTCATTGAATAACTATACTGTGACCCTGTATTCATCCATTATAATGTCAAGAGTGTTTCCTATTCTATGTCCGTATGGCGTTGTGGGGCACTCCAGTCCTGACCAGTGTATATGTATTTGTGCGTGACCTCGTCCCTCCTCTCTGGGTTTCTAGATGAGAACCACACCATGACCAGTGACACCAGCAGTCTGGTCCAGTCCCACAGCCACTCCTATAAGAAGAAGAGGGAGGTGGCAGACGTGCCCCCCTACCAGACGGGTCAGCTCCACCCAGCCATCCGCGTGGCAGACCTGCTCCAGCACATTACCCAGATGAAGTGTGCTGAGGGCTACGGCTTCAAGGAGGAGTACGAGGTGAGAGCACCAACTGCCTGCAAAATGTAGGGTCCCACCCTCCTCAATCACATGGCAAATCCTCACACACACACAAACGTCCTCACATGTCAAAATGCCCCCTCATATCAAAATGTCCTCACACGCACCCACTAATGTCCTCCCATATCACTTCCCCAGTCTGTCTGTCTTTGTCCCTGGTTGTCTTTCTTTCTGTTGTTACATTCGTTCTTGTTTATTTGCACCATACTCTTTTTCTTTTCTTTAGATTCATTGTTTGTTAGATTGATTTTGTCACTTTTTATCTCTCCGCAAATGAACTTCTCACTAGCTATTGTTGCACACAAAAATGCAGCGGGTTTTGTGTCCACACACTACTTCCGTTCCAATGTTTGTCACCACTTGAATTCCTCTCACATAGTGTTTGGTCTCCTGCAGTTTGTTGACTGGACGCCACACTGCTTCGACCTTACTGCCCCGTAAACGGCATCCACTTGGCTTCCTAACAATGCTAAACAACCGTCCTGGTGAAAAAAATGTGCCTTCTGAATCTTTAAAAATCCTACAGCACACGCATCCGCTAATGGGGGATTTCGCAGGCTGAGACTGTCTTAATGGCTCAGACCAGTGCGAGTTGTCAGCTCTGCCTAGAGTCTGTTTATGTGAATTATATGGGAACAGCGCTTTTCTCCAGAAGCTTATGACAAAGCTAACGACTGTCACAGCAGTGCCTTATTTCCTCACCCTTACATAGTGTGTGTGCTTGAATACAATTGTTTGTGTGTGTGTGTGTACATACTGTATACACAAGCTACCTCTCTCACCTTCCAACCCATTACAAGGGAGTTTCTACCTTTTCTACGGAGGGTATTTTTCAGTGGAGTGAAAATACTTTAAAGTACTACTTAAGTTGTTTTTGCGGGTGTCTGTACTTTATTTTACTGTTTATACGTTTGACTACTTTTACTTCACTAGATTCCTAATGACAATAATATGCTTTTTACTCCATTCATTTTCCCTGATACCTAAAATAACTCGTTAGATTTTGAATGCTTAGCAGGACTGGAAAATGGTGCAATTCATGCACTTATCAAGGGAACATCCCTGGTCATCCCTACTGCCTCTGATCTGGCGGACTCACTAAACACACATGCTACATTTGTAAATGATGTGTGCCTCAGGCTATCTGTAAAATAATGGTGCCGTCTAGTTTGATTAATATAAGGAATTTTAAAAGATTTTTACTTTTGATACGTAAGTATATTTTAGCAATTGCATTTATTTTGATACTTAAGTACATTTAAAACCAAATACAATTAGATGTATACTCAAGTAGTATTTTACTGGGTGACTTTCACTTTTACTTAAGTCATTTTCTATTAAGGTATCTTTATTTTAGGTACAATTAGGTACTTTTTCCACCACTGGTATTTACCTGAAATAAACTATCCACCATTCCCCCTCCCATCTTGTACTTTCCTTTGCTATACCCACTATTTACACATTAAACAACACATGAATCAGATGAATAATTCAATCTCCCATGCCCTGGGCTGGCCCTGTGGTTTGGGACTTCCCTGAGGGCTCAATTCATTATGGATATAGATGGATGATTTTTAGGGCTTAGGTAGGCTGCTAGTGTAATAATACAGTATTTGCCAGTCATAAGAATACGGAGTGCAGAATAATTGATGCCCCTCCACTCTTCCACCTGAAAGTGCTTCTCTTCACTGTTTTTCTATAGTTTTCTACCTTTCTATTTGTAATGCCGCTACAAGTTAGAGACGGCGAATCATTGTAGTGTCCCCCCCCTCCCCCGTTTTGTTCCCTGTTTTCTGCTACCACTGTCTCTTCTCATGTTCTCTCTAAACACAACGAGCCGAGCACTAAACTGATCAATTCTAATCTCTCCCCCCCGATTCCATGCTTCTTGTTATTACATAACGTTATCTATGGAAAAGATAAACGAGGTAAGCAAGTCCCCTTTTTGGTTTGATTGTAAACAAATGTTTTTAGATTGTAGCTTTGTTACAGTATCAATCACAGAAACCCTAGATGCAGCGATCTCACAACCTACACCTCCTGATAATGATTAGAATTCTCTCTACGATACCTGCTGTTGGTTGTCTGTGTCCAAAAACATGCATTTAACAAACCGCAATATACAACAACAACCAAATGTGTCGTCTGAGATTGAATCCCCCTGGTCAATGAGAATATAAGAGTGGTGAAATGAGTGACGTTAAGTTGACACTACAGTACAGAGCAGAGGTCCTGACTAATGGAAGTGTTTGTAGACAAAACACACTCCGCATTCATCCCAGACACACAGTAAATGATTCTCCTATAGTTCAGGCCTGTCTCTGCTTCAAAGGAAAAAACATATTTGATTTGTGTTGATGATAATGCAGTCAGACGCCATTTGAATTCTTAAGTCATGAAAGACTTGCTCTCTTGGTATAATATCTTACACCCAAAAAATAACCAACAAGAAAGACTGGCAGAATCTGATCGTACTTACCCTCAACAAAAATATAAACGCAACATGCAACAATTTCAAAGGGTTACAGTTCATATGAGGAAATCAGTCAATGTAAATGAATGCATTAGGGCCTAATCTACGGATTTCACATGACTGGGAATACAGACATATATCTGCTGGTCACGGCTACCTTAAAAATGGCACGACAATGGGCCTCAGGATCTCGTCACGGTATCTCTGTGCATTCAAATTGCCATTGATAAAGTGCAATTCTGTTCATTGTCCGTAGCTTATATTTGCCCATACCATAACCCCACCGCCACCATGGGGCACTCTGTTCACAACGTTGACTTCTGCAAACCGCCCGCCCACACGACGCCAAACACGCTGTCTGCCATCTGCCTGGTACAGTTGAAACCGGGATTCATCCAGGAAGAGCTCACTTCTCCAGCGTGCCAGTGGCCATCGAAGGTGAGCGAGCATTTGCCCACTGAAGTTGGTTACGATGCCGAACTGCAGTCAGGTCAAGACCCTGGTGAGGATGACGAGTATGACGAGGATGACGAGTACACAGATGAGCTCCCCTGAGATGGTTTCTGTCAGTTTGTGCAGTTTGTATGTGTAAACCCACAGTTTCATTAACTTTCCGGATGGCTGGTAGAACGATCCTGCAGGTAAAGAAACCGGATGTGGAGGTCCTGGGTTGGCGTGGTTACACGTGGTCTGCGGTTGTGAGGCTGCTTTGGATGTACTGCCATATTCTCTAAAACTACTTTGGAGGTGGCTTATTGCATTCTCTGGCAACCGCTCTGATGGACATTCCTGCAGTCAACTGCACGCTGCCTCAAAACTTGAGACATCTGTGGCGTTGTGTGACGAAACTGCACATTTTAGAGTGGCCTTTTATTGTCCCCAGCACAAGGTGCACCTGTGTAATGACCATGCTGTTTAATCAGCTTCTTCATATGCCACACTTGTCAGGTGGATGGATTATCTTGGCAAAGGAGAAATGCTGATTTACAGGGATGTAAACTAATTTGTAAACAACCTTTGTTTGGATTTGGTCTCGTGAGAGTCGACCACAGATCTCATCTCAGTAGCTCTACTTCCATGAAAATCATCTGTTTAAGGCTTTGAAAATGTTTTTTGGGGGGGAAAGTAAGCAGGGCTTTGAATTCATTACTGGCTTTCCACCATCCACCAATCACGTTAAGGGTTACTGGCGGGTGGTGGGAAAACCTGGCCAATGGTAGATTAGTATGATAGTGCCAAGGGGGATAGATGGAGCCTGGAGCTACCTCCTAGCCATTTGACTTGTAATTCCCCCACAGTTTGCTGCTATGGATGTTAGTAATACAATATTATGTTTTATATTTTGCTAGACCTTTTTTCATTAGTATCCAACTTTTGGGTGATTTAATAGGCTCAGAAAAGCATGTTGCAAACTCTAACATGTCTTAAATAAATGTTGTATTACCCAATTTTGTATTTTACCTCGAGCCGCAGATTTCGTAGAAGTCTTGCAAACACAAGAGACATTGTTGCCAAATCTATTATTTTTCAAAGCTGGCAGTCAAAAATGATGAAGTAACACAATGAATAGTTGAACACCTGCCAGTGTTGGTGCACTTCACATCACATAATATTTTTTTGTGTTATCTATCTCTTCCCAAGATATTTTGACAGAGTCCAGATTTTTTATAGTAATCTTTTTCTCATTGACACCGCTCACCTCTGGAGGAAGGAAAAGGGAGAGAGAGTCTCTCTCTATCAATCCTCTCCTCCCCTGGTTCTCTCGCTCATCAGGGCAGCTCCTTGTCACATCTTGCACATGAAAAGATAGCTCTCTTGAAAGACACACGGCAGCAATGAATAACAAACCAGCACCACTTTGAAACTCTAAACCTAGAGAGGGAGATGGAGGGAGGAGACTATAAGCATCTGCAGTATTGTCAACATGTGTTAAACTGTGTTTAATGCCTCTTTACTGCAGCTAGTTCTGAGACATTCAGAGAGAGAGAATGTGATCTGCGTTAAACTACGGCCTTCTCTTCAAAGTGTCCCTTGCGGTTAACAAGACCTGTAAGGGCATGTTTTTCCAACACCCAACCGTGCTTGGTAAAAGTCAGGTGATAAGGCTGGTCTTTTAAGCTCATCTCAAGGTGACGTCTAAATGTGTACTCAAAGGATTGTTTGCATATTAATGCCGGAGACCCTCGACACCAAAGACGTCTTCAGGAAAATACACATTTTATTCCGTCCTTTCTGATTACTCCTTCATCCTCATTTAGTCAAATGGCTGTGTGATATCCATTGATAACTGTTAATAAATGACATATTTTCACACCTTAGGCATCCCAGTCACCACCTTTCAGAAAATACACCAAGTTCACCATCATTTGATTTGGAGTGGTGGTGCCTTTCCCTTCATTGCGTATGCCGTGGGGTGGGAGGGGGCGGTGTGAAGAGGCTCCTCGTCATGAGGACTGAGCTGTTTCATTATCCACTCAGAGGACTGATCAAGGCTTCTTGTTCCGTGTCATATCATTGAGGGGAAGAAGCGCGCGAGAGATCTAGGGGGGGGGGGGGTAAGTAGGATTTACAGGTAAAAAATAAGTTGCACTGCAAGCAATCAAATCTAATCAGATGAATTGTCTGATGGGACTAAGAGAGATCGAGTGGTATTGGAAAGAGCGTGGGATGGGTATGGCTAAATAACAACACCTCGTTATGATCCGTTTATACGTCCTGACACTCTTTGGAGACGTGATGTTGGGGGGAAGTGGAGGAGACAGTAACTTACAAGAGGAAAGCAGTAGCCCCTAGCCTGGGTAAAGAACCAATAATCAACAGCACCACTCTTTGGAGACGTGATGTTGGGGGGAAGTGGAGGAGACATTAACTTACAGGAGGAAAGCAGTAGCCCCTAGCCTGGGTAAAGAACCAATAATCAACAGCACCACTCTTTGGAGACGTGATGTTGGGGGGAAGTGGAGGAGACATTAACTTACAGGAGGAAAGCAGTAGCCCCTAGCCTGGGTAAAGAACCAATAATCAACAGCACCACTCTTTGGAGACGTGATGTTGGGGGGAAGTGGAGGAGACATTAACTTACAGGAGGAAAGCAGTAGCCCCTAGCCTGGGTAAAGAACCAATAATCAACAGCACCACTCTTTGGAGACGTGATGTTGGGGGGAAGTGGAGGAGACATTAACTTACAGGAGGAAAGCAGTAGCCCCTAGCCTGGGTAAAGAACCAATAATCAACAGCACCACTCTTTGGAGACGTGATGTTGGGGGGAAGTGGAGGAGACATTAACTTACAGGAGGAAAGCAGTAGCCCCTAGCCTGGGTAAAGAACCAATAATCAACAGCACCACTCCAGCAATGACATTTATTTTCATAATTAGTCCTAATTGGGTGTTCCGGTGCAAGATCAGAATTCCCAAAAACTCATACTATTAATAGGTGGTGCTGTGCTCGAGCAGAGTTTTTTGATCAGGCAGGTGTGTGTGTGTGTGTGTGTGTGTGTGTGTGTGTGTGTGTGTGTGTGTGTGTGTGTGTGTGTGTGTGTGTGTGTGTGTGTGTGTGTGTTCATCTTCTGGTATGTTTCGGGGACTAGTCTTTCAGAGAGTATGTGGGCACAGTTTGTAAGGAGGACTGGTGTTCTACCTCGGTGAGGTTAGAGAGATTCTGATTGGCTTCAGTGGTGGCCTAATGGGCACCATTGCTCCCAGAAGGCCGTTCTCCTGCTTCCTCTCATCTTTAATAATGATGAAGATATATCTCTGTTTTGACTGGAAAGGATCCACGACTGAGCTGTGCTGTCCATTTAAAGAGCTGACCTCCTAACCCTTAGGACCTTTCATGTCCTCCTGTTTAACACTTTCTCTCTCTGTTCCCCCTCTCTCTCTCTCTCTCTCTCTGTTTCTCTCTCTGTCCCCTCCTCTCTCTCTCTCTCTCTCTCTCCTGTTTCTCTCTCTGTTCCCCCCTCTCTCTCTCTCTCTCTTCTATTTCTCTCTCTGTTCCCCCCTCTCTCTCTCTCTCTCTCCTGTTTCTCTCTCTGTTCCCCCTCTCTCTCTCTCTCTTCTGTATCTCTCTCTGTTCCCCCTCTCTCTCTCTCTCTTCTGTTTCTCTCTCTGTTCCACCCTCTCTCTCTCTCTCTCTCTCTTCTGTTTCTCTCTCTGTTCCCCTCTCTCTCTCTCTCTCTCTCTCTGTTTCTCTCTCTGTTCCCCCTCTCTCTCTCTCTCTCTTCTGTATCTCTCTCTGTGGCCCCCTCTCTCTCTCTCTCTTCTGTTTCTCTCTCTGTTCCCCCTCTCTCTCTCTCTCTCTCTTCTGTTTCTCTCTCTGTTCCCCCTCTCTCTCTCTTCTGTTTCTCTCTCTGTTCCCCCTCTCTCTCTCTCTCTCTCTTCTGTATCTCTCTCTGTTCCCCCTCTCTCTCTCTCTCTCTCTCCTGTATCTCTCTCTGTTCCCCCTCTCTCTCTCTCTCTCTTCTGTTTCTCTCTCTGTTCCCCTCTCTCTCTCTCTCTCTCTTCTGTTTCTCTCTCTGTTCCCCCTCTCTCTCTCTCTCTTCTGTATCTCTCTCTGTTCCCCCTCTCTCTCTCTCTCTCTCTTCTGTTTCTCTCTCTGTTCCCCCTCTCTCTCTCTCTCTCTGTTTCTCTCTCTGTTCCCCCCCTCTCTCTCTCTCTTCTGTTTCTCTCTCTGTTCCCCCTCTCTCTCTCTCTCTCTCTCTTCTGTTTCTCTCTCTGTTCCCCCTCTCTCTCTCTCTCTCTCTTCTGTTTCTCTCTCTGTTCCCCCTCTCTCTCTCTCTCTTCTGTTTCTCTCTCTGTTCCCCCTCTCTCTCTCTCTCTCCTGTTTCTCTCTCTGTTCCCCCTCTCTCTCTCTCTCTCCTGTTTCTCTCTCTGTTCCCCCTCTCTCTCTCTCTCTCTCTCTCTCTCTCTCTCTCTCCTGTTTCTCTCTCTGTTCCCCCTCTCTCTCTCTCTCTCTCTCTCTCTCTCTCTCTCTCTCTCTCTCTTCCTCTCTCTCTCTCTCTCTCTCTCTCTCTCTCTCTCTCTCTGTTCCCCCCTCTCTCTCTCTCTCCTGTTTCTCTCTCTTTTTCTTTCCTTCCATCCGCAGAGCTTCTTTGAAGGACAGTCTGCACCGTGGGACTCTGCCAAGAAAGACGAGAACAGGATGAAGAACCGATACGGAAACATTATTGCATGTGGGTACAAACAATTCTTCCTTTTTTGTCTCGTCAGTCAAATCCCCCAGTTGGATATAAATTCTCAGTGTGGGTCTATTTGTGAACATTATTGTGAAAAATGTCAAGGCTGTATTGTTTGTCCTTTTAGAGCAGCGTATAGTTTGGAACATATGAAATGGTTCTACTGAATGTTAACTATAAGAACTGCGATCATTCTCTTCCTGAAAATGTCATCTTTAAGCTGTGATTGTCACGACAACTGACATCCTATCAGACATATACACACAGGCAGTACTAATTGCCTTTGCAATTATGAAAATGAGCCCTGACTTGGGAACAATTTCATTTCTGGGCTTGAGACATTGCCGAGGGTGTCACACACACACCACCCTCACAGCTATACCAGTCCCCCAACGAGGAGACCGCCCCTGTCATTTCCACGGCAATAAGATTCCGGACACTTCCTGTCTCTGCAAATGAGCAACCGACCAATCACAGTTCTCCACCCGGCGCGGCTGCCAATTAGCTGCAGGGCATGTTGGATGGACTGCCAGTTTTCTGCCGGCTGTAATAATTAAAGTGAATAAATCATTCAGAGTGAGTTAGCGTCTCCTCTGTGAAATGGGAGAGAAAGAGAGAACAGAGGAGATATCTCGTATTAGTCAAATTGAATTATTTTGACTAATGGATAGACACTTGTTTCATAACAGAGCTCTGTTGTGGTGATTTTGATTAAGTAGAGGCACACTTCACTATGGTTGATTTACCAAAGCTTATTCTCTGCAACTATCTGGTGATTTGGACTCACTGGGTCCAGATCATTCTCTTTGAATTCTAAAAATAAAGAAGAACTGAAACTGAACAGTGCTAGCGTAGTTCACTTCCACACCACCGTTGACTTGCACCCTAATGAATAGGGACTTCTACTTATTAAACCAGGAAAAGGCTTCCTTCTATAGGGCATATGTCAGAGAAAAACACAGTGACCTGGTAGTTGTACCTGCAGGAGTTGATGACCTTAAACTTCATAGTCCCTATCCTCCACAGGGATGGCCTACCAGTGTTTTCATCTCCGTCTCGTTCGTATGACTAATGGGGCCCTTGTTTCTCTCTCTCTCTCTGTCCTGTCTTCCTCCAGATGATCACTCCCGTGTCCGGCTGCAGGCTATTGAGGGAGAGCAGAGCTCTGACTACATTAATGCAAATTACGTGGATGTAAGTACAACACCAGCCGGGGTTAGACAGAAAGGTCAGCCAGCATGTGTGTGCGCATAGCTCTCAGAAGGAACGAGATGATGGCAAGGCTACTGCTTATAGCCCCCCCAATCCTCCTCACTCTCCTCCTTTCCTCTTCCTCTCAAAATAGGGATATATACAGTGCCTTTGGAAAGTGTTCAGACCCGTTGACTTTTTCAACATTTTGTTAGGTTACAGCCTTATTCTATAATGGCTATAAAATGAGCTCAGGTGCATCCTGTTTCCATTGATCATCCTTGAGATGTTTCTACAACTTGATTGGAGTCCACCTGTGGAAAATTCAGTTGATCGGACATGATTTGGAAAGGTACACACCGGTCTATACAATGTCCCACAGTTGACAGTGCATGTCAGAGCAAAAACCAATCCATGAGGTCGAAGGAGTTGTCCATATAATTCAGAGACAGGATTGTGTCGAGGCACAGATCTGGGGAAGGGTGTCAAAAAATGTCTGCAGTATTGAAGGTTCCCAACAACAAGTACGGGAATTGCACCAATAAGACAAGACTGTAACTACCAATGGGATACCACAAAATTGGGGAGAAAAAAGGAGTTAAAATTGGGTATTGTGTGTAGATTGATGAGGGGGAAAAACAATTGATTACATTTTAGAATAAGGCTTTAATGTAACAAAATGTGGAAAAAGTCAAGAGGTCAGAATACTTTCTGATTGCGCTGTATGTCCAATCTGTAGAATTAGAATACTTGGTCCAACTCTACGGACTGCACACAGACACGTCCAGCACGTAGGATTGTTGGTTTGCTAAAAACCCACCCCTTGTTTACCCTCCTGGCTATTACTGTTGACAGAGTACATTTTATTTTCCTCTCCAGTCAACCAGCTGGCACAGTGCAACCCACGCCAACCAACCACCCCATGCATACTTATCATCTCCCTCTTCCTCACCTCCCCCTCTACCTCCTCGCCTCCCCTCCACCTCCTCGCCTCCCCCTCTCCATCCTTGCCTCCTCCTCCACACCTCCCCTCTACCTTCTCATCTCCCCCTCTACCTCCTCGCCTCCTCCTTCACGCCTCCCCCTCTACCTCCTAGCTTTCTCCACGCCTCCCACTCTACCTCCTAGCTTTCTCCACGCCTCCCACTCTACCTCCTAGCTTCCTCCTCGCCTCCTCCTTTACCTCCTCTCTGCCTCCTTCACGCCTCCCCCTCTACCTCCTAGCTTCCTCCCCTCTACCTCTTAGCTTCCTCCCCCTCTACCTCCTAGCTTCCTCCTCGCCTCCTCCTTTACCTCCTCTCCGCCTCCTTCACACCTCCCCCTCTACCTCCTAGCTTCCTCCACACCTCCCCCTCTACCTCCTAGCTTCCTCCACACCTCCCCCTCTACCTCCTAGCTTCCTCCACCCCCCCCTCTACCTACTAGCTTCCTCCTCGCCTCCTCCTTTACCTCCTCTCTGCTTCCTTCATGCCTACCCCTCTACCTCCTCGCTTCCTCCACGCCTCCCCCTCTACCTCCTTGCCTCCCCCTCTACCTTCTTGCCTCCCCCTCTACCTCCTTGTCTCCCCCTCTACATCCTTACCTCCCCCTCTACCTCCTAGCTTCCTCCTCGCCATCCTCGCCTCCTCCTCCATGCCTCCTCCTCTACCGCCACTCCGAGCTTTGCCTTCATTTGTCATTAGCCATTAGCAACATTAGCGTTAGCTCCCTCTTCAAATGTAAATGAGTGTAGATTTGCAGTGCAGGTGCTCGGAGATTGATAAAGAGATAATTATGAAAGCAGCGGCTCATTGTCAATAGAGGACTATCTAAGTGTTAGAGCGGAAACATCTAAGTCCTCGCTGTCTTGCTTGGGTACCGCCTGTTCTTATAGTTCTCTATAACCAGAAGTTATCCAGAACCATTTTTATTTGCATACGTGATTGTTGTTTGGGTCTGGGAGGTGTGATTACAAGGACATTATGTAGAGTGACATCTGTTACGTTGTTGCTACGTTGTTGTTAAGTCTGTTAAGATGCTGTCCCTAGAAACTTAATGGACATTTAGCATTTGAAATAAGGATTTGTCATCCCACCAAATCAATTTCCTAAGAATCAGTTTTACAGTACTCATTAGAATATAGCAGAAATAAATTCTGGGTGTTTGTGTGTCCAGTCCTGTGCCTGTGTCCAGTCGTGTATCTGTGTCCAGTCCTGTGTGTGTTGTGTTGAATTAGCATTCTGCGGCTCATCTAGCTGCACTGCAGGTTAGCTGATGAAGCTACTTACAGCCTGACCCCCAAGGGACTCGTGGTGAATTAACCATCAGGACTCCTATTAGGACACAGGCCTGAAGACCTGTATATGTACTGTACACCTCCCTCCGATGAACCTCTCCGTTCAGACTCTGTCTGGCTCGCTGCTCCCTCCCGAGTGTTTCTGTAGCCTGGTCCAAGATCTGTTTGTGCTGTCTTGCATGACGACGACCATAGCAGTTGGCTAATTAGCACAGATCTGGGACCAGGCTAGGGTTTGTGTGTGGCGCAGTCAGTCAGTGAACTCTGCAGCACTTTAGTGAGTGCTGCTTGTCTCCCAGGCACAGACTCAACAGATCCCAATGAAGTCGAATTTCAGAAGAACGTCGAAACCTTTCTTCCATCATGATGATCACACAATACGTGACCAGTCAAAAACCCTTCTCCTAATAGTCTCTCGCTAACTAACTCTATAGTCGATTTTCCTCACCATGTGTGCTCCCACGGTGATAATTCATCGATAGTGTGTAGAGCAAGAGGATAAACAACTCTTATGCCGGACAATATATAAAGAAATCAGAGAGGCAGAGAGCCCGTCAGAGCCCAGAGGGGCAGAGAGCCCGTCAGAGCCCAGAGGGGCAGAGAGCCCGTCAGAGCCCAGAGGGGCAGAGAGCCCGTCAGAGCCCAGAGGGGCAGAGAGCCCGTCAGAGCCCAGAGGGGCAGAGAGCCCGTCAGAGCCCAGAGGGGCAGAGAGCCCGTCAGAGCCCAGAGGGGCAGAGAGCCCGTCAGAGCCCAGAGGGGCAGAGAGCCCGTCAGAGCCCAGAGGGGCAGAGAGCCCGTCAGAGCCCAGAGGGGCAGAGAGCCCAGAGAGCCCGTCAGAGCCCAGAGGGGCAGAGAGCCCGTCAGAGCCCAGAGGGGCAGAGAGCCCGTCAGAGCCCAGAGGGGGGCAGAGAGCCCGTCAGAGCCCAGAGGGGCAGAGAGCCCGTCAGAGCCCAGAGGGGGCAGAGAGCCCGCCCAGAGGGGCAGAGCCCAGAGGGGCAGAGAGCCCGTCAGAGCCCAGAGGGGGGCAGAGAGCCCGTCAGAGCCCAGAGGGGGGCAGAGAGCCCAGAGGGGCAGAGAGTCAGAGAGCCCAGAGGGGCAGAGAGCCCGTCAGAGCCCAGAGGGGCAGAGAGCCCGTCAGAGCCCAGAGGGGCAGAGAGCCCGTCAGAGCCCAGAGGGGCAGAGAGCCCGTCAGAGCCCAGAGGGGCAGAGAGCCCGTCAGAGCCCAGAGGGGCAGAGAGCCCGTCAGAGCCCAGAGGGGCAGAGAGCCCGTCAGAGCCCAGAGGGGCAGACCGAGCCCAGAGAGGCAGAGAGCCCAGCCTATCACAGTAGAGGGATTAAGTTTTCCTGTTTGATTCAGTCCTTTTATATTCCACATTGAGAAAGTTAATTACTGTTGAGGTAAATTAAATATGGCGGTGTTAAGAGCTAGACCAGATGAAGACAATGGCTCACACTTTGTGGCGTGTGGGAATGGCTCTTTACGCTTACGTTTAGCTTCCCACTTTGTACGGTAGGCCTTGCTAGAATACAAGATGCTCGACAAATTAAATTTGTAGGGATTCGAGTAATCCCTAGGAGATTGAGCGTATTACGAAGGTAAATCACACAATATGCATTGGAAGAATAGTACAACCATGTGTATGTTGGATGTTAATTTGACCACTATTGTCACAACAAAATAATCCTGCAGCAACACAGGATTTGAATGTTTAGTCCATAATGTTGCTTGATCGATGGTTAGACTATTAGCTGGCCAAGAAATGAGGCTACATGAAAAGTGCAATACTGTTAATATAACTAACTGCCTGTTAGTGTGGGTTTTACATGAATTTATGTCAATCATGATCCTTATTTACATGTGTGTTCACTAACGTTATATTTGCTGGAAGCCCAATCAACCTTTTCTTTCTAATTGGTTTGAATTATTTATTCATTTAATTTAAGATCAGACTGCTGCTTTTGAAATATGTTTTCACTGCAGCAGGTTTTGCTTTTTGACTCAAGTAAACAAATATGCCCATTATCCTGCATTCCTTTGTGTGTTCAAACCTTTTTGACTCGCATGCTTAAAGTTTGTTTCTCTCTCTCGCTCTGTCTTTCGGATTTCAGGGCTACCACAGACCAAATCACTACATCTCTACCCAAGGTAAGAACAGCAACACACCATAGGCATTCTCTTGTCTGAATATTTTCAGTATTGTTGTCAGATCTGCGACTCTTCCGTCTGCTGTTCAGACTGACGGCCTCATCGGAAGTGTCAACACGGATATATAGGAGATGTGTAAAAAGCTGTGGGACTCCCCTCTCTTTAACCAACCTCCTCTCCACCTTCCAAGCAGTGTTATGTAGCGTCATAGAACAATTCATCAGCCGTGTGAGCAGGAGGGGTGGAGAGAGAACGAGGGATGAGAAAGGAAGAGCGCAGTAATAAATAAATGGATTAGGCCATGTGTACTGGCGCATTTGTATGTGTGTGTGCGCATTCATGCACGTGCATGTCTATAGGTGTGTGTTTTATAACTGCGTTAATCCGGCAGGCAGATGCTGGCTGTGTAAGAGGACCGCTTTTCCAACAAGCCCCCTGGAGGGGCTCTCTGATTGATAGTTAATTGTTGTGCAGTTCTCAGAGGCCCTGTTTCCTCAGCCAGCCGCGCAAAGGTAATTCCATTCCTTGCTCACTCCGAGTAAAGGCAGCCCATTGAGACATAATAGACTCTGCAGTCTGGTCTAGTTGGCCTGGCATAATGGCCACCCTCCTGGCTGCTCTGGACCCGACCAGCATCTTAAACGGCCTCCACTATGACTTGGTAGTGTGACTCCGTGTACGACATTGTTTCCAGTAATGCAGAGTTAAAGATAAGATCAAAAATCAAATAGAAATGGTGACAGGAGGAATAAATACACAGTGAATAACAAAAAAATAGAGTAAAACAAATTGGCTGTATACAGGGAGCAGAAAATATCATGTCTGAATACAGGAAGTAGAAAATAACATGGCTGTATACAGGAAGTAGAAAATAACATGGCTGTATACAGGAAGTAGAAAATAACATGTCTGAATACAGGAAGTAGAAAATAACATGGCTGTATACAGGGAGCAGAAAATAACATGGCTATATACAGGGAGCAGAAAATAACATGGCTATATATAGGGAGTAGAAAATAACATGGCTGTATAGGGAGTAGAAAATAACATGGTTATATATAGGGAGTAGAAAATAACATGGCTGCATAGGGAGTAGAAAATAACATGGCTATATACAGGGAGTAGAAAATAACATGGCTGTATAGGGAGTAGAAAATAACATGGTTATATATAGGGAGTAGAAAATAACATGGCTATATAGGGAGTAGAAAATAACATGGTTATATATAGGGAGTAGAAAATAACATGGCTGCATAGGGAGTAGAAAATAACATGGCTATATACAGGAGTAGAAAATAACATGGCTGTATAGGGAGTAGAAAATAACATGGTTATATATAGGGAGTAGAAAATAACATGGCTATATATAGGGAGTAGAAAATAACATGGCTGTATAGGGAGTAGAAAATAACATGGCTATATATAGGGAGTAGAAAATAACATGGCTGTATAGGGAGTAGAAAATAACATGGCTATATATAGGGAGTAGAAAATAACATGGCTGTATAGGGAGTAGAAAATAACATGGTTATATATAGGGAGTAGAAAATAACATGGTTATATATAGGGAGTAGAAAAGAACATGGCTATATATAGGGAGTAGAAAATAACATGGCTGTATAGGGAGTAGAAAATAACATGGTTATATATAGGGAGTAGAAAATAACATGGCTATATATAGGGAGTAGAAAATAACATGGCTATATAGGGAGTAGAAAATAACATGGCTGTATAGGGAGTAGAAAATAACATGGCTATATACAGGGAGTAGAAAATAACATGGCTATATACAGGGAGTAGAAAATAACATGGCTGTATAGGGAGTAGAAAATAACATGGCTGTATAGGGAGTAGAAAATAACATGGCTGTATAGGGAGTAGAAAATAACATGGCTATATAGGGAGTAGAAAATAACATGGCTATATATAGGGAGTAGAAAATAACATGGCTATATATAGGGAGTAGAAAATAACATGGCTGTATAGGGAGTAGAAAATAACATGGCTATATATAGGGAGTAGAAAATAACATGGCTCTATATAGGGAGTAGAAAATAACATGGCTATATATAGAGAGTAGAAAATAACATGGCTATATATAGAGAGTAGAAAATAACATGGCTATATATAGGGAGTAGAAAATAACATGGCTCTATATAGGGAGTAGAAAATAACATGGCTGTATAGGGAGTAGAAAATAACATGGTTATATATAGGGAGTAGAAAATAACATGGCTGCATAGGGAGTAGAAAATAACATGGCTATATACAGGGAGTAGAAAATAACATGGCTGTATAGGGAGTAGAAAATAACATGGTTATATATAGGGAGTAGAAAATAACATGGCTATATAGGGAGTAGAAAATAACATGGTTATATATAGGGAGTAGAAAATAACATGGCTGCATAGGGAGTAGAAAATAACATGGCTGTATAGGGAGTAGAAAATAACATGGTTATATATAGGGAGTAGAAAATAACATGGCTGCATAGGGAGTAGAAAATAACATGGCTATATACAGGGAGTAGAAAATAACATGGCTGTATAGGGAGTAGAAAATAACATGGTTATATATAGGGAGTAGAAAATAACATGGCTATATATAGGGAGTAGAAAATAACATGGCTGTATAGGGAGTAGAAAATAACATGGCTATATATAGGGAGTAGAAAATAACATGGCTGTATAGGGAGTAGAAAATAACATGGCTATATATAGGGAGTAGAAAATAACATGGCTGTATAGGGAGTAGAAAATAACATGGTTATATATAGGGAGTAGAAAATAACATGGCTGCATAGGGAGTAGAAAATAACATGGCTATATACAGGGAGTAGAAAATAACATGGCTGTATAGGGAGTAGAAAATAACATGGTTATATATAGGGAGTAGAAAATAACATGGCTATATATAGGGAGTAGAAAATAACATGGCTATATAGGGAGTAGAAAATAACATGGCTGTATAGGGAGTAGAAAATAACATGGCTGTATAGGGAGTAGAAAATAACATGGCTATATATAGGGAGCAGAAAATAACATGGCTGTATAGGGAGTAGAAAATAACATGGTTATATATAGGGAGTAGAAAATAACATGGTTATATATAGGGAGTAGAAAATAACATGGCTATATAGGGAGTAGAAAATAACATGGTTATATATAGGGAGTAGAAAATAACATGGCTGCATAGGGAGTAGAAAATAACATGGCTGTATAGGGAGTAGAAAATAACATGGTTATATATAGGGAGTAGAAAATAACATGGCTGCATAGGGAGTAGAAAATAACATGGCTATATACAGGGAGTAGAAAATAACATGGCTGTATAGGGAGTAGAAAATAACATGGTTATATATAGGGAGTAGAAAATAACATGGCTATATAGGGAGTAGAAAATAACATGGTTATATATAGGGAGTAGAAAATAACATGGCTGCATAGGGAGTAGAAAATAACATGGCTATATACAGGGAGTAGAAAATAACATGGCTGTATAGGGAGTAGAAAATAACATGGTTATATATAGGGAGTAGAAAATAACATGGCTATATATAGGGAGTAGAAAATAACATGGCTGTATAGGGAGTAGAAAATAACATGGCTATATATAGGGAGTAGAAAATAACATGGCTGTATAGGGAGTAGAAAATAACATGGCTATATATAGGGAGTAGAAAATAACATGGCTGTATAGGGAGTAGAAAATAACATGGTTATATATAGGGAGTAGAAAATAACATGGCTGCATAGGGAGTAGAAAATAACATGGTTATATATAGGGAGTAGAAAATAACATGGCTGTATAGGGAGTAGAAAATAACATGGCTATATATAGGGAGTAGAAAATAACATGGTTATATATAGGGAGTAGAAAATAACATGGTTAAATATAGGGAGTAGAAAAGAACATGGCTATATATAGGGAGTAGAAAATAACATGGCTGTATAGGGAGTAGAAAATAACATGGTTATATATAGGGAGTAGAAAATAACATGGCTATATATAGGGAGTAGAAAATAACATGGCTATATAGGGAGTAGAAAATAACATGGCTGTATAGGGAGTAGAAAATAACATGGCTATATACAGGAGTAGAAAATAACATGGCTGTATAGGGAGTAGAAAATAACATGGCTGTATAGGGAGTAGAAAATAACATGGCTGTATAGGGAGTAGAAAATAACATGGCTATATAGGGAGTAGAAAATAACATGGCTATATATAGGGAGTAGAAAATAACATGGCTATATATAGAGAGTAGAAAATAACATGGCTGTATAGGGAGTAGAAAATAACATGGCTATATATAGGGAGTAGAAAATAACATGGCTCTATATAGGGAGTAGAAAATAACATGGCTATATATAGAGAGTAGAAAATAACATGGCTATATATAGAGAGTAGAAAATAACATGGCTATATATAGGGAGTAGAAAATAACATGGCTCTATATAGGGAGTAGAAAATAACATGGCTATATAGGGAGTAGAAAATAACATGGCTATATATAGAGAGTAGAAAATAACATGGCTATATATAGGGAGTAGAAAATAACATGGCTATATATAGGGAGTAGAAAATAACATGGCTCTATATAGGGAGTAGAAAATAACATGGCTATATATAGAGTAGAAAATAACATGGCTGTATAGGGAGTAGAAAATAACATGGCTGCATAGGGAGTAGAAAATAACATGGCTGCATAGGGAGTAGAAAATAACATGGCTGTATAGGGAGTAGAAAATAACATGGTTATATATAGGGAGTAGAAAATAACATGGCTGCATAGGGAGTAGAAAATAACATGGCTATATACAGGGAGTAGAAAATAACATGGCTGTATAGGGAGTAGAAAATAACATGGTTATATATAGGGAGTAGAAAATAACATGGCTATATAGGGAGTAGAAAATAACATGGTTATATATAGGGAGTAGAAAATAACATGGCTGCATAGGGAGTAGAAAATAACATGGCTATATACAGGGAGTAGAAAATAACATGGCTGTATAGGGAGTAGAAAATAACATGGTTATATATAGGGAGTAGAAAATAACATGGCTATATATAGGGAGTAGAAAATAACATGGCTGTATAGGGAGTAGAAAATAACATGGCTATATATAGGGAGTAGAAAATAACATGGCTGTATAGGGAGTAGAAAATAACATGGCTATATATAGGGAGTAGAAAATAACATGGCTGTATAGGGAGTAGAAAATAACATGGTTATATATAGGGAGTAGAAAATAACATGGCTGCATAGGGAGTAGAAAATAACATGGCTATATACAGGGAGTAGAAAATAACATGGCTGTATAGGGAGTAGAAAATAACATGGTTATATATAGGGAGTAGAAAATAACATGGCTATATATAGGGAGTAGAAAATAACATGGCTATATAGGGAGTAGAAAATAACATGGCTGTATAGGGAGTAGAAAATAACATGGCTGTATAGGGAGTAGAAAATAACATGGCTATATATAGGGAGCAGAAAATAACATGGCTGTATAGGGAGTAGAAAATAACATGGTTATATATAGGGAGTAGAAAATAACATGGTTATATATAGGGAGTAGAAAATAACATGGCTATATAGGGAGTAGAAAATAACATGGTTATATATAGGGAGTAGAAAATAACATGGCTGCATAGGGAGTAGAAAATAACATGGCTGTATAGGGAGTAGAAAATAACATGGTTATATATAGGGAGTAGAAAATAACATGGCTGCATAGGGAGTAGAAAATAACATGGCTATATACAGGGAGTAGAAAATAACATGGCTGTATAGGGAGTAGAAAATAACATGGTTATATATAGGGAGTAGAAAATAACATGGCTATATAGGGAGTAGAAAATAACATGGTTATATATAGGGAGTAGAAAATAACATGGCTGCATAGGGAGTAGAAAATAACATGGCTATATACAGGAGTAGAAAATAACATGGCTGTATAGGGAGTAGAAAATAACATGGTTATATATAGGGAGTAGAAAATAACATGGCTATATATAGGGAGTAGAAAATAACATGGCTGTATAGGGAGTAGAAAATAACATGGCTATATATAGGGAGTAGAAAATAACATGGCTGTATAGGAGTAGAAAATAACATGGCTATATATAGGGAGTAGAAAATAACATGGCTGTATAGGGAGTAGAAAATAACATGGTTATATATAGGGAGTAGAAAATAACATGGCTATATATAGGGAGTAGAAAATAACATGGCTGTATAGGGAGTAGAAAATAACATGGCTATATATAGGGAGTAGAAAATAACATGGCTGTATAGGGAGTAGAAAATAACATGGCTATATATAGGGAGTAGAAAATAACATGGCTGTATAGGGAGTAGAAAATAACATGGTTATATATAGGGAGTAGAAAATAACATGGCTGCATAGGGAGTAGAAAATAACATGGCTATATACAGGGAGTAGAAAATAACATGGCTGTATAGGGAGTAGAAAATAACATGGTTATATATAGGGAGTAGAAAATAACATGGCTATATATAGGGAGTAGAAAATAACATGGCTATATAGGGAGTAGAAAATAACATGGCTGTATAGGGAGTAGAAAATAACATGGCTGTATAGGGAGTAGAAAATAACATGGCTATATATAGGGAGCAGAAAATAACATGGCTGTATAGGGAGTAGAAAATAACATGGTTATATATAGGGAGTAGAAAATAACATGGTTATATATAGGGAGTAGAAAATAACATGGCTATATAGGGAGTAGAAAATAACATGGTTATATATAGGGAGTAGAAAATAACATGGCTGCATAGGGAGTAGAAAATAACATGGCTGTATAGGGAGTAGAAAATAACATGGTTATATATAGGGAGTAGAAAATAACATGGCTGCATAGGGAGTAGAAAATAACATGGCTATATACAGGGAGTAGAAAATAACATGGCTGTATAGGGAGTAGAAAATAACATGGTTATATATAGGGAGTAGAAAATAACATGGCTATATAGGGAGTAGAAAATAACATGGTTATATATAGGGAGTAGAAAATAACATGGCTGCATAGGGAGTAGAAAATAACATGGCTATATACAGGGAGTAGAAAATAACATGGCTGTATAGGGAGTAGAAAATAACATGGTTATATATAGGGAGTAGAAAATAACATGGCTATATATAGGGAGTAGAAAATAACATGGCTGTATAGGGAGTAGAAAATAACATGGCTATATATAGGGAGTAGAAAATAACATGGCTGTATAGGGAGTAGAAAATAACATGGCTATATATAGGGAGTAGAAAATAACATGGCTGTATAGGGAGTAGAAAATAACATGGTTATATATAGGGAGTAGAAAATAACATGGCTGCATAGGGAGTAGAAAATAACATGGTTATATATAGGGAGTAGAAAATAACATGGCTGCTGATAGGGAGTAGAAAATAACATGGCTATATATAGGGAGTAGAAAATAACATGGTTATATATAGGGAGTAGAAAATAACATGGTTAAATATAGGGAGTAGAAAAGAACATGGCTATATATAGGGAGTAGAAAATAACATGGCTGTATAGGGAGTAGAAAATAACATGGTTATATATAGGGAGTAGAAAATAACATGGCTATATATAGGGAGTAGAAAATAACATGGCTATATAGGGAGTAGAAAATAACATGGCTGTATAGGGAGTAGAAAATAACATGGCTATATACAGGGAGTAGAAAATAACATGGCTGTATAGGGAGTAGAAAATAACATGGCTGTATAGGGAGTAGAAAATAACATGGCTGTATAGGGAGTAGAAAATAACATGGCTATATAGGGAGTAGAAAATAACATGGCTATATATAGGGAGTAGAAAATAACATGGCTATATATAGAGAGTAGAAAATAACATGGCTGTATAGGGAGTAGAAAATAACATGGCTATATATAGGGAGTAGAAAATAACATGGCTCTATATAGGGAGTAGAAAATAACATGGCTATATATAGAGAGTAGAAAATAACATGGCTATATATAGAGAGTAGAAAATAACATGGCTATATATAGGGAGTAGAAAATAACATGGCTCTATATAGGGAGTAGAAAATAACATGGCTATATAGGGAGTAGAAAATAACATGGCTATATATAGAGAGTAGAAAATAACATGGCTATATATAGGGAGTAGAAAATAACATGGCTATATATAGGGAGTAGAAAATAACATGGCTCTATATAGGGAGTAGAAAATAACATGGCTATATATAGAGTAGAAAATAACATGGCTATATATAGAGAGTAGAAAATAACATGGCTGTATAGGGAGTAGAAAATAACATGGCTATATATAGGGAGTAGAAAATAACATGGCTATATATAGGGAGTAGAAAATAACATGGCTATATATAGGGAGTAGATAATAACATGGCTATATAGGGAGTAGAAAATAACATGGCTGTATAGGGAGTAGAAAATAACATGGCTATATATAGGGAGTAGATAATAACATGGCTATATAGGGAGTAGAAAATAACATGGCTATATATAGGGAGTAGAAAATAACATGGCTATATATAGAGAGTAGAAAATAACATGGCTATATAGGGAGTAGAAAATAACATGGCTATATATAGAGAGTAGAAAATAACATGGCTGTATAGGGAGTAGAAAATAACATGGCTATATAGGGAGTAGAAAATAACATGGCTATATATAGGGAGTAGAAAATAACATGGCTATATATAGAGTAGAAAATAACATTGCTGCATAGGGAGTAGATAATAACATGGCTGTTGTCACGAATCGGCTCAAAGTTCATAAGAAAAAGGGAGACAACGTGGAGATAAGGAATAACAAAATCTATGTATTAACTAAATACAATTAACAATGGTGTGTGTAAGTGAGTGGTTGCGTGCATTAATGTGATAATGAGGGGTGATGAAAGGTGCCAACGCAAACAAACAAAAACAGACACAAAAATGCCACGACCAAAATCTATCGGTGTCTGCATGGAGAGTCTCCTCAATGAATGGGGAAGAGGTGCATTTATCCTGGGACACACCTGAGCCCAGGTGTGTCACATTTCACTGACGACCCTCCCGGCTCCGCCCACCGACATCCTATTAAGGAAAACAAGCGCAAAGAGAAAGAATTTGGCAGACAGAGTGGGAGGGTCTCTGTCTGAGGGTCGTCACACTGTATACAGGGAGCAGAAAATAACATGGCTATATACAGGGAGTAGAAAATAACATGGCTGTATAGGGAGTAGAAAATAACATGGTTATATATAGGGAGTAGAAAATAACATGGCTATATATAGGGAGTAGAAAATAACATGGTTATATATAGGGAGTAGAAAATAACATGGCTGCATAGGGAGTAGAAAATAACATGGCTATATACAGGGAGTAGAAAATAACATGGCTGTATAGGGAGTAGAAAATAACATGGTTATATATAGGGAGTAGAAAATAACATGGCTATATATAGGGAGTAGAAAATAACATGGCTATATATAGGGAGTAGAAAATAACATGGCTGTATAGGGAGTAGAAAATAACATGGCTATATATAGGGAGTAGAAAATAACATGGCTGTATAGGGAGTAGAAAATAACATGGCTGTATAGGGAGTAGAAAATAACATGGCTGTATAGGGAGTAGAAAATAACATGGCTGTATAGGGAGTAGAAAATAACATGGCTATATAGGGAGTAGAAAATAACATGGCTGTATAGGGAGTAGAAAATAACATGGCTGTATAGGGAGTAGAAAATAACATGGCTGTATAGGGAGTAGAAAATAACATGGCTGTATAGGGAGTAGAAAATAACATGGCTGTATAGGGAGTAGAAAATAACATGGCTGTATAGGGAGTAGAAAATAACATGGCTATATAGGGAGTAGAAAATAACATGGCTGTATAGGGAGTAGAAAATAACATGGCTGTATAGGGAGTAGAAAATAACATGGCTATATAGGGAGTAGAAAATAACATGGTTATATATAGGGAGTAGAAAATAACATGGTTATATATAGGGAGTAGAAAAGAACATGGCTATATATAGGGAGTAGAAAATAACATGGCTGTATAGGGAGTAGAAAATAACATGGTTATATATAGGGAGTAGAAAATAACATGGCTATATATAGGGAGTAGAAAATAACATGGCTATATAGGGAGTAGAAAATAACATGGCTGTATAGGGAGTAGAAAATAACATGGCTATATACAGGGAGTAGAAAATAACATGGCTATATACAGGGAGTAGAAAATAACATGGCTGTATAGGGAGTAGAAAATAACATGGCTGTATAGGGAGTAGAAAATAACATGGCTATATATAGGGAGTAGATAATAACATGGCTATATAGGGAGTAGAAAATAACATGGCTATATATAGGGAGTAGAAAATAACATGGCTATATATAGAGAGTAGAAAATAACATGGCTGTATAGGGAGTAGAAAATAACATGGCTATATATAGGGAGTAGAAAATAACATGGCTCTATATAGGGAGTAGAAAATAACATGGCTATATATAGAGAGTAGAAAATAACATGGCTATATATAGAGAGTAGAAAATAACATGGCTATATATAGGGAGTAGAAAATAACATGGCTCTATATAGGGAGTAGAAAATAACATGGCTATATAGGGAGTAGAAAATAACATGGCTATATATAGAGAGTAGAAAATAACATGGCTATATATAGGGAGTAGAAAATAACATGGCTATATATAGGGAGTAGAAAATAACATGGCTCTATATAGGGAGTAGAAAATAACATGGCTATATATAGAGTAGAAAATAACATGGCTATATATAGAGAGTAGAAAATAACATGGCTGTATAGGGAGTAGAAAATAACATGGCTATATATAGGGAGTAGAAAATAACATGGCTATATATAGGGAGTAGAAAATAACATGGCTATATATAGGGAGTAGATAATAACATGGCTATATAGGGAGTAGAAAATAACATGGCTATATATAGGGAGTAGAAAATAACATGGCTGTATAGGGAGTAGAAAATAACATGGCTATATATAGGGAGTAGATAATAACATGGCTATATAGGGAGTAGAAAATAACATGGCTATATATAGGGAGTAGAAAATAACATGGCTATATATAGAGAGTAGAAAATAACATGGCTATATATAGGGAGTAGAAAATAACATGGCTATATATAGAGAGTAGAAAATAACATGGCTGTTTAGGGAGTAGAAAATAACATGGCTGTATAGGGAGTAGAAAATAACATGGCTGTATAGGGAGTAGAAAATAACATGGCTATGTATAGGGAGTAGATAATAACATGGCTATATATAGAGTAGAAAATAACATGGCTATGTATAGGGAGTAGATAATAACATGGCTGTTGTCACGAATCGGCTCAAAGTTCATAAGAAAAAGGGAGACAACGTGGAGATAAGGAATAACAAAATCTATGTATTAACTAAATACAATTAACAATGGTGTGTGTAAGTGAGTGGTTGCGTGCATTAATGTGATAATGAGGGGTGATGAAAGGTGCCAACGCAAACAAACAAAAACAGACACAAAAATGCCACGACCAAAATCTATCGGTGTCTGCATGGAGAGTCTCCTCAATGAATGGGGAAGAGGTGCATTTATCCTGGGACACACCTGAGCCCAGGTGTGTCACATTTCACTGACGACCCTCCCGGCTCCGCCCACCGACATCCTATTAAGGAAAACAAGCGCAAAGAGAAAGAATTTGGCAGACAGAGTGGGAGGGTCTCTGTCTGAGGGTCGTCACACTGTATACAGGGAGCAGAAAATAACATGGCTAAATACAGGGAGTAGAAAATAGCATGTCTGTACTTGGAGAGGGTTGACCTCTATCCTATTTAATGAGACTATGCAATACTTACTGTAATTAGTCTTTATATACATTGAATAGGAGAGAAAATAATGGAACACACCGGCCTCAGACAGAATTGGCCTTTTTTTAAATATATGTCATGTTAGTGTTTGCAACTTTAAAAGACTTTCAAAGCGGGGAGCGAGAGCGGAAAAACAGTAACTAAGCCGTTGTCCAGTTGAAAGGCTCATATGTGCTGCAGGCCAATCGGACGCTTGGCTGCCACTGGCGTTCATACACTTTGACCGAGCATGGTACCCCGAACAGCTGCATCTTCTTCATCCACCTCTTTTGGTCGGTTGGCCTTTTTAATACAATATAATTGATACAATACATATCACCTTTACTACCAGATCAATATTCCAACACTTTTTCAAATGTTTTAAGTAGACACATACACATTAACTGTGCCCTCACACAACCCCTGGCTGCCTTGCACATAGCCTCCGTCTCTCTTCCTCCTGAAGAATCCCAGCAGTCTGTCTGTCTCTCAGTGTAGCAAGATGAAAAGCATTCCAGTCTCCTCACGGACAGAGCCTCTCCTCTGACAGCCTGTCCGCTCGGGCTGTCTGTGAAGCTTTTGTTGAGCTTTTTCTCCTGCTTCCTTGTCCTATTCCCCCAATGCACTATGGGAGAAGCTCTTCTCCACATCTAATTGGCTGACTTGACTTCACCCTCTGCTGCGCTAGGCCATTTACTGTATCTGAAAAAGGATGTCACTTTTTCTTCTCTCAGAAGACGACACCAGCCGCTCTGCTTCTCTTCTCCGCCGAGATTTTCTTTCGCCACACGCTGTTAACGCTATGTCAACACAGATTACTGTTTTGGTTGGCAAGTGTCTTGCAAGTTCACAAAGTATCTGCATAAGGGGGGGGGGAGTACTAGCATAGCACTCTTAGATGGAAAGAGTTGGGAGATCAATCCTCCAGGAATATGCAGAGTACTGGGCATTTATCATATCATCTGCATATCATCACTACTTTCTCAGAGAGAAAAACATGAGGAACTGTAAGACAACCACTGTGCTAATTAAACCACGGTTGAACCACGTTGAACCACTGTTTAAACCACGGTTGATGTCAATTCTGAATTGAGTTGCGAAATTTGTCTTAAATTCCAATATATATATATAATTTTTATTTTATTAGCCACACCCTACAGGAAGCATAATTTGTATTTAATTTGAATGAAAATAAGTTGAATTGAATTCAGTGAAATTCAAACGGATAATATATTCCATCATTGTGCTCATCAAGTATG
Organism: Oncorhynchus gorbuscha; assembly: GCF_021184085.1. Classification (NCBI taxonomy): domain Eukaryota; kingdom Metazoa; phylum Chordata; class Actinopteri; order Salmoniformes; family Salmonidae; genus Oncorhynchus; species Oncorhynchus gorbuscha. The sequence goes on along the minus strand of NC_060184.1, from coordinate 72,995,253 downwards.
GTTACCAATACTATGTTAAACATTTCATTTTCAAAACTCAAGTCTTCTAAAACTATTTTTTTTAAATAATTATAGTATTGTATTCGGACTACAATCATTCCTAATTGACCTACAATTAAATATTGAACAACAATGCATATCTATGTGTGCGTTAGATCAAACTTTCTAGAATGGAACCTCATGACAAAAATACTAACAAATTACTATTTGACACTGAGTTATAGGCAAGCTAATACTTGAAACGGTAAATGTATTTCTTTAGTAGGAGGTGTCGGATGCTTTTGCCAAAATATTTGTCAAAGGAATAAGACTCATATGTTTCATGTCTCTTTGAATTGGTTTGAAATGAATTCCAGTTCAAATTGTGCTTCCTGTGGGGTGTAGCCAATTCAAATTGAATTACATTCAGAAATATCGAATTGAACCCAAACCTGGATTGAACTAAATCTGCCTTAAAGATAGTAAGTTTATAGTAAAGAAGCAAAAAAAGGAGGCTGGTGATGCTATCAGGAGGAGTAAAGGGGGACAGAGGAGAACAGGGAGTGTATTGGCCTGACACACTCAGCTCTTGTTCCTAGGAGAGATGGTCATGAATACCAGGAGAACATGGGGCCTGGCATCGCTAATGAGAAAAGTGGCTTGCTCGCACTAGAGGCACCCGGCAATGTCACACCAGGAGGATTCTCGAGCGACACAAGTGTTTTGTAATGCGGCTGTTTGTTTGAGCATGAATATGGAACATCTGCAGTGAGCTGTGTGTGTGTGTGTGGTTTAGCTGTTGGACGCAGTTTGCCATGTCTGGAGGTACACGCGTCACAGCTCTCGAACACACACACACAGATTTGCAGGAACACACACACACAGATTTGCAGGAACACACACACACAGATTTGCAGGAGCTAATTAGCTCGTCAAGTCTTTAAAAAAAAAATTTGCCAGTTAATTAAAAAATAATGTTTATTTGAATTAATTAAATGAGTAATTCTTCCTTGCAGGGATCCTTCATTGCTCGGCACAATCTGAAACACGGCCCACATTAAAGTGTTTAGGAGTTAATTGGGAGTGTGTGCAGACTTCTGTCGCCCTACCTTGTCATTCAGCTTGTGTTGGCGTGTGTGTCTGTGTGTGCAGACTTCTGTCGCCCTACCTTGTCATTCAGCTTGTGTTGGCGTGTGTGTCTGTGTGTGCAGACTTCTGTCGCCCTACCTTGTCATTCAGCTTGTGTTGGCGTGTGTGTCTGTGTGTGCAGACTTCTGTCTTCCTACCTTGTCATTCAGCTGGTGTTGGCGTGTGTGTCTGTGTGTGCAGACTTCTGTCCTCCTACCTTGTCATTCAGCTTGTGTTGGCGTGTGTGTCTGTGTGTGCAGACTTCTGTCCTCCTACCTTGTCATTCAGCTTGTGTTGGCGTGTGTGTCTGTGTGTGCAGACTTCTGTCCCTCTACCTTGTCATTCAGCTTGTGTTGGCGTGTGTGTCTGTGTGTGCAGACTTCTGTCCTCCTACCTTGTCATTCAGCTGGTGTTGGCGTGTGTGTCTGTGTGTGCAGACTTCTGTCCCTCTACCTTGTCATTCAGCTGGTGTTGGCGTGTGTGTCTGTGTGTGCAGACTTCTGTCCTCCTACCTTGTCATTCAGCTTGTGTTGGCGTGTGTGTCTGTGTGTGCAGACTTCTGTCCTCCTACCTTGTCATTCAGCTGGTGTTGGCGTGTGTGTCTGTGTGTGCAGACTTCTGTCCTCCTACCTTGTCATTCAGCTGGTGTTGGCGTGTGTGTCTGTGTGTGCAGACTTCTGTCCTCCTACCTTGTCATTCAGCTGGTGTTGGCGTGTGTGTCTGTGTGTGCAGACTTCTGTCCCTCTACCTTGTCATTCAGCTTGTGTTGGCGTGTGTGTCTGTGTGTGCAGACTTCTGTCCTCCTACCTTGTCATTCAGCTTGTGTTGGCGTGTGTGTCTGTGTGTGCAGACTTCTGTCCCTCTACCTTGTCATTCAGCTTGTGTTGGCGTGTGTGTCTGTGTGTGCAGACTTAGATCCAGGCATTAGTTGATTCCCCTGTCAACAGTGATCAGAATGCACGGGCACACAGCGACTGTATTCCGTTTTGATCAGGTTCAACTGGGGAAAAACAAGGTGTTAATCAACCTGTGTACTTTTCATGCTCAGAAAGCAAGCAAGCAATGGACAAATGTAAGGGATGTGATGAGCATTAAATCAGTATGACAATAACCTGGTCGAAGACGCGGGTGATGAGACAGACAAATGAGTTGCGGGTGATGAGACAGACAAATGAGTTGCAGGTGATGAGACAGACAAATGAGTTGCAGGTGATGAGACAGACAAATGAGTTGCAGGTGATGAGACAGACAAATGAGTTGCAGGTGATGAGACAGACAAATGAGTTGCAGGTGATGAGACAGACAAATGAGTTGCAGGTGATGAGACAGACAAATGAGTTGCAGGTGATGAGACAGACAAATGAGTTGCAGGTGATGAGACGGACAAATGAGTTGTAGGTGATGAGACAGACAAATGAGTTGCAGGTGATGAGACAGACAAATGAGTTGCAGGTGATGAGACAGACAAATGAGTTGCAGGTGATGAGACAGACAAATGAGTTGCAGGTGATGAGACAGACAAATGAGTTGCAGGTGATGAGACAGACAAATGAGTTGCAGGTGATGAGACAGACAAATGAGTTGCAGGTGATGAGACAGACAAATGAGTTGCAGGTGATGAGACAGACAAATGAGTTGCAGGTGATGAGACAGACAAATGAGTTGCAGGTGATGAGACAGACAAATGAGTTGCAGGTGATGAGACAGACAAATGAGTTGCAGGTGATGAGACAGACAAATGAGTTGCAGGTGATGAGACAGACAAATGAGTTGCAACAATACTGACAATACTTGAGTGGAAAAAAACACTTGCGTTGGTGTCATTGATAACATAGTGCCTTCAGAAGGTATTCACATCCCCTGACTTTTCACACATTTTGATTTTACAGCCTGAGTTTAAAATGGATTCAATTGAGATGTTGTGTCATTGGCCTACTCACATTTCCCCATAATGTCAAAGTGGAATTATGTTTTTTGAAATTGTTAATAATCAATTAAAAATGAAAAGCTGAAATGTCTTGAGTCAATAAGTATTCAACCCCTTTGTTATGGCAAGCCTAAATAAGTTCAGGAGTAAAAAATGTGCTTAACAAGTCAAAAGTTGCATGGACTCCCTCTGTGTGCAATAATAGAGTTTAACATGATTTTTTGAAGGACCACCTCATCTCTGTACCCCACACATACAATTATCTGTAAGGTCCCTCATCTCTGTACCCCACACATACAATTATCTGTAAGGTCCCTCATCTCTGTACCCCACACATACAATTATCTGTAAGGTCCCTCATCTCTGTACCCCACACATACAATTATCTGTAAGGTCCCTCATCTCTGTACCCCACACATACAATTATCTGTAAGGTCCCTCATCTCTGTACCCCACACATACAATTATCTGTAAGGTCCCTCATCTCTGTACCCCACACATACAATTATCTGTAAGGTCCCTCATCTCTGTACCCCCACACATACAATTATCTGTAAGGTCCCTCATCTCTGTACCCCACACATACAATTATCTGTAAGGTCCCTCATCTCTGTACCCCACACATACAATTATCTGTAAGGTCCCTCATCTCTGTACCCCACACATACAATTATCTGTAAGGTCCCTCATCTCTGTACCCCACACATACAATTATCTGTAAGGTCCCTCAGTCGAGGTGTGGATTTCAAACACAGATTCAACCACAAAGACCTGGGAGGTTTTCCAATGCCTCACAAAGATGGGCACCCATTGGTAGATGGGTAAAAATATAATCTTCCATGAGCATGGTGAAGTTATTTATTACACTTTGGATGGTGTATCAATGGGACGGAAGGAAACCGCTCAGGGATTTCACCACTCCCGTTTTCTTTCTCTCCTCAGGGCCCATGCAGGAGACTGTCTACGACTTCTGGAGGATGGTGTGGCAGGAGAACACGGCAACTATTGTCATGGTGACCAACCTGGTGGAGGTGGGAAGGGTGAGTACCATGAGACCCCAGCCACACACACACACTCAGTACTGGTACATTTTTGTTGATTCAGCCAATAAAGAAATGAAAGAAACCAAATGGCCATATTCCATCTAGTGGATTACAGAAACCCTGGGCCTGACATTATTCCATCTAGTGGATTACAGAAACACTGGGCCTGACATTATTCCATCTAGTGGATTACAGAAACACTGGGCCTGACATTATTCCATCTAGTGGATTACAGAAACACTGGGCCTGACATTATTCCATCTAGTGGATTACAGAAACCCTGGGCCTGACATTATTCCATCTAGTGGATTACAGAAACCCTGGGCCTGACATTATTCCATCTAGTGGATTACAGAAACCCTGGGCCTGACATTATTCCATCTAGTGGATTACAGAAACACTGGGCCTGACATTATTCCATCTAGTGGATTACAGAAACACTGGGCCTGACATTATTCCATCTAGTGGATTACAGAAACCCTGGGCCTGACATTATTCCATCTAGTGGATTACAGAAACCCTGGGCCTGACATTATTCCATCTAGTGGATTACAGAAACCCTGGGCCTGACATTATTCCATCTAGTGGATTACAGAAACACTGGGCCTGACATTATTCCATCTAGTGGATGGCAGAAATGCTGGGCCTGACATTATTCCAGCTAGAGGATTACAGAAACCCTGGGCCTGACATTATTCCAGCTAGTGGATTACAGAAACCCTGGGCCTGACATTATTCCAGCTAGAGGATTACAGAAACCCGGGGCCTGACATTATTCCATCTAGTGGATTACAGAAACACTGGGCCTGACATTATTCCATCTAGTGGATTACAAAAACCCTGGGCCTGACATTATTCCATCTAGTGGATTACAGAAACACTGGGCCTGACATTATTCCATCTAGTGGATTACAGAAACCCTGGGCCTGACATTATTCCATATAGTGGATTACAGAAACACTGGGCCTGACATTATTCCATCTAGTGGATTACAAAAACCCTGGGCCTGACATTATTCCATCTAGTGGATTACAAAAACCCTGGGCCTGACATTATTCCAGCTAGAGGATTACAGAAACCCTGGGCCTGACATTATTCCAGCTAGAGGATTACAGAAACCCTGGGCCTGACATTATTCCAGCTAGAGGATTACAGAAACCCTGGGCCTGACCTTATTCCAGCTAGAGGATTACAGAAACCCCGGGCCTGGCATTTTATATCCACTGGAGACTCTAGGCAATGTCCCGTGTGGATGCAGACCTTGTTCAATCCTATTAACAATTGTTTAAGCCTTGAGAGGCGTGATCAGAGAGTGATCTGAACTGTTAGTGGAATAATCTCTCTAAAGTGGTCAAACCCATAACACCACACACACACTGACAGAGAGGACATGCCTAACCTGTCTGTGGCTCGTTTAAGAGCACCAACACCCAGTGGCACCATATCGCATCAGCAAAAGAGGATCCGTGATGCACGTCCCCAGAGTTAGCCAAGCGGTTGAATCCTCCACCGTGCAGGGCCACCACCTAGCAGAGCCACCACCTAGTGCTATTGTTTTAACCCCTCAGCCCTGGCCATCCCATCTCACCCCCTGTTGAGTCTCCATTCTCCAGACCCCTTCAGTGGGCTGACAGAGCAGGCAGGAAGGGAGCACAGTGTTAGTCTCTTCCGCCATAATAATAAAAACCACTCGCTCCACGGCCATCACCATCTGCTCGGCTGCTTCACCGCTGATGAACTCTGGGAAATCCCTTCTCCCAGGCTCCTGTCGCTCGCTTTCATGCCAAGCTGTTTAATTTTGATATCCATCCAGACTCTTTTCTGTTTTTACTTCGCGGTGGAGGGATGACGGAGAAAGTAACACAACCCCAGATGATGTGTTTGTGACTGGCGCAGGCAGCCACGCACCCAAAGCAGGCAGCCACGCACCCAAAGCAGGCAGCCACGCACCCAAAGCAGGCAGCCACGCACCCAAAGCAGGCAGCCACGCACCCAAAGCAGGCAGCCACGCACCCAAAGCAGGCAGCCACGCACCCAAAGCAGGCAGCCACGCACCCAAAGCAGGCAGCCACGCACCCAAAGCAGGCAGCCACGCACCCAAAGCATATCGCATCATAGCCGTCTGGCACAGTCAGGGTTTATGGTTAAACAGGATATTTAAACCAGGACTTCATCTAGACAATGCTCCTCAGAGATTAGCTAGCAGCAGTGTCAGGGAGATCTGAGAGGCTGGAGGATCTGGACTTGAGCTCCATACTGTTTATTATGATAGTGTCACTGGATACCCAAACCTCATTTCACTGATAATCAGGGCTGAAGCTACAGTCAGCTCCACAGGGATCCCCCTTTATTTACCCTGTCATATGGCAACGAGGTGTCTAGTAAGATACGGATAGATAGCTAATCGTATTACCATGTCATCCTCCCAGTCTTTTAGTGTGAACCTTAAAACATAAATAGACTATGTGACACTATGTGACCAAAAATGGTGCTCCGTATTACCCTGTTGAACCTCTCGTATCACAGATCATCTACGTCTTCCCACTTCCTCTCAGAACAGTCGCCTGCTACGCTCTGAGGTCCCCACATGCTTACTCAGTGTGTGGCCTCTAAGGAAACTTCTAAGAAAGCCGCTTTAGGAAACGTATAGGATCATCTTAAAATGTTCTCCAACGACGTTGAGATTCCTCTCAAAGGCTATACCAGGAAACAGTCTGTAATAGGAGCTGATGAGGGCCTGCGGAAGCATATTCATGCCACCTACTTAAGAAAATGGCTTCCATGACCTGAATGGAGAACTATACCAACTAAATGTAATTTGAGCAGCCCAGTACTGTAGAGACGTGCAATACAAAACTACAGTACACCATCATAAACCATGTATTACAATCGATCATGCTTGTTCTCAACTGGTCTACCTGGTTAAATAAAATACAAAAGCTCAAAACAAACCATAAAAATGGTTTATCTCAATGGTGCTTCCAGCGTTCTGTAACAAACAAGTAACTTGCTAATGTGTGAGTGAGGAAAAGTAGGGTGTGTGTGAGTGAGGAAAAGTAGGGTGTGTGTGAGTGAGGAAAAGTAGGGTGTGTGTGAGTGAGGAAAAGTAGGGTGTGTGTGAGTGAGGAAAAGTAGGGTGTGTGTGAGTGACGAAAAGTAGGGTGTGTGTGAGTGACGAAAAGTAGGGTGTGTGTGAGTGACGAAAAGTAGGGTGTGTGTGAGTGACGAAAAGTAGGGTGTGTGTGAGTGAGGAAAAGTAGGGTGTGTGTGAGTGACGAAAAGTAGGGTGTGTGTGAGTGACGAAAAGTAGGGTGTGTGTGAGTGAGGAAAAGTAGGGTGTGTGTGAGTGGGGGCACTCAGAGTATTATGTTGTATCACTCTCTCCATGATCAACACTGTCACAGAAGAACGAAAGAAAAACATTTCCCAGTGCCACCGTCATTTAAGAAAACAGATATCCTTATCACAGTTATACAGTCCTTTCTGGTCCTCTCCAGAGAAGCAACCAGCGACAATAACTATGGTGGAGCTTCCGGGAAAAAATATACATTAAAACACAATTATATCACCAATTAGAATAATTACCAGTATCAGGGAGGGAGGGAACAGAGGACAGAGACAGATGAAGAGAAGGAGAAATGCAGAGGATAAGGATGATCCAGAGAGTGAGAAGATGAGACAGGTGACAGGAGAGGAGGGAGGGGGAGGGAGGGAGGGAGGGAGGGAGGGAGGGAGGGAGGGAGGGAGGGAGGGAGGGAGGGAGGGAGAAGGAGAGTGAGAAGATGAGACTGGTGACAGGAGAGGACGAAGGGAGGGAGGGAGGGAACAGAGTGAGGGAGTGAGAAGGAGAGAGAGAAGATGAGACTGGTGACAGGAGAGGACGAAGGGAGGGAGGGAGGGAGGGAGGGAGTGAGAAGATGAGACTGGTGACAGGAGAGGACGAAGGGAGGGAGGGAACAGAGTGAGGGAGGGAGAAGGAGAGAGAGAAGATGAGACTGGTGACAGGAGAGGACGAAGGGAGGGAGGGAACAGAGTGAGGGAGGGAGAAGGAGAGAGAGAAGATGAGACTGGTGACAGGAGAGGACGAAGGGAGGGAGGGAGGGAGGGAGGGAGAAGGAGAGTGAGAAGATGAGACTGGTGACAGGAGAGGACAAAGGGAGGGAGGGAGAGAGGGAGAAGGAGAGTCAGAAGTTGAGGCTGGTGACAGAGGAGAGGACAGAGGGAGGGAGTGAGTGAGGGAGGGAGAAGGAGAGAGAGAAGATGAGGCTGGTGACAGGAGGTGAGGGAGTGAGGGAGGGAGGGAGGGAGGGAGGGAGGGAGGGAGGGAGGGAGGGAGGGAGGGAGGGAGGGAGGGGGGGAGGAGAGAGAGAGATGAGACTGGTGACAGGAAGGGACGAAGGGAGGGAGAAGGAGAGAGAAAGATGAGACTGGTGACAGGAGAGGACGAAGGGAGGGAGGGAGAGAGGGAGAAGGAGAGAGAGAAGATGAGACTGGTGACAGGAGAGGACGAAGGGAGGGAGGGAGAGAGGGAGGGAGAAGGAGAGAGAGAAGAGACTGGTGACAGGAGAGGAGGGAGGGAGGGAGGGAGGGAGGGAGGGAGGGAGGGAGGGAGAAGGAGAGTGAGAAGATGAGACTGGTGACAGGAGAGGACGAAGGGAGGGAGGGAGAGAGGGAGAAGGAGAGTCAGAAGTTGAGGCTGGTGACAGGAGAGGACGAAGGGAGTGAGGGAGGGAGGGAGAAGGAGTCAGAAGTTGAGGCTGGTGACAGGAGAGGACGAAGGGAGTGAGTGAGGGAGGGAACAGAGTGAGGGAGGGAGAAGGAGAGAGAGATGAGGCTGGTGACAGAGGAGAGGACAGAGGGAGTGAGGGAGGGAGGGAGAAGGAGAGTCAGAAGTTGAGGCTGGTGACAGGAGAGGACGAAGGGAGTGAGGGAGGGAGGGAGAAGGAGTCAGAAGTTGAGGCTGGTGACAGGAGAGGACGAAGGGAGTGAGTGAGGGAGGGAACAGAGTGAGGGAGGGAGAAGGAGAGAGAGATGAGGCTGGTGACAGAGGAGAGGACGGAGGGTGGGACGGAGGGTGGGACGGAGGGAGGGTGGGAGGGAGAAGGAGAGAGAAGATGAGGCTGGTGACAGAGGAGGAGGGAGTGAGTGGGTGAGAAGGAGGGATAGTGTCAGAAAAATGAAATGAAAGATCATGACAGTGTATCAATATGAAAAAGAAACAAAGGCTTGAGCTGGTTTTAATTGATCAATGGTGAATTCTGAAGTAACTGTACTACTGTATATAATAGCGACAATAAGCCTCTTGCTGTGTAGGATGGGCCAGATAAGTGAGGTGACGCTCTCACAGAATCTGCACTGTGCGACTTCTAGTGTCCCCTTAGAGTTCACAACCTCTTAATGAAGAAAGAGCCCAGTGTTGCAGTATGGGTAATTAGAGCGGGGAAATTGAGCACCTGCCCAAACATAGAGGAGGGCTGTCTGCCTGCCGCCATCTGAGACACCGTCAAGATCTTACTCATTGGTTGCATCTCAAATGGTACACTTTTCCCTGAGGTACACTACTTCTGGCCAGGGCCAAAGTAATGAACTATACAGGAGGTATGGTACCAAAGGGAGGGCACTATACAGGGAATATGGTGCCAAAAGTAGGGCACTATACAGGGAATATGCTCTCAAAAGTAGGGCACTTTACAGAGAATATGGTGCCAAATGTAGGGCACTATACAGGGAATATGGTGCCGAAAGTAGTGCACTATACAGGGAATATGGTGCCAAAAGTAGAGCACTATACAGGGAATATGGTGCCAAAAGTAGGGCACTATACAGGGAATATGGTGCCGAAAGTAGTGCACTATACAGGGAATATGGTGCCAAAAGTAGTGCACTATACAGGGAATATGGTGCCAAAAGTAGGGCACTTTACAGGGAATATGGTGCCAAAAATAGGGCACTATACAGGGAATATGCTCTCAAAAGTAGGGCACTTTACAGAGAATATGGTGCCAAAAGTAGTGCACTATACAGGGAATATGGTGCCAAAAGTAGTGCACTATACAGGGAATATGCTCTCAAAAGTAGGGCACTATACAGGGAATATGGTGCCAAAAGTAGAGCACTATACAGGGAATATGGTGCCAAAAGTAGAGCACTATACAGGGAATATGGTGCCAAAAGTAGGGCACTATACAGGGAATATGGTGCCAAAGGTAGGGCACTATACAGGGAATATGGTGCCAAAAGTAGAGCACTATACAGGGAATATGGTGCCAAAAGTAGAGCACTATACAGGGAATATGGTCTCAAAAGTAGGGCACTTTACAGGGAATATGGTGCCAAAAGTAGAGCACTATACAGGGAATATGGTGCCAAAGGTAGGGCACTATACAGGGAATATGGTGCCAAAAGTAGAGCACTATACAGGGAATATGGTGCCAAAAGTAGAGCACTATACAGGGAATATGGTCTCCAAAGTAGGGCACTTTACAGGGAATATGGTGCCAAAAGTAGAGCACTATACAGGGAATATGGTGCCAAAAGTAGAGCACTATACAGGGAATATGGTCTCAAAAGTAGGGCACTTTACAGGGAATATGGTGCCAAAAGTAGAGCACTATACAGGGAATATGGTGCCAAAAGTAGTGCACTATACAGCGAATAGGGTGCCGTTTCAGACACACACCACAAGTGGTTGTTCTCTAAAAGCATTGGGACGTCAGTGTTTTGTGTTTTTAACATTAGTCCTCTAGGTTGCCCAGAATTCACTGAGAGCATAATTATGTTCTGAAACTTAAAGAAGAAAAGAGTATAAGACCGTTGAGTTGACTCACAACAACAGCATATCAAACAATGTCCACAATAGACACCTTCTCATGCACACACTCATCCCAAGAACATCTCAGGCAGGTTTCCACCTTGAAGGAAGTTACTTCACCATGGGCGCACGTGCTGGAGTGTGTGTGTATTGTGTACAGAGGTTGTTGACAAGCCTCTACTGCGGTCAGGTCATCCCATTACACCCTGTGTCCCCTCAGGTGAAGTGCTGTAAGTACTGGCCTGACGACACTGAAATCTACAGGGACATGAAGGTGACCCTCATCGAGACACAGCTGCTGTCAGAGTACGTCATCAGGACCTTCGCTGTGGAAAAGGTAGGGACACTCCACTTGATCATGATAGTGGAAGTCAATCATTGCGTTGTATTATAGTGTAGCATGTATTGTGCCTAGGTTTGACAGATCGTCAAGTTGTACCGGGTGTGTCTTATTCCTTGCACCCACCTAGGCAATGCCCAGCTACCAACTACTTTACTGAGTGTTCCTAGTGGCGTCCTCCGTAATAGGCCCATCTGTCTTTAATGCCTGTCTGTCGGTCTAATCATTTTTAGTGTTTATCATCCTATTGTACTCCAGGCTGCTACCAGGCCTTTCCACTCTATTCCCCTGAGCTGTGAATATTTCCCCTGGGGTGTGTGTGTGTGTGTGGCGTGCATGCTCAAGGCTCTGACAGGTGTCCGCCCTGCCGTCTGTATTCAGCCTGCTCGCTGTGTGTGTGAATCATCACTGTTCTCCAGCTGTTCTTCTCCTGTTTCAATCCCCCCCCAGAGATGGGCTTTGTCATCAGTGTCCCTGTCTCCCTGTTCTGCTCAAGAACAAGATCAAAATGCTGCTTAGGAGGAAGGGGGAGAGAGGGAGATAGGAGAGAGATGGGTCTGTTTGGGGAGTGGGTAGACCTCAGCTGCAGTCCTCATTGTTAGCCACCCTCGGTGTGCATGCCTGGTGTGTGTCACAACAAGACCTCTCAACAGTTTGTTACATGTGAATCCAAATGAAGTATTCAACTGTGTTTTCTCTTGTCTCTCCAGAGGGGAGCCCATGAGATCCGGGAGATCCGTCAGTTCCACTTCACTGGCTGGCCGGACCACGGGGTTCCCTACCACACCACCGGCCTGCTGGGCTTCGTACGCAGGGTGAAGTCCAAGACCCCTGCCAATGCCGGGCCCATGGTCGTCCACTGCAGGTCACAGACTCACTCACTCACTCACTCACTCTGTCTGGCTGGTTGGCTGGTTGACTGGTTAACTGGTTAAATGGTTGGTTGGCTAGCTGGTTAACTGATTGGTTGGTTGGCTGGTTAACTGGTTAACTGGTTGGTTGGTTGGCTGGCTGGTTGGTTAACTGGTTGGTTGGCTGGCTGGCTGGTTAACTGGTTGGTTGGTTGGTTGGTTGGTTGGTTGGTTGTTGGCTGGTTAACTGGTTGGTTGGCTGGCTGGTTAACTGGTTGGCTGGCTCCCCAGTTGGCTGGTTAACTGGTTGGTTGGCTGGCTGGTTAACTGGTTGGCTGGATCCCCAGTTGGCTGGTTAACTGGTTGGTTGGCTCCCCAGTTGGCTGGTTAACTGGTTGGCTGGATCCCCAGTTGGCTGGTTAACTGGTTGGTTGGCTCCCCAGTTGGCTGGTTAACTGGTTGGCTGGCTGTGTCTCTTTTGCTCTCCCCTCCATTTGGTATGACTCAGAAAGACATAGCTAATAAATACTAATACCAAGTCAACAGCCACACTAAATAAAGTGGAGCTGCTATTGTCCGTCACACCCATAGCTGTTTGGACTCTCATGCATGTCTTGCCCTGATGTTTTCCATACAAATAGTCCCAGATATTTTGGCAACCAGGGCTTTGCTATAAAGAGTGTTCCCACATGTGCTTTGGTTCTCACGCTGTGTCTGTGTTCTCAGTGCTGGGGCGGGAAGGACTGGCTGTTTCATCGTGATTGACATCATGCTCGACATGGCGGAGAGAGAGGGTGTGGTCGACATCTACAACTGTGTGAGAGAGCTGCGCTCACGAAGAGTTAACATGGTCCAGACAGAGGTAAGAATGACATTGTCCTCGCTTGAACCCAAACACACAGGACCAAAATGGAAGTCTTTTGACTTTTGTGTATATAATCCTCGGTAGTATTGGTATACGTCTGTTTCCTGGTGTCGCATTTTTACGTATTTTAAATTGTTTAAGCTTTAGATGCGGTTTAGCAAATGACTTGACCCAAATACGCTACTTTTTGTCTTGATATATTTAGAACTAGCTTATTACTAGCCACCCATTCTAAAAGTGACTGCAGTTCTTTAAGTGTTGCAGTGATTTCCCTTGCTGTGGTAGCTGACGTGTATAACGTTGAGTCATCAGTGTACATAGACACACAGGCTTTACTCAATGCTGCTGGTAGTCATTAGTAAAAATGTAAATGTATGCAAGTCGGAATTAGTTTTTCATTGTTTGATTTAATTTCCATTATTTTAATATATATAAACTGAAAAATGTATAGCTGCAAAGCTACAACAAGAGTTTTCTTGGAGGACATACAGAATGGTAGAAATGACATTCTTCTCCCCAGTACACAAACGGCCAGTTCGTGTCTTATCATAATAGTTCACTGTATTTTGGTGACAACCGTATGGCCTGCAAATCCCTTTCACCTTCAACTCCACATCCAAGGACAAGAGGGTGACGTCACAGTCACCTAACCTGGAAACACTGACCCTCCACTCCCAGGTTGAGACGTTTCTGAAATGTCATATATAATAAATGATTAACGTCAAGCCTGGGGCCTTTTCCCCTGAGAAGACGAGCGGGAGAGGGAGACAGGGAAAGAGAGAGTAAGTCTGGAAGTATTGACAGAGGAGAGGTCAATGGGAGTGGTCACTGTGGAGGTGACACAAACTGTGTCCGAAATGACACCTTATGGGCTTTGGGCAGAAGTAGTACACTACTTAGAGTATCAAGTGCCTTTTGGGATGCAGAACAGTCTTAGGAAACAACAAGAGACGAGGTGAGAGACAGAAAGACGTTGTGAGAGACAGACGTTGTGAGAGACAGACGTTGTGAGAGACGGACGTTGTGAGAGACGGACGTTGTGAGAGACGGACGTTGTGAGAGACGGACGTTGTGAGAGACGGACGGGGTGAGAGACGGACGGGGTGAGAGACGGACAGACGGACGGGGTGAGAGACGGACAGACGGACGGGGTGAGAGACGGACAGACGGACGGGGTGAGAGACGGACAGACGGACGGGGTGAGAGACGGACAGACGGACGGGTGAGAGACGGACAGACGGACGGGGTGAGAGACGGACAGACGGACGGACAGACAGGGGTGAGAGACGGACAGACGGACGGGGTGAGAGACGGACAGACGGACGGGGTGAGAGACGGACAGACGGACGGGGTGAGAGACGGACAGACGGACGGGGTGAGAGACGGACAGACGGACGGGGTGAGAGACGGACAGACGGACGGGGTGAGAGACGGACAGACGGACGGGGTGAGAGAGACGGACAGACGGACGGGGTGAGAGACGGACAGACGGACGGGGTGAGAGACGGACAGACGGACGGGGTGAGAGACGGACAGACGGACGGGGGGGAGAGACGGACAGACGGACGGGGTGAGAGACGGACAGACGGACGGGGTGAGAGACGGACAGACGGACGGGGTGAGAGACGGACAGACGGACGGACGGGGGTGAGAGACGGACGGGGTGAGAGACGGACGGGGTGAGAGACGGACGGGGTGAGAGACGGACGGGGTGAGAGACGGACGGGGTGAGAGACGGACGGGGTGAGAGACGGACGGGGTGAGAGACGGACGGGGTGAGAGACGGACGGGGTGAGAGACGGACGGGGTGAGAGACGGACGGGGTGAGAGACGGACGGGGTGAGAGACGGACGGGGTGAGAGACGGGGTGAGACGACGGGTGAGAGACGGACGGGGTGAGAGACGGACGGGTGAGAGACGGACGGGGTGAGAGACGGACGGGTGAGAGACGGACGGGGTGAGAGACGGACGGGTGAGAGACGGACGGGTGAGAGACGGACGGGTGAGAGACGGACGGGGTGAGAGACGGACGGGGACGAGAGACGGACGGGTGAGAGACGGACGGGGTGAGAGACGGACGGGTGAGAGACGGACGAGGTGAGAGACGGACGGGTGAGAGACGGACGGGTGAGAGACGGACGGCCGGACGGACGGACGGGGACGGGGTGAGAGACGGACGGCCGGACGGCCGGACGGGGTGAGAGACGGACGGCCGGACGGACGGACGGGGTGAGAGACGGACGGCCGGACGGACGGACGGACGGGTGAGAGACGGCCGGACGGACGGACGGACGGACGGGTGAGACGGCCGGACGGACGGACGGACGGACGGGTGAGAGACGGCCGGACGGACGGACGGACGGACATGGTGAAAGGGAGACGGACGGACGGACGGACGGACGGACATGGTGAAAGGGAGACGGACGGACGGACGGACGGGGTGAGAGACGGACGGACGGACGGACATGGTGAAAGGGAGACGGACGGACGGACGGACGGACGGACGGACGGACGGACGGACGGACGGACGGACGGACATGGTGAAAGAGAGACGGACATGGTGAAAGAGACGACGGACATGGAAAGAAAGAGACGGACGGACGGACATGGTGAAAGAGAGACGGACATGGTGAAAGAGAGAGACGGACATGGTGAAAGAGAGACGGACATGGTGAAAGAGAGACGGACATGGTGAAAGAGAGATGGACATGGTGAAAGAGAGACGGACATGGTGAAAGAGAGACGGACATGGTGAAAGAGAGACGGACATGGTGAAAGAGAGACGGACCGACGGACGGACGGACGGACATGGTGAAAGAGAGATGGACATGGTGAAAGAGAGATGGACATGGTGAAAGAGAGATGGACATGGTGAAAGAGAGACGGACATGAAAGAGACCGACAGACCGACAGACCGACAGACCGACAGACCGACAGACCGACAGACCGACAGACCGACAGACCGACAGACCGACAGACCGACCGACCGACCGACCGAGAGGGTGAAAGAGAGACAGACAGGGTGAGTTCTATCTTGATGGAAAGTGTTGGGGATGGAAATGTCAGAATTTTTGGTGGCCTTCCTCAGCCAGGATTCAGACACTGCTAGGACATCCGGGTTGGCGGAGTGTGCTAAAGCAGTGAATAAAACTAATTTAGGTTGGAGGCTTCTGATGTTAACATGCATGAAACCAAGGCTTTTACGGTTACAAAAAAGAACAAATGAGAGCTCCTGGTGTAAAGCTGGGGGCTACAGGGCCTGGGTTCAGCTCTACATCACCAGAGGATCAGAGGAGGAATTAGGATAAGGGTACAGCTTATTAGAATAGGTTGTCTAGTGCGTTGGGAACATAGAATAAAAGGAACAGATTTCTGAGCGTGGTAGAATAGATTCAGTGCATAATGTACAGACTAGGTATGGTAGGATGAGACTACAGTGGAGGTAAACCTAGGCATTGAGTGATGATGAGAGAGCTTGCATCTCTGGAGACACCGAAACAGCAGAAGACAAGACATATTTACATTAGAGAGGCATGTGTAGCCGAGCGCTCATAGGGTCCAATGAGCATCCATAGGTGAGTCAGGGAGCCATTCGTAGTCGCTACTATGCTAGGCGATCGGGAGCCACGTCGTTTAGAAAGTTAGTGGGTCGGGACTAGCAGATGGGTCTTCGGCGCCATCGCAACAGAAAAGAGTGTTGAAACAAAAGAGATATTGTAGCCCACAAATTAGTGGGTATGCCTCTTCGGCTAGCCGGTAGATGGGCCTAGCTCGAGGCTAGCTCAAGGCTAACTGGTGCTTGCTTCGGGACATAGGCGTTAACCAGCAGTAGCTACTCGGCAGGTCTGCCAGTCTGCACAGCGCGATATCAACCCAAAGCATATCAGACCTACCTTTTTTCATTTTTAATTTGACCTTTATTTAACAATGCAAGTCAGTTAAGAACAAATTCTTATTTTCAATGACGGCCTAGGAACAGTGGGTTAACTGCCTGTTCAGGGGCAGAATGACAGATTTGTACCTTGTCAGCTCGGGGATTTGAACTTGCAACCTTCCGATTACTAAAGCTGGCTGGTGTCCGAACTAAAGGTGAAGACCACTAGCCGTGGTTAACAGTGACTAGTAGCTAGTTAGCTGGTTAGCTCCTGATGGAGGTTTCAGTTATAACGTATAAAAATAGCAGATCCGTACCACATTGGGGGAGACGGGTTGCAGGAAAGTATATTTAGATCGTTGGTGGAAAGTGAGATTAAAAATATATACGAAATAAACGACTAAACCGACTATTTACGTGGGACAAGACAAGCACGCGTCCGACTGCTACGCCATCTTGGATCGACTCGATTCTATTCCACGGAGTCATTTACTTTACGTTCATATTCTTATATTTTCTTATTTCTTATTGTTGTAAAAAAGGACCCCGCAAGTAAGCATTTCATTGGACGATGTATACCATGCATATTCCGTACATACGACTAATAAATGTTGAAACGTAAGTCGGTCATCACTGTTGTTAGGTCGTCTTTCTGGCAGTGTTCACTACCTGCACTTTAATGACGATGTGAGTCCTTCCTGTTCAGGTGTAGCATGGCTGTCTGTCCCTCACTATATCCTGGGCCCTCCTCTGTCCTACAGGAGCAGTATGTGTTCATCCACGACGCCATCTTGGAGGCGTGTCTGTGCGGGGACACCACCGTCCCAGCCAACCAGCTGCGATCGGTCTACTATGACATGAACCGCCTGGACCCCCAGACCAACTCCAGCCAGATCAAAGAGGAGTTCAGGGTATGTGGCTTGGGCCTGCGTGTGTGCATTGTTCATCATACGTGGATATGTGGTATATTAGTGGACTTCACTCATGTCCAATTGTGTCTTGGAGTGCTCATATCCCCCCTCCCTCCAGACTCTGAACATGGTGACTCCTACGTTGCGTGTGGAGGACTGCAGCATCGCCCTGCTCCCCAGGAACCACGAGAAGAACCGCTGTATGGACGTCCTCCCGCCAGACCGCTGTCTGCCCTTCCTCATCACCATCGACGGAGAGAGTTCCAACTACATTAACGCTGCCCTCATGGACGTACGTCACACACACACACACACGAGCACACACACACACACACGAGCACACACACACACACACGAGCACACACACACACACACGAGCACACACACACACACACGAGCACACACACACACACACGAGCACACACACACACACACGAGCACACACACACACACACGAGCACACACACACACACACGAGCACACACACACACACACGAGCACACACACACACACGAGCACACATACACACACACAGGAGCACACATACACACACACACAGGAGCACACATACACACACACACAGGAGCACACACACACAGGAGCACACACACACACACACACACACACACACACACACACACACACACACACACACACACACACACACACACACACACACACACACACACACACACACACACACACACACACACACACACACACACACACACACACACACACACACACACACACACACACACACACACACACACACACACACACACACACACAGGAACACACACACACACACACACACACACACACACACACACACAGGAACACACACACACACAGGAACACACACACACACACAGGAACACACACACACACACAGGAACACACACACACACAGGAACACACACACACACACAGGAACACACACACACACACAGGAACACACACACACACACAGGAACACACACACACACACAGGAACACACACACACACACAGGAACACACACAACACAACACACACACACACACACACACACACACACACACACACACACACACACACACACACACACACACACACACACACACACACACACACACACACACACACACACACACACACACACACACACAGGAACACACACACACACACACACAGGAACACACACACACACACACACAGGAACACACACACACACACACACAGGAACACACACACACACACAGGAACACACACACACACACAGGAACACAGGAACACACACACAGGAACACAGGAACACACACACAGGAACACAGGAACACAGGAACACACACACAGGAACACAGGAACACACACACAGGAACACAGGAACACACACACAGGAACACAGGAACACACACACAGGAACACAGGAACACACACACACACACACAGGAACACACACACACAGGAACACACACACACAGGAACACACACACACAGGAACACACACACACAGGAACACACACACACACACACACACACACACACACACACACACACACACACACACACACACACACACACACACACACACACACAGGAACACACACACACACAGGAACACACACACACACAGGAACACACACACACAGGAACACACACACACACACACACACACACACACACACACACACACACACACACACACACACACACACACACACACACACACACACACACACACACACACACACACACAGGAACACACACACACACACACACACACACACACACACACACACACAGGAACACACACACACACACACACACAGGAACACACACACACACACAGGAACACACACACACACACAGGAACACACACACACACACAGGAACACACACACACACACAGGAACACACACACACACACAGGAACACACACACACACACACAACACACACACACACACACATATACATGAACTTGAGCACACTCGTTTGTAACCTTTTCTAATGACTTGTCACGTCAGTCCGTGTGTAAATCATTAGATGTAAATGTACTGCTGGAAAAGTTGATACTAAAACTGTTCTTTTTTATCCTTGTGGTGAAATATAATCATGTAAATTGGTCAGTGTTCAGTCAGTACTCTACATATAGGGCAGATTTGCCACACACAGAGTGAGACGCACGCGCAGAGTGAGACACACAGACACACACACAGAGTGAGTGAGACACACGCACAGAGTGAGTGAGACACACGCACAGAGTGAGTGAGACACACGCACAGAGTGAGTGAGACACACGCACAGAGTGAGTGAGACACACGCACAGAGTGAGTGAGACACACGCACAGAGTGAGTGAGACACACGCACAGAGTGAGTGAGACACACGCACAGAGTGAGTGAGACACACGCACAGAGTGAGTGAGACACACGCACAGAGTGAGTGAGACACACGCACAGAGTGAGTGAGACACACGCGCAGAGTGAGTGAGACACACGCACAGAGTGAGTGAGACACACGCACAGAGTGAGTGAGACACACGCAGAGTGAGTGAGACACACGCACAGAGTGAGTGAGACACACGCACAGAGTGAGTGAGACACACGCACAGAGTGAGTGAGACACACGCACAGAGTGAGTGAGACACACGCACAGAGTGAGTGAGACACACGCACAGAGTGAGTGAGACACACGCACAGAGTGAGTGAGACACACGCACAGAGTGAGTGAGACACACGCACAGAGTGAGTGAGACACACGCACAGAGTGAGTGAGACACACGCACAGAGTGAGTGAGACACACGCACAGAGTGAGTGAGACACACGCACAGAGTGAGTGAGACACACGCACAGAGTGAGTGAGACACACGCACAGAGTGAGTGAGACACACGCACAGAGTGAGAGAGACACACGCACAGAGTGAGTGAGACACACGCACAGAGTGAGAGAGACACACGCACAGAGTGAGAGAGACACACGCACAGAGTGAGAGAGGGCCACACGCACAGAGTGAGAGAGGGCCAGAGAGAGAGAGAGGGCCAGAGAGAGAGAGAGGGCCAGAGAGAGAGAGAGGGCCAGAGAGAGAGAGAGGGCCAGAGAGAGAGAGAGGGCCAGAGGGAGGAACGGAGAGAGAGAGAGGGCCAGAGGGAGAGAGAGGGCCAGAGGGAGGAACGGAGAGAGAGAGAGGGCCAGAGGGAGGAACGGAGAGAGAGAGAGGGCCAGAGGGAGGAACGGAGAGAGAGAGAGGGCCAGAGGGAGGAACGGAGAGAGAGAGAGGGCCAGAGGGAGGAACGGAGAGAGAGAGAGGGCCAGAGGGAGGAACGGAGAGAGAGAGAGGGCCAGAGGGAGGAACGGGGAGGAGAGGAGAGAGGGGCCAGAGGGAGGAACGGAGAGAGGGAGAGGGCCAGAGGGAGGAAGAGGAGAGAGAGGAGAGGGCCCAGAGAGGGAGGAACGGAGAGAGGGAGAGGGCCAGAGGGAGGAACGGAGAGAGGGAGAGGGCCAGAGGGAGGAACGGAGAGAGGGAGAGGGCCAGAGGGAGGAACGGAGAGAGGGAGAGGGCCAGAGGGAGGAACGGAGAGAGGGAGAGGGCCAGAGGGAGGAACGGAGAGAGGGAGAGGGCCAGAGGGAGGAACGGAGAGAGAGAGAGGGCCAGAGGGAGGAACGGAGAGAGAGAGAGAGGGCCAGAGGGAGGAACGGAGAGAGAGAGAGAGGGCCAGAGGGAGGAACGGAGAGAGAGAGAGAGGGCCAGAGGGAGGAACGGAGAGAGAGAGAGCCAGAGAGAGAGAGAGAGCCAGAGGGAGAGAGAGAGGCCAGAGAGAGAGAGAGGGCCAGAGAGAGAGAGAGAGAGAGAGAGAGGGCCAGAGGGAGGAATGGAGAGAGAGAGAGGGCCAGAGGGTGAAACCGAGAGAGTTCAGATTTGGTGACTCAGCAGTCTTGGGGCATCCTGTGGTTAAATAGCTGGTGGGTAAATTGCCCATCCATCTCTATAATAATCACCCCACGTTCCTTAGACAGCCATTTTCCAGCCAAACCTAAACAGTAAGGGGACTGTCAGCATATCATGTTGATGAATGTCTATTGCTTTTTCTCTGTGCTTCCACCAACAATTATGTCCTTATTGAAAATGATTAAAAACAGATGGCTTTGGATTGATTTGTCCCATCGCCATGGAAATAACCTAACCAAAACAATTGCAATGTGGTTTTTTTTTGTCGAACACATCAATATGACTGTTTGGATTGGTTTAATGGAAATAAAGTGTCATCAATTATACTCATTAGTCATCATAGCAGCAGATATGGATTTGCTATGTGGTAGCAGTGTTGATAGTGGAATTAATTTATAATGCACATAAATATCTGGAACTTATGAACTACGTTTCCTGTTCATGTCTCCTTAAGGAACAGACATAGTATCGTGAACTGGAGATTTGACCTCATTATGACCCCGAGAGTCTGACGACGTGTCCATTATCTCTGGAACGTTTATTTAGAGTACTACTATTCTAGTAGACAAAGTAGATGGACTTCCTCCTCCTCCTTCCTCCACAGAGCTACAAGCAGCCGTCAGCTTTCATCGTTACCCAGCACCCCTTGCCCAACACGGTCAAAGACTTCTGGAGGCTGGCGTTGGACTACCACTGCACCTCCATAGTGATGCTCAACGACGTAGACCCAGCACAGGTAAGAGAGGCCAGTCAACCATGCCAAGATTTACTATACCATCAAACACAGACCTTCCAGATTTGGAGGTCTATAAAAACATATGTTTTGTCCTCATGCACTTTATTAAATGATAAGGATTTTGATCGACTACCAAAAGTCCAGGGGCCCTATCCTCCCATAGAAAGGAGAACAGACCAGTGTATGGTTAGATAAACCCATAAAGAGGAGGGGAAGGCGTCTGCCTCAAACTGACTCTGGGCGTTCAGGCCTGGGGCCCTGTCTGTCAAAATGTAGCAGGGATCAAAGAATGGTGTGTAAGCAGCTTTTCCTTGTAACACCGCCCCCTTGGCTGGCTACAGTAGCCTCTCGTACCCGTTTCTGACTGTAGCCAGGCAAACAGGGTACACTGCTATGGTGGAATGCCCTAGTGTGTGTCATTGTGGATTAGGCTCAATAGAAAGTGTTTCGCTCTTAATACGGAATCCATTTTAGGAAGTCCCTAGTAGTCAGTGACATGCTCACTTGTTAGCCTTAGCAATTCTCACTTCTCACCTCAAAGTAGTTGTTCCTCAATCCTCAAACAATGCGACTTTGTCTCTCAGATAGAACGGCTCAGTTGTCATTGCTCAATGCGAAGGTGTCGATTGTCAGCCACTTCTCAGTTTATTCAAATGTCTCATTTTAAATGTGTATGCAATGTGTGTGTGTGTTTGTGTGCAGCTGTGTCCCCAGTACTGGCCGGAGAACGGCGTGCACCGCCACGGGCCCATCCAGGTGGAGTTTGTGTCAGCTGACCTGGAGGAGGACATCATCAGCAGGATATTCCGTGTCTACAACGCTGCACGGGTACGAGACAGAACCACACACACACACACACACACACACACACACACACACACACACACACACACACACACACACACACACACACACACACACACACACACACACACACACACACACACACACACACACACACACACACACACACACACAACACATTCCCTCCCACTCGCACACACACACAGTCATTCTAACATCATGTTTCTCTGTCCAGCCGCAGGATGGGTCCCGCATGGTGCAGCAGTTCCAGTTCCTGGGCTGGCCCATGTACCGGGATACCCCCGTCTCCAAGCGCTCCTTCCTCAAGCTCATCCGCCAGGTGGACAAGTGGCAGGAGGAGTATGACGGGGGAGAGGGACGTACCGTGGTACACTGTCTGTAAGTACGGTTACAAAGGGAGGGGGTATTACTGGAAGCGTTCTAATCATCTCTGGCCCTCTGTTGCCTTTATAACATGTCAAATTATATGAATTCATTCAATAAAATTATTTTAAAATAGAATGACAAAGCTGTGAAACATTATCCTGAATATAAACCATTAACTTAGTGAAAACCATTGGTGTTTAATATGAGGATGTCAGCCTGAAATATATATTTTTTAAATTGTTTACACGCTTGTATTTATTTCACTATGTCGATATCTAGTTGTCAATGTTTTGCCATTGAACTGGTTGTAGTTGGAAGAGTTGCAGAGTTAATTGAAAACAATGCTGTTGTTGATTAGATGCTTTTTTCCATTAATTAGGCTATTTAGTCACGTAAAAAATGATTACTATAAATAATACAAATAAAAAAAGTTATTCAAGTAAGTTACAATAAAATGCCATAGATTTTCTGTTAATTACCAAAATTACTGAAGATTCCAGTAACTTTTGTAAATGACTGGTAGCTTTGCAGCCCTATCTGTAAGTACCTACCGGCCATGACACAGCCTACACCTAGTGGACAGTAGACCTTAAACCTAGCTCTGTACTTCCTGAATCGTAGGAAAGAGAAGGAAATCTTCTGTATTTGATATAACAATCAGATGGGTCATTTTGGTCCAACACGGCCGCCCAAAATGCCACCGGGGTCACAGCAACACTGGACCACTCCGGTGGGACAGTGTGAAATGTCACGGTCATCCTCTAATGGTGATCAATTACACTCTAGCCATCGGGATTGTAGCCCTGCGTCACTTCATCCTGCCTTCTGACAGCCATCTGTAAGGGTGACATACTGAAGACAACACTCAGTGCTCACACAAACATTGTCTGCCATCATAAGGAACCATAATGAACAAAACGCCATTCAAAGGCCCACTTCCTAATAAAAACAACAACAAGACAGCAACCCTGCTTCTTGTTTTGCTGTAAGGCTCAGGAATAGGGCTGAAATATAGCACATTTTCCCCCAACATCAGACACCCCCTAACTTCGGACGTCTCTAGTGGTTAGAGGATTAAATCGCCTCAAGAGCTCAACATTTAAATGGACTGGAAAATAACGGTACATTTTGCGACTAAAGACACCCTTCTAGCTAGCTGACCAGCGATTTTAATTGCAGTCTATGTAAGTTAGATTTTGAGAGTTTAAAAAAACACAAATATTTATACACATGTTGTGGGACACGCTGTATAGTGTCAAATTCGACAGAACGACAGACCACACATCTGACCAGCGATTTTCATTGCAGTGTATGTAAGTTAAGTTAGATTTTGAGAGTTTAAATATTTATACACATGTTGTGGGACACGCTGTATAGTGTCAAATTCGACAGAACGACAGACCACACATCTGACCAGCGATTTTCATTGCAGTGTATGTAAGTTAAGTTAGATTTTGAGAGTTTAAAAAAAAACTGAATATTTATACACATGTTATGGGACACGCTGTATGGTGTAAAATTCGACAGAACGACAGACCACACATAATTTAATATCCAACTTTTTACCTCTGAAAAATTGCTAATGGATTTCAGGCAAGTAATAATCTTTTTTACCGGAAGGCCAGCTAGTGAACTAACTATCTAGTAAACACTTCAGATACAAGGTTGGTGTCTCTTTTTTGAACAAAATTAAAGGAATATATCTGGAAATTGAACAAAATTAAAGGAATATATCTGGTAATTGAACAAAATTAAAGGAATATATCTGGTAATTGAACAAAATTAAAGGAATATATCTGGTAATTGAACAAAATAGTAAGGTGGCCAATAACTGGTATGCCGATAATAAGGGATGTATTGTGGGGTGTAAACCACGTATCAAAAAGCTCATATTAGTATTTCTGCTGAAATGTCAAACACCGATAATAATAATGGATGTGACATTGTTGGGGGTGTAAACCACTTATCAAAAAAGCTCATATTAGTATTTCTGCTGAAATGTCAAACATATTCATTTGCACATACATAGTGTTGCATACATATTTTCATATTGACATAGATTGTGTTGTTTAAGTGTTCATAGCATACATACATACATACATACATGCACATACATACATACATACATACATACATACATACATACATACATACATACATACATACATACATACATACATACATACATACATACATACATACATACATACATACATACATACATACATACATACATACACAGTTGAAGTCAGAAGTTTACATACACTTAGGTTGGCGTCATTAAAACTAGTTTTTCAACCACTCCACAAGTTTCTTGTTAACAAACTATAGTTTTGGCAAGTCTGTTAGGAAATCTACTTTGTGCATGACACAAGTAATTTTTCCAACAATTGTTTAATGGGCAGATTATTTAACTTATAATTCTCTGTATCACAATTCGTGGGTCAGAAGTTTACATACACTAGTTGACTTTGTATGTATGTATGTATGTATGTATGTATGTATGTATGTATGTATGTATGTATGTATGTATGTATGTATGTATGTATGTATGTATGCGTATGTATGTATGTATGTAGATGTATGTATGTGTGTGTGTATGTGTGTATATACATACATACATACATGCATACATACATACATACATACATACATACATACATACATACATACCTTTAAACAGTTAAACAGAAAATTATGTCATGGCTTTAGAAGATTCTGATAGGCTAATTGACATAATTTCAGTCAATTGGAGGTGTACCTGTGGATGTATTTCAAGGCCTACCGTCAACCTCAGTACCTCTTTGCTTGACATCGTGGGAAAATCAAAAGAAATCAGCCAAGACTTCAGAAAACAAATTTTAGACCTCCAAAGTCTGGTTCATCCTTGGGAGCAATTTCCAAACACCTGAAGGTACCACATTCATCTGTACAAACAATAGTACGCAAGTATAAACACCATGGGACCACGCAGCTGTCATACCGCTCAGGAAGGAGACACGTTCTGTCTCCTAGAGATTAATGTATTTTGGTACAAAAAGTGCATATCAATCCCAGAACAACAGCAAAGGACCTTGTGAAGATGCTGGAGGAAACCGGTACAAAATTATCTCTATCCACAGTAAAACGAGTCCTATATCGACAACCTGAAAGGCCGCTCAGCAAGGAAGAAGCCACTGCTCCAAAACCTCCATTAAAAAAGCCAATCTACGGTTTGCATCTGCACATGGGGACAAAGATGGTACTTTTTGGAGAAATGTCCTCTGATCTGATGAAACAAAAATGGTACTGCTTGGACATGATGACCATCGTTATGTTTGGAGGAAAAAGGGAGAGGCTTGCCAAAGAACACCATCCCAACCATGAAGCACGGGGGTGGCAGCATCATGTTGTGGGGGTGCTTTGCTGCAGGAGGCACTGGAGAACTTCACAAAATAGATGGCATCATGAAAATGACTCCAAGCATACTTCCAAAGTTGTGGCAAAATGGCTTAAGGACAACAAAGTCAAGGTATTGGAGTGGCCATCACAAAGCCCTGACCCCAATCCTATTGAAAGTTTGTGGGCAGAACTGAAAAAGCATGTGCGAGCAAGGAGGCCTACAAACCTGACTCAGTTACACCAGCTCTGTCAGGAGGAATGGGCCAAAATTCACCCAACTTACTGTGGGAAGCTTGTGGAATGCTACCTGAAACGTTTGACCCAAATTAAACAATTTAAAGGCAATGCTATCAAATACAAATTTAATGTATGTAAACTTCTGACCACTGGGAATTTGGTGAGAATTTCACATTCTTAAAATAAAGTTGTGATCCTAACTGACCTAAGACAGGACTTTTTTACTAGGATTAGATGTCAGGAATTGTGAAATTCTGAGTTTCAATATATTTGGCTAAGGTGTATATAAACCTCTGACTTCAACTGTATTTAATTCAAAATGATCAAATATCTCAATCTATTTCTATTTGACCCATTTAGTCTGGCCCAAGCCAACTTTTTTAACCAGACAAATCAGTGTGACATCACGGTGTGAATGTAAATGTGCAATCCATTCCAGGTGATGAAGTAGAAGAAATACAGGGGAGAGGCTGATCTGAATTACAAGAGGGAATCACATCAAATGAGCTTGTGGTTCCCGATGCTGCCCAGATTTAGCTTGTAATGCCCCGGTGGGAGAGGCCTCTGGGTGGGCCTCTGCCTCAGCTCAATCTGCCCTTCCTTATCTTCAGCAACCCCACTTTACTCAGAGAAATGGTGGGGGAGTGAGGAGGGGAGAGATAGAGGAGGGGGAGAGAAGAGGCCCCAGTTGGGTGGGAAATGAGATTGGAAAGTAGAGGGAAGGAGGAAGACAGGGTGGTTGTTGATGTAGTCTGTGATTGGTGCTCTTTAACAGGTTTACCAGTCCGTTCTGTAAGCCAGAGAGTCCAGGAGAAAAAAAAAAACACCCACATACGTGACTCGTGTTAGTCTCCGGAGAGATTCCTATCACCCGACCAGAGAGTCCGCACACATACATATAGTCACACACAGGCGCAGACACACATACACACACAAGATGCAGACACACACTAACCAGAGACAAACAGCCCACACAACACACACGTTCAACAAAGGTCAGAAAGAGAACACTGTCTATCTGCCTGATCTGACGCTCTATTACCCTCGTATAGTGTACTATATCGGAAATAGGGTCCAAACATTCCACGGAATAATGCGTAAGGCCAGAGGAATGTGGAGGTTGACAGAGGTTAACTCCTGAGTTGAGAGAGGAGAAGTAAACAGGTTTTATTCGTAAGGGAGAGTGTGGTAAGTTTAGCCACCCAAGGTGAGCCAAGGCAGTACGCTGAGCCACCCTTGTTTGTAGGAAACCCAACACAAAATGAATAATTTGACCAAATATTTAGGTAGAGGTCATCATTTCATGGAGTCTGTGAAGGAAGAAAAAAATGGAAAGTTAGATCCTAAAAACAGATTTTCACCAGGTCCAATTAGTTTGTGTTAGAGGTTTCATGATGCTTGATTATTTAAAGATTGTTCAGTATGTCAGTTGGGGTCTCTATAAGCTTCAATATGAGGTCTTAAACCGAGCATGAACGTGCATCCTTGTAGATGTGTGGGATAATATAGTCAAACGATTTGCCTTGGGTTAAGTTGAGCCAATGGCAAGTTGAGCAAATTGAAACATTTTCTTCCCAGCTGTAATGCAAGGCAAAGACATCTGACTGGTAAAACCCTGGATCGTTGTTATTCTAACTTCTGCGACGCATATAAGGCCCTCCCCTGCCCTCCTTTCGGAAAAGCTGACCACGACTCCATTTTGTTGCTTCCAGCCTACAGACCGACTAAAACAAGAAGCTCCCACGCTCAGGTCTGTTCAACGCTGGTCTGACCAATCTGATTCCACGCTTCAAGACTGCTTCGATCACGTGGATTGGGATATGTTCCGCATTGCGTCCAACAACAACATTGAAGAATACGCTGATTCGGTGAGCGAGTTCATTAGAAAGTGCATCGCGATGTTATACCCACAGCAACGATTAAAACATTCCCAAACCAGAAGCGAACCACTGCTTTCAACCCAGGGCAAGGTGACCGGAAACATGACCGAATACAAACAGTGTAGCTATTCCCTCCGCAAGGCAATCAAACAAGCTAAGCGTCAGTATAGAGACAAAGTAGAGTCGCAATTCAACGGCTCAGACACAAGAGGTATGTGGCAGGATCTGCAGTCAATCACCAATTACAAAAAGAACACCAGCCCCGTCCCGGACCAGGATGTCTTGCTCCCAGACAGACCAAATAACTTCTTTGCTCGCTTTGAGGACAATACAGTGCCACTGACACGGCCCGCTACCAAAACCTGTAGACTCTCCTTCACTGCAGCCGACGTGAGTAAAACATTTAAACGTGATAACCCTCGCAAGGCTGCAGGCCCAGATGGCATCCCCAGCCGCGTCCTCAGAGCATGCGCAGACCAGCTGGCTGGTGTGTTTACAGACATATTCAATCAATCCTTATCCCAGTCTGCTGTTCCCACATGCTTCAAGAGGGCCACCATTGTTCCTGTTTCCAAGAAAGCTAAGGTAACTGAGCTAAACGACTACCGCCCTGTAGCTCATTTCCGTCA
Source organism: Oncorhynchus gorbuscha (assembly GCF_021184085.1). Lineage (NCBI taxonomy): Eukaryota > Metazoa > Chordata > Actinopteri > Salmoniformes > Salmonidae > Oncorhynchus > Oncorhynchus gorbuscha. The sequence continues at coordinate 72,965,538 of NC_060184.1, read as the reverse complement.
TCATGAAGTGCTTTGAGAGACTAGGCAAGGACCATATCACCTCCACCCTACCTGACACCCGAGAACCACTCCAATTTGCTTACCGCCCCAAATCGTCCACAGACGACGCAACCACACTGCACACTGCCCTAACCCATCTGGACAAGAGGAATACCTATGTGAGAATGCTGTTCATCGACTACAGCTCAGCATTTAACACCATAGTACCCTCCAATCTCGTCATCAAGCTCGACCCCGCCCTGTGCAACTGGGTAGTGGACTTCCTGAACGGGCCGCCCCCAGGTGGTGAGTGTAGGTAACAACATCTCCACCCCGCTGATCCTCAACACTGGGGCCCCACAAGGGTGCATTCTGAGCCCTCTCCTGTACTCTCTGTTCACACACGACTGTGTGGCCATGCACGCCTCCAACTCAATCATCAAGTTTGCGGACGACACTACAGTGGTAGGCTTGATTACCAACAACGATGAGACGGCCTACAGGGAGGAGGTGAGGGCCCTCGGAGTGTGGTGTCAGGAAAATAACCTCACACTCAACGTCAACAAAACAAAGGAGATGATTGTGGACTTCAGGAAACATCAGAAGGAGCACCCCCCTATCCTCATCGACGGGACAGTAGTGGAGAGGGTAGTAAGTTTTAAGTTCCTCGGCTTACACATCACAGACAAACTGAATTGGTCCACCCACACAGACAGCGTTGTGAAGAAGGCGCAGCAACTTCTCTTCAACCTCTGGAGGCTGAGGAAATTTGTCTTGTCACCAAAAGCACTCACAAACTTCTACAGATGCACAATCGAGAGCATGCTGTCAGGCTGTATCACCGCCTGGTACGGCAACTGCTCCGCCCACAACCGCAAGGCTCTCCAGAGGGTAGTGAGGTCTGCACAACGCATCACCAGGGGCAAACTACCTGCCCTCCAGGACACCTACACCACCCGATGTCACAGGAAGGCCATAAAGATCATCAAGGACAACAACCACCCGAGCCACTGCCTGTTCACCCCGCTATCAACCAGAAGGCGAGGTCAGTACAGGTGCATCAAAGCAGGGACCGAGAGACTGAAAAACAGCTTCTATCTCAAGGCCATCAGACTGTTAAACAGCCACCACTAACATTGAGTGGCTGCTGCCAACATACTGACTCAACTCCAGCCACTTTAATAATGGAAATTTATGTAAAAAATGTATCACTAGCCACTTTAAACAATGCCACTTAATATAATATTTACATACCCTACATTACTCATCTCATATGTATATACTGTACTCGATACCATCTACTGCATCTTGCCTATGCCGTTCTGTACCATCACTCATTCATATATCTTTATGTACATATTCTTTATCCCTTTACACTTGTGTGTATAAGGTAGTAGTTTTGGAATTGTAAGGTTAGATTACCTGTTGGTTATTACTGCATTGTCGGAACTAGAAGCACAAGCATTTCGCAACACTCGCATTAATATCTGCTAACCATGTGTATGTGACAAATCAAATTTGATTTGATTTTATCGCTGGGATTTTAGGAAACAGCAGGGCCTATATTAAGTATTAAATTGGTACAAATTATTTTTTAGGTTTAAAAAGGATTTTGGCAGTCAGATGTCTCTGAATCCAGTATGAAGGAAGTTAGACGTAGTTTCGTGAGCCCATGCTAACTAGCGTTAGCGCAACAACTGGAAGTCTATGGTATCTACTAGCATACTAGCAGTTACCATAGACTTCCAATCATTGCGCTAACGCTAGTTAGCAATGTCCTTCAAACAGCACGCAGAGACATACAATTTTATTTACAAGTTCATTTGACTCTGGGGAAGTAGATGGATGGCTTCGTTGCCAAAATCCTGAAATACCCATTTAAGACTGTGTTAAAAGATACTTAAAATGAAAAAACAGAACAGTGATTAGGTTTGTGTTGAATTGTATTTGGGAAATAATAAGTTAAACCATTCAGTATTGCCATTTGTCGGTTGTTTAACTTGCCCTGTCCCTCAGCTCAACTTACTCCATACCCGGGGGGGGTAAGTTGTGCTGAGACCACTTTTTTTGGACAAGCTATGTTTTGAAAACTGTGATGTCTAAATTAATTGTGACTAATTCCCAGTGATACACAACATCCTAAATACGATATATGTAGTTGTCTTTGTCAGAAGGAATACTATATTTCCCTTGACAGAGTGATGCTGAATGTAAAGCATGGCTCAACTTACCCTACTCTCCCGAAACTGAACTCAAACTGCTTCCACTTGTGACACGTTGGGACTCTCCTTTTGCAACTCTTAAAAGCTCTTTTGTCTTTTCAGACAGTAAAGTTAACCATCTGGAGTGTTTCTGAGGAAGAGCACTAACTACTTAGCGAGCCAGCTGTATGTTCCACACAGGGGTGAAAATAGAATGAATTTCTTCCCAGTACGGGACCTAAAACATTTGATGGGCCTAATCATAGAATTACATATAGAATTCAATAGGATCTCTGTGGTTCTAGTCGTAAAGATTATTCATTTAAAACTATTACCTTTTATTGTTGCATAAACACAACCTGTCATGTGTTCATCTGATTTGTCAAACAATCACTTCAAAGGGCTCCTTTACTAGGCTACCCAGGCACATTCATCCACTCTCAACATATTACCAGCCTCAAAACAGTGGTGAATGGAAAAATACATGTTACACAAAACACTAAAGTGTAATGACATTTGGCGATTGTCATTAGGCCAGAATGTATGCATCCACTGCTGTCCGCATGCGTCTCTGTGTCGGCCACTCATTTCTGCCTTGGCAAAATGTCAGTGTTCTTGTCAAACCACATCGCATTTTGGAGTGTAGGCTATAGCACCCGTTTTCAAGTCCATTCGCTAATTTTCCATGCCTCTGACATGCGGTAATGATAAAAAGTGGTGTAATAGCTTACAGTTTTCTTGACATTTTGTTTTAATTATTGTGATAGGCTTCCTGTTTTACTGGTACCACCTTACTTTCACCCCACACATACTTGAGTATCAGTGGGTGGCCTGGCCACCTCTTGTAGTGGTGGAATTGCAGTATGGTGGCGCCATCTAGAGGCCAAAATCCAAAACAACAAGCACAGAAAGAGATTGGGAAGTTTAGACAAGATTTATGTCAAACCTGTCACCATACAACACTGATAATGTTATTCATTCATTAAGCTTACATTTTGTCCAGGTAACACATTACTTAAAGCCGGTGTAATGTTTTATAAAATTGGACAAAGGATACTTAATTTGGGGGTGGAAATGTTTTGCAAATCTGACAGGTTTTTATGGACTTATTATACAAATATTATGACTAGGTCTATGATCCAACCCTGTCTCTTTTTTCTCTCTCTCTCTCCTCTCTCTCTTTCTCTCCTCTCTTTCTCTCCTTCTCTCTTTCTCTCTCTCTCTCTCTCTCTCTCTCTCTCTTTCTTTCTTTCTTCTCAGGAATGGTGGAGGACGTAGCGGGACATTCGGTGCGATTAGCATCGTGTGCGAAATGCTCCGGCATCAGCGTTCAGTCGATGTGTTCCACGCGGTCAAAACGCTGAGGAACAACAAACCCAACATGGTCGACTTACTGGTCAGTGCTGATCTAGGATCAGTTATCGCTTTTAGATCATAAGGAATAACATGAGATGGAAGGGGAGGGGCTGATCCTAGATCAGCACTCTTACTTTGAGATGATTTATGAATACAGACCCTAACTCTTATAGTGGTTTACTGGTCATCACTACACATTTTGCAGTTACAACATGCTAATGGGTTCTTATGGGACAAGTTGTGCTGCCAAAGTCAGTTGAATTGAAAATTGCTGTTGACATTTTGAATAAGGAGAAAATATCACTGCGATTGTGAATCGCACAGCCATTATAATGCAGTAATTAAAGTCAATTCAGCCATGTCTGGTCCAGTCACTATCACTGATGTTCTCTTCTTCCCATCTTTCACAGGATCAATACAAGTTCTGCTATGAGGTGGCATTGGAGTACTTGAATTCTGGTTAGCTGTGCTGAAAGCTGCTCCCCTCATCTGTCCTACCCCCTTCAAGCCCCCTTCAAGCCCCCGCACCACAGCCCTCACAGCTTCCCTTGACACGGTCTCTTAAACCCAAGTGAATGTTGGTTACTGGAGGACAGAAATGAAGTGCTGTGTTCCGCTGGGCACGGGACAGGGTCGTGCCAACGCACCGCTACGGGACAGGGTCGTGCCATCGCACCGCTACGGGACAGGGTCGTGCCATCGCACCGCTACGGGACAGGGTCGTGCCATCGCACCGCTACGGGACAGGGTCGTGCCATCGCACCGATACGGATTTAAGAAGAGGGGAGAGAGGGTTCCCCCAGTTTACTCTCAAATGGCTACGTTGACCCTGAACTTGATGAACTTTCCCCCTCGCATCTCTCATTCCTGCCCCCCCCAACCCCTCTCCTCTCTACTAGTCAGTGTTACTGTAACCCCCCTCTCCTGTCCTCTAGTCAGTGTTACTGTAACCCCCCTCTCTTGGCCTCTAGTCAGTGTTACTGTACCCCCCTCTCCTCTCTACTAGTCAGTGTTACTGTAACCCCCCTCTCCTCTCCTCTATTCAGTGTTACTGTAACCCCCCTCTCTTGGCCTCTAGTCAGTGTTACTGTAACCCCCCCCTCTCCTCTCTACTAGTCAGTGTTACTGTAACCCCCTCTCCTCTCCTCTATTCAGTGTTACTGTAACCTCCCCCTCTCCTGTCCTCTAGTCAGTGTTACGGTACCCCCCTCTCCTCTCCTCTAGTCAGTGTTACTGTAACCCCCCCCTCCTCTCCTCTCTACTAGTAGTGTTACTGTAACCCCCCTCTCCTCTCTACTAGTCAGTGTTACTGTAACCCCCCCCTCTCCACTAGTCAGTGTTACTGTAACCCCTCTCCTCTCCTCTATTCAGTGTTACTGTAACCCCCCTCTCCTGTCCTCTAGTCAGTGTTACTGTAACCCCCCCCTCTCCTGTCCTCTAGTCAGTGTTACTGTAACCCCCCCTCTCCTGTCCTCTAGTCAGTGTTACTGTAACCCCCCTCTCCTGTCCTCTAGTCAGTGTTACTGTAACCCCCCCCCCTCTCCTGTCCTCTAGTCAGTGTTACTGTAACCCCCCTCTCCTGTCCTCTAGTCAGTGTTACTGTAACCACCCCCTCTCCTGTCCTCTAGTCAGTGTTACTGTAACCCCCCTCTCCTGTCCTCTAGTCAGTGTTACTGTAACCCCCCCCCCTCTCCTGTCCTCTAGTCAGTGTTACTGTACCCCCTCCCCTCTCCTGTCCTCTAGTCAGTGTTACTGTAACCCCCCTCTCCTGTCCTCTAGTCAGTGTTACTGTAACCACCCCCTCTAGTCTCCTGTCCTCTAGTCAGTGTTACTGTAACCCCCCTCTCCTGTCCTCTAGTCAGTGTTACTGTAACCCCCCCCCTCTCCTGTCCTCTAGTCAGTGTTACTGTACCCCCCCCCTCCCCCTCTCTCCTGTCCTCTAGTCAGTGTTACTGTAACCACCCCCTCTCCTGTCCTCTAGTCAGTGTTACTGTAACCCCCCTCTCCTGTCCTCTAGTCAGTGTTACTGTAACCCCCCTCTCCTGTCCTCTAGTCAGTGTTACTGTAACCCCCCCCCTCTCCTGTCCTCTAGTCAGTGTTACTGTAACCCCCCCTCTCCTGTCCTCTAGTCAGTGTTACTGTAACCCCCCCTCTCCTGTCCTCTAGTCAGTGTTACTGTACCCCCCCTCTCTCCTGTCCTCTAGTCAGTGTTACTGTAACCACCCCCTCTCCTGTCCTCTAGTCAGTGTTACACTAACCCCCCTCTCCTGTCCTCTAGTCAGTGTTACTGTAACCCCCCTCTCCTGTCCTCTAGTCAGTGTTACTGTAACCCCCCTCTCCTGTCCTCTAGTCAGTGTTACTGTAACCCCCCCCTCTCCTGTCCTCTAGTCAGTGTTACTGTACCCCCCCCCACTAGACAGCACCACTGTGTTTACCCTCACCACCCCTCACCCAGAACAGTGCCTGAACAGGAGTTCACACTGATGTATTCTATTGCCCATCTGTCACCATCTCCCAACCCTCTCTATTGTTTCAACAAAAAAAGCTCTCCTCTTGCCAGTGACTCCTGTTTATTGCTTTTTTAATGCTCATCTGATGATTGATGTAATTTCTGTTTCTGTGGGTAAATGCGACATAAGCGTAATGTTGATGTGTTGGTTTTTAATCCACATTTTTCATTTCCGTTGATATACAGTGGGGCAAAAAAAGTATTTAGTCAGCCACCAATTGTGCAAGTTCTCCCACTTAAAAAGATGAGAGGCCTGTAATTTTCATCATAGGTACACTTCAATTATGACAGGCAAAATGAGAAAAAAAAATATCCAGAAAATCACATTGTAGGATTTTTTATGAATTTATTTGCAAATTATGGTGGAAAATAAGTATTTGGTCAATAACAAACGTTTCTCTCAATACTTTGTTATATACCCTTTGTTGGCAATGACAGAGGTCAAACATTTTCTGTAAGTCTTCACAAGGTTTTCATACACTGTTGCGGTTATTTTGGCCCATTCCTCCATGCAGATCTCCTCTAGAGCAGTGATGTTTTGGGGCTGTTGCTGGGCAACATGGACTTTCAATCTTCAATGCCCTTGCTGATGGAAGGAGGTTTTCACTCAAAATCTCACGATACATGGCCCCATTCATTCTTTCCTTTACACAGATCAGTCATCCTGGTCCCTTTGCAGAAAAACAGCCCCAAAGCATGATGTTTCCACACCCATGCTTCATAGTAGGTATGGTGTTCTTTGGATGCAACTCAGCATTCTTTGTCCTCCAAACACGACGAGTTGAGTTTTTACACTACACCGTCCCTGGCGGCATAGTGTGTTACTAATGGCAGGCTTTGTTACGTTGGTCCCAGCTCTCTGCAGGTCATTCACTAGGTCCCCCCGTGTGGTTCTGGGATTTTTGCTCACCGTTCTTGTGATCATTTTGACCCCACGGGGTGAGATCTTGCGTGGAGCCCCAGATCGAGGGAGATTATCAGTGGTCTTGTATGTCTTCCATTTCCTAATAATTGCTCCCACAGTTGATTTCTTCAAACCAAGCTGCTTACCTATTGCAGATTCAGTCTTCCCAGCCTGGTGCCAGTCTACAATTTTGTTTCTGGTGTCCTTTGACAGCTCTTTGGTCTTGGCCATAGTGTAGTTTGGAGTGACTGAGGTTGTGGACAGGTGTCTTTTATACTTATAACAAGTTCAAACAGGTGCCATTAATACAGCTAACGAGTGGAGGACAGAGGAGCCTCTTAAAGAAGAAGTTACAAATACTTATTTTCCACCATAATTTGCAAATAAATTCATTAAAAATTCTACAATGTGATTTTCTGGATTTTTTTTTCTCATTTTGTCATAGTTGAAGTGTAGCTATGATGAAAATTACAGGCCTCTCTCCTATTTTTAAGTGGGAGGACTTGCACAATTGGTGGCTGACTAAATACTTTTTTTGCCCCACTGTGTATATATATATTTTTTTTACAATGTTTGTTAATATGGTGAAGCGGTTTGACATGTATAGCTAAAGTTGAACCGGCATTAAGAAAGAAAGTGAAATCTTAAATGTTTATGCTGCCATCGCTTTGGTTGCTATTAGTATTGTCGTGCTGGCAGGAGGAAAAAAAAGCTGTCCTGTAAACGTCCCCACCAAGCTTTTCATCAGGTCAACAGATCCAAAGCTTAATTAATTGCGGTCATTATTGTTAATATTGTAAATATTTTAAGTTGGACAGACTATTTATTCATTGAGCGTTTTTGTGAAGCACATTGAGTGACAATCATGTTTTTTGGGGGACTTTTTTTGCATAATGTTGACCAGATGTATTGTAAGCCTTGTATTTATCTTGTATGGAAGAAAAAAAAACTACTCAAACTTACAAATACATACATATCTATTGATATGTGTTTTTTGTGTGTTGTGCAGATTTTATTCTCATCCATTTTTAGCTAGCAGTGGCTAAAGTTTGAAGTGGCTGTTTAAAGAAATCTGAGCCATGGATTATAGTTATCCTGGCTCATAGACTACTTTCAGAAATATGATCCATGGATTATAGTTCTCCTGGCTCATAGACTACTTTCAGAAATATGATCCATGGATTACAGTTTCTCCTGGCTCATAGACTACTTTCAGAAATCTGATCCATATCGGAAGACCATATCCTTTGTACATTGGCAGAAATATATTGAGGCAAGAAACTACGAGACCCAGCATGCAACAGCATGTGATCTCACCAAATATTTCCTCATTTAACCCCACTCTGCCTCATTGGGATACTTATGGGAGATTGTCAGTAGTCAGTTCTCTCCTCGCTGGTGGCGCTCTACAGTTTCAATGTGACGTTTTATTCTGTAACAGTGAATGGAATCATTGCTATAATATGAAGTTAAATGTACTGCAAGTATATAAGGCACCGCAAGATGGCAGCAGAGACCAGAACCTTTATAAACCCATTGTCAATGAACCCATGCAAGGTGAGATTTATGCGCCCATGTCGTCTCGTCTGCTGCTGACTTTCTGGTTGAAACTGCTTTGTTTCGAATTGCAAATTCATGTCAATAATAAATATGATACATATATATTTCTAAAAAAGGCCAATATGATGTGTACCCACAAAAGGATCTGCACACGTTCTCAGTTAAACCTCAATATTTAGTTGTGACACTCATAACACATTATTCGCGAGTTCCCTTTCTTGACATTTCTACATGACAGAAATTGCTGTCAGGGTGCCATCATAACGGAATTGATAGTAGATGCTCCAGTCGTTGTAATCTTTGAGAGCCAATGAATTTCGTGCTTCTAAAAACGGTGAATAAACCGTATCCAACCGCAGCTGAAGAAGAGGACAGAGACCCTCCTTTCTGCGTAAGCGCAACCAACCAACAGTGGGCATTCATTAATATTTCTTTGGGAGTGAGGTATAGTATACAGATGCGTGACTACTTTTCGCTAAATAGTTTTTTATTTAAACGAGCTAATTGCAGGTGCAATTGTGGTCCTTGTTGTTTTTAACATAGCATTTGAGATCTGTTCCAGTTTTTGATCATTTTGATGTAGTGTCGCTGCTAAAAGATGCCGCAGCCGAAATCCCGAAAAATCGCCGTCCTGGGCTACAGATCCGTCGGTAAGTGGGCGAAATTCAGTCGTTTTCAGTGGTGCCGAGGTCTATTGTGCGGTTTCTATGTAGGCGAGTTCAATGACGATAGCTTCACATACAACTAGCCAGATGTCAACGGCATGCTCATATCGAGCGGCTGCTACAACAATGTCCGCTGCCTGGTCAATTGTTGCTGTTGAATCAGCCAGTCAGCTGAATGTCACTCAACTGGAAACCCACGACTCTATAGAGATTTTGTTTAGAACTGTAGCATAGGCCTTCATCTAATAGCCAGCGTTAGTAGGCCTCCACTGAAATCACAATTTAAATGGCCGTCTATAGTTAATTGCGTTATGCACATTACTTTATATCATGTTTTATGTTTTTTTTGTTACGTCAATGTTGTTACGCAAGACGCTAACTAGCAAGACGGAGTTGACGCCACAGCAGGTGTGGACAGCAGGAGCGGTCCTGATGCTGAGACTTAGTACCCCAGCTGGCACATTTTGGTTTCTTAAAATTGTGGAAACGAACGTTTTTTTGTTTCCCATTGATTCTGTGAACGAAACAATTCGTTTCCTGAACAGTAAACATGTTCTGAGAACAAAGTAAAAAATTTGCCTGTTCTGAGGTCTTTCATTTTTAGGTTGCAGGGAGGTTCTGATAACGTTTTACTATGGTTCCGTGAAAGTTTTCCTGTGAGTTTTTATTAACCGTTCTGAGAATGGAAATCATAGGTTATTTGAAGGTTTTTCAATAACTTTAAAATGTTCACTGAATGTTTCAATAAGACTTTTGCTAACACTGCTAGCTTAGTATGTTGAACTCCAAGCACAGGTGGGACAAATGGAAATGAATTTGCATTCAAACATGTATTTTTTTTTATTGTGGCACGGTGTCAGAGAGATTCAAACCTGTGATCTTCAGTTCTCTATCCATGTAATTAGTCCACTGCGCCACCAGGATGGAGATACCAACCCATGTTTTTTTTTTAATTGTTTTTTTTACTCATGGAAAGGTTTCTAAATGTTCTGAGAACATGACTTAAAATATAACCGTGAGGAAACCTTGTGGAAACGTTATGCTGTATTGTATTGAGTTATTGAAATTCCCATATAGGAGAGCGTTGTTTCTTAACATTCTCTGAACTGTTTGAGGACATTCCTAGAACAATGTAATGTAATCATGTTTGAACTTTTAGGAAACGTTCTGTTAGTATCACTTTACAGAAATCACTCTGCCATTTCCTGATTGCTAAAACTATAATAGTTCGCCTAATTTCAGTTTGTGACAAAATAAGCTAATCAGAATCATTGAATCATTGTACCATCTAAATCGCTGTCAAATATATTTTCTATAGCCCAAAATATTGTTGTTTGACCTGTTTAAATCTGGTGTACAAAACCAATTATAAAATACCCAAAAACCTAAACTTAAGAATGGGAAGCATAGAAATACCGCACATAATGGATCTACCACTTTTTAGACTTGTTTTCAAGTAGGATGATTGATCAATAACTCACATGTCTATGTGAATTTGGTCAGGTCACCCCCAAAAAATGTGCTGAGAATGTTCCAAAGCTCAGCAACTATTCTGCACCATTCCCAGAACATTTTGGGAAGGTTGTGTGCAAAAATAACCATTGGACAACCGAAACATATGGTTCTCGGAACGTTATGTGCTAGCTGGGATGTCACGACTCAGGAGAGTAGAAGTATTAATGTGAATGTGGTAGCTTTTTATGAAGGAATTTGGCTGTTACCTCAAATGACATTCCATATGCTAGTGAACAGTGGATAGGTTACCTGTCCAAAAAGTTCATAATTAACTGTAACTTTTAAATTGACCAAACTCAGCAACATAATCTGATTACTTTTAGTTGCTTCTGAATGACTTTCCCCTTCGGGTGCATTAGATGAAGACAACAAGGATCCATCAAACACATTTGGTGTGTCATCATAGTGGTCTGACTTGTGTTCACTCATTCAGATGGAACAAACTTACATTTGCACCTTTTTTCAATGTTGAATTTCATTGAGTAAACAGAAAGGTGTCAATGTATTTTTTTCTGAATTTAAATAAGTCCAAGAAGTAATCATTTAGTTTTTCAAAAGTAGCCTATCTGTAATCTGATTTTATATTTTTTGTTGTTGTTGCTGGTAAAGTAACATTTTGTTTTTGGTAATCAGATTACATGTAATCAGTTACTCTCCAACCCTACTAGTGAAGTGAAGAAAACCAGTAATTGCATGCTGGCCTAATTTAATGACTTACATTTTGGCCTCCCGAGTGGCGCAGCAGTCGAAGGCACTGCATTGCAGCACTAGAGGCATCACTACAGACCCAGGTTCGATCCCAGGCTGCATCACAACCGGCTGTGATCGGGCTTTTGATAAGATTTAAGTTTGGCTTGGATGCACATTTTAAGTGGTTGAAATTACTGTCAGCATTTATGACGCTGATAAAGAAAACACCTTTACAGACGGTCGCATTCATTTTCTCAAGATGCTAAAATAAATAAATCAGATTTCTCTACTCCTGTTCCCGAGTCAAAATGTACATTTGGTGTATCATTTTACTGCATGAAATGCTTAATTCTGCAGGAGTCACTGCCCCCCAAAATAAAGGGAACACTAAAATAACATATCCTAGATGTGAATGAATTAAATATTCTTATTAAATACTTTTTTCTTTACATAGTTGAATGTGCTGACAACAAAATCACACAAAAAATTATCAATGGAAATCAAATGTATCAACCCATGCAGGTCTTGATTTGGAGTCACACTCAAAATTAAAGTGGAAAACCACACTACAGGCTGATCCAACTTTGATGTAATGTCCTTAAAACAAGTCAAAATGGAGACCACACACACTACTGAGCCTCATTTTGACTTGTTTTAAGGACATTACATCAAAGTTGGATCAGCCTGTAGTATGGTTTTCCACTTTAATTTTGAGTGTGACTCCAAATCCAGACCTTCATGTATGACCTCCCTACAACGCCTGGACATGCTCCTGATGAGGTGGTGGATGGTCTCCTGAGGGATCTCCTCCCAGTCCTGATTTAAAGCATCCGCCAACTCCTGGACAGTCTGTGGTGGATGGAGCGAGACATGATGTCCCAGATGTGCTCAATTGGATTCAGGTCTGGGGAACGGGCGGGCCAGTCCATAGCATCAATGCCTTCCTCTTGCAGGAACTGCTGACACACTCCAGCCACATGAGGTCTTGCATTAGGAGGAACCCAGGGCCAACCGCACCAGCATATGGTCTCACAAGGGGTCTGAGGATCTCATCTCGGTACCTAATGGCAGTCAGGCTACCTCTGGCGAGCACATGGGGGGCTGTGCGGCCCCCCAAAGAAATGCCACCCCACACCATGACTGACCCACCGCCTATACCGGTCATGCTGGAGGATGTTGCAGGCAGCAGAACGTTCTCCACGGCGTCTCCAGACTTTGTCACGTGCTCAGTGTGAACCTGCTTTCATCTGTGAAGAGCACAGGGCGCCAGAGGCGAATTTGCCAATCTTGGTGTTCTCTGGCAAATGCCAAACTTCCTGCATGGTGTTGGGCTGTAAGCACAACCCCCACCTGTGGACGTCGGGCCCTCGTACCACCCTCATGGAGTCTGTTTCTGACCGTTTGAGCAGACACATGCACATGTCCTTCTGTAGCTCAGTTGGTAGAGCATGGCGCTTGTAACGCCAGGGTAGTGGGTTCGATCCCCGGGACCACCCATACGTAGAATGTATGCACACATGACTGTAAGTCGCTTTGGATAAAAGCGTCTGCTAAATGGCATATATTATTATTATTATTATATTATTTGTGGCCTGCTGGAGGTCATTTTGCAGGGCTCTGGCAGTGCTCCTCCTGCTCCTCCACGTCTCCTGGTTTATTGGCCTGTCTCCTAGTAGCTCCTCCATGCTCTGGACACTACGCTGACAGACACAGCAAACCTTCTTACCACAGCTCGCATTGATGTGCCATCCTGGATGAGCTGCACTACCTGAGCCACTTGTGTGGGTTGTAGACTCTGTCTCATGCTACCACGAGAGTGAAAGCACCGCCAGCATTCAAAAGTGACCAAAACATCAGCCAGGAAGCATAGGAACTGAGAAGTGGTCTGTGGTTATCACCTGCAGAACCACTCCTTTATTGGGTGTGTCTTGCTAATTGCCTATAATTTCCACCTGTTGTCTATTCTATTTGCACAACAGCATGTGACATTTATTGTCAATCAGTGTTGCTTCCTAAGTGGACAGTTTGATTTCACAGAAGTGTGATTTACTTGGAGTTAAATTGTGTTGTTTAAGTGTTCCCTTTATTTTTTTGAGCAGTGTATTACACTAAGAGGTTTTCAATCTACAGTCAGTGTCCAGATTTCAGCTTGGCTAATATTGCATTTAACCCATCTGAACAATGCAGTTCCCTTGATGTGCCATTTTGAAGTCCTTGTTAAATTTGTGTTGTGCCTCATCCTCTTTTACTACTTTACCAAATCTTTCCCAAACAGACTTTTGAGCATCCCTTCTCTTTATTTTCAACTCTCCATTTCACAGCTTTTCTCTTATTGAATTAAACTCCAAAATTGTAATTTTTGCCTCATTGGATCAAAGTGAACTTTTCCTTCCCAAGTTCCCAAAAGCATTTGGCAGTTGGCTTGTATTTGTCGCGCTACTGTAAGGCCTTGATGCTTAGGCTACGCACTAACTGCGGATAAAAAATAATGAATGAAAAACCTCAATGTATGTAGCCTATAGATACAGTGGGGCAAAAAAGTATTTAGTCAGCCACCAATTGTGCAAGTTCTCCCACTTAAAAAGATGAGAGGCCTGTAATTTTCATCATAGGTACACTTTGGTCACCTACAAACAAACAAGATTTCTGGCTCTCACAGACCTGTAATGTCTTCTTTAGGAGGCTTCTTTGTCCTCCACTCGTTGCCTGTATTAATGGCACCTGTTTGAACTTGTTATAAGTATAAAAGACACCTGTCCACAACCTCAAACAGTCACACTCCAAACTCCTCTATGGCCCAGACCAAAGAGCTGTCAAAGGACACCAGAAACAAAATTGTAGACCTGCACCAGGCTGGGAAGACTGAATCTGCAATGGGTAAGCAGCTTGGTTTGAAGAAATCAACTGTGGGGGCAATTATTAGGAATTGGAAGACGTACAAGGTCACTGATAATCTCCATCGATCTGGGGCTCCACGCAAGATCTCACCCTGTGGGGTCAAAATGATCACAAAATGATCACGGTGAGCAAAAATCCCAGAACCACACGGGGGGACCTAGTGAATGGCCTGCAGAGAGCTGGGACCAAAGTAACAAATCCTACCATCAGTAACACACTACGCCGCCAGGGACTCAAATCCTGCAGTGCCAGATGTGTCCCCCTGCTTAAGCCAGTACATGTCCAGGCCCGTCTGAAGTTTGCTAGAGAGCATTTGGATGATCCAGAAGAAGATTGGGAGAATGTCATATGGTCAGAAGAAACCAAAATAGAACTTCTTGGTAAAAACTCAACTCGTTGTGTTTGGAGGACAAAGAATGCTGAATTGCATCCAAAGAACATCATACCTACTGTGAAGCATGGGGGTGGAAACATCATGCTTTGGGGCTGTTTTTTGCAAAGGGACCAGGACGACTGATCCGTGTAAAGGAAAGAATGAATGGGTCCATGTATCTTGAGATTTTGAGTAAAAACCTCCTTCCATCAGCAAGGGCATTGAAGATGAAACGTGGCTGGGTCTTTCAGCATGACAATGATCCCAAACACACCGCCCGGGCAACGAAGGAGTGGCTTCCTAAGAAGCATTTCAAGATCCTGAATTGGCCTAGCCAGTCTCCAGATCTCAACCCCATAGAACATCTTTGGAGGGAGTTGAAAGTCCATGTTGCCCAACAACAGCCCCAAAACATCACTGCTCTAGAGGAGAGCTGCATGGAGGAATGGGACAAAATAACAGCAACAGTGTGTGAAAACCTTGTGAAGACTTACAGAAAACATTTGACCTCTGTCATTGCCAACAAAGAGTATGTAACAAAGTATTGAGAAACTGTTATTGACCAATACTTATTTTTCACCATAATTTACAAATAAATTCATTAAAAATCCTACAATGTGATTTTCTGGATTTTTTTCCTTCTCATTTTGTCTGTCATAGTTGAAGTGTACATATGATGAAATTTACAGGCCTCATCTTTTTAAGTGGGAGAACTTGCACAATTGATGGCTGACTAAATACTTTTTTGCCCCACTGTATGAATTATACATTTTATGCATTCATTGTTTTCTCTTTATTCAACCCGCGGATATAACCACAGGGACTGCGGGATATGAGTCAACCCGTGGATATAACCACAGGGACTGCGGGATATGAGTCAACCCGTGGATATAACCACAGGGACTGCGGGATATGAGTCAACCCGTGGATATAACCACAGGGACTGCGGGATATGAGTCAACCCGTGGATATAACCACAGGGACTGCGGGATATGAGTCAACCCGTGGATATAACCACAGGGACTGCGGGATATGAGTCAACCCGCAGATTTAACCACAGGGACTGCGGGATATGAGTCAACCCGTGGCTATAACCACAGGGACTGCGGGATATGAGTCAAGCTGCGCATCACTATTAGACGTGTCACCTTGGTATTACCATTAATGTCAAAGGTTGAGCCCTTGACATGATAGTCACAAAACTATTTTCAGAACTTGGTCCACAAGGTGCAGTGGATATTTTCCATGCCAGATATGTTGGTATTACTGTCCGGTTTTGAATGTGGCCCATATGTCACAGCTTCCAGTCCTTATACCAACCTCGCGGCTTTGGTTCACAAAGAACATGGAATAATGTTGGACCTCAAAGCATAGTTAAGCAAACTTTTTAATAATATCTTTCCACCATTGCCGTACAAATGTACACCACAACTGTAGTAAAATCCCCGTTGCAAAATCATAGCAGTATACTATAGACCTTTCCATTCACAAGACAAGTCCAAGAAAATCAAGAAGGATTAAATGTTCAGCCTGTCATTTCCAGTGTTCACATACATTCTAAAGACAATTGGTAATGTTCCCATTTTTCTGTCTTCATGTCCTCATAAAACCTTTTTTGCCATATTATTGTACTCCAGCTATTCCTGTTTTATTAAAAACATCTTCAGCTTTCCTACTATAATATGCTGCATGTGTTGTACTGTATACTAAAGACTCAAAAGGACACCCGCAGTGCGTTACAGCGACTCATACATAGCCAATCTGTTAATTGGCATGTCTCCAGTCTTTGTGATAGTCATGCTGAATTTTTAAACATGTCCTGTGTTCATAGGCGTTGGCTCGTGCCTCATTAAAGCCACTGAAGAGGAAGGAGAAAATTGGTTTGTACAGTGCCATGGAATACACTACTCCTTCCTGTTTCTCCACACATTGTGTCAGGTCACTGCATAATCTGCAACTCCTGCATCTGGGCATTGTTTTGAGGTCGCATACAATTACAGAGAGAGAACGGTATGTTCAGATGTTTTTGTCGCAGGGTGTATTTATAGTTCAGAGGATGCCTGTGTTCTCGTCACACTTAAACTGCTAGTAGGTTTGATAACCTGGTTAGAATGATGTACATTCCCCATGTATTTCTAATGTGTCATCAGCAAACCAAACTGAGAACTGGTGTGAAACCGTTAACATGTAGGCCAGGGTTCCCCAACTGGTGGGGCCTGCGGGTGGTTTTATTTGGCCCCCCCACAGGTTTTTGAGCAGTGTTTTTAAATATATATTTTGTAAGTTGTATTATTTTGGAAAGTGATTTTAATTTTGGAAATCAACGTATTCCAACGCATAATAGAGATGTGGTCGTATACAAATAATAATTATAACTGATTGGATTTATATCACACTTTTCTACTAACTGAGGTACTCAAAACGCTATACATCGTAGGGAGAAACTCACCTCATCCACCATCAATGTGTAGCACCCACCTCAGTGATGCACGTAGACAGCTGTTGTGCCGGAGCGCTCATCACACATCATCTGTCAGGTGGAGAGATCACAGAGAGTGACACGACAGAGTCAGGACACCCGTTTCAGCGTCCCATCTGAAAGATGGCACCATAAAAACATTGGCCCCCGGCTGAATCTAGTTGTTGATACCTGATGTAGGCTATTTCCAATGATGTTCGTCAAACCAGGCTGAGAACTTAAGTCGTGTTTTGGGGTATGTGTACTTGACTTTGCTATTTTATATTTTTGACCATTTTTACCACTACATTCCTAAAGGAAATAATGTACCTTTTACTTAATACATTTTCCCTGACACCCAAAAGTACTCCTTACATTTTGAGTGTTTAGCAGGACAGGAAAATTGCCCAATTCACACACTTATCCAAGGAATATCCCTGGTCATCACTACTGCCTCTGATCTGGTGGACTCACTAAACACAATGCTTTGTATATTATGTCTGGGCTTTGGAGTGTGCTCCTGGCTATCCGTAAAAAAAGGTAATGGTGCCATCTGTTTCGCTTAAAGCAACAATATGTAACTTTTTGGGAGAGCTGACCAAATTCACAAAGAAATGTGAGTTATAGATTTTTCAATCCCTTTGAAAGCAAGTCTAAGAAGCAGTAGATCTGTTCTATGTGCTCTATTTCTATGCGTCCCGTTCTGCAGTTTAGTTTTTACATATTTTACTATGGCTTTTGTACACCGGCTTCAAACAGCTGAATAAACATTATTTTTGACTGTTTGTTTGGTCACTCAAACTGAAATGTAGAATTTTAGCAACCAGGAAATGGCGGAGCAATTTCTGCATAGTGCAATTTTTATATAAGGAACTTGAAGTGATACTTAAGTAGAGTTGAAGTCGGAAGTTTACATACACTTAGGTTGGCGTCAATACATTTCTTATTAACAAACTACAGTTTGGCAAGTCGGTTAGACATCTACTTTGTGCACGACACAAGTAATTTATCCAACAATTGTTTACAGATTATTTCACTTATAATTCACTGAATCACAATTCCAGTGGGTCAGAAGTTTACATACACTAAGTTGACTTTGCCTTTAAACAGCTGGGAAAATTCCAGAAAATAATGTCATGGCTTTAGAAGCTTCTGATAGGCTAATTGACATAATTTGAGTCAATTGGAGGTGTACCTGTGGATGTATTTCAAGGCCTACCTTCAAACTCAGTGCCTCTTTGCTTGACATCATGGGAAAATCAAAATAAATCAGCCAAGACCTCAGAAAAAAATGGTAGACCTCCACACGTCTGGTTCATCCTTGGGAGCAATTTCCAAACGCCTGAAGGTACCACGTTCATCTGTACAAACAATAGTACCCATGGGACCACAGCCATCATACCACTCAAGAAGGAGACACGTTCTGTCTCCTAGAGATGAACGTACTTTGGTGTAAAAAGTGCAAATCAATCCCAGAACAACAGCAAAGGACCTTGTGAAGATGCTGGAGGAAACCGGTACAAAAATATCTATATCCACAGTAAAACGAGTCCTATATTGACATAACCTGAAAGGCCGCTCAGCAAGGAAGAAACCACTGCTCAAAAACCTGAATAAAAAAGCCAGACTACAGTTTGCAACTGCACATGGGGACAAAGGTTGTCCTCTGGTCTGATGAAACCAAAATAGAACTGTTTGGCCATAATGACCATCGTTATGTTTGGAGGAAAAAGGGGGAGGCTTGCAAGTTGAAGAACACCATCCCAACCGTGAAGCACAGGGGTGGCAGCATCATGTTGTGGGGGTGCTTTGCTGCAGGAGGGACTGGTGCACTTCACAAAATAGATGGCAGGAAAATGTGGATATATTGAAGCAACATCTGGTTGCTGGTTCTTCCGACTGGAGCATGACCCCATGTATACTTCCAAAGCTGTATCAAAATGGCTTAAGGACAGGTATTGGAGTGACCATCACAAAGCCCTGATCTCAATCCCATAGAACATTTGTGGGCAGAACTGAAAAAGTGTGTGGCCAACAAGGAGGCCTACAAACCTGACTCAGTTACATCAGCTCTGTCAGGAGGAATGGGCCAAAATTCACCCAACTTATTGTGGGAAGCTTGTGGAAGGCTACCTGAAACATTTGACCCAAGTTAAACAATGTAAAGGCAATGCTACCAAATACTAATTTAGTGTATATAACTTCTCACCCACTTGGAATTTGATGAAAGAAATAAAAGCTGAAATAAATAATTCTCTCTACTATTATTCTGACATTTCGCATTCTTAAAATAAAGTGGTGATCCTAACTGACCTAAAACTGAGATTTTACTAGGATTAAATGTCAGGAATTGTGAAATACTGAGTTTAAATGTATTTGGCTAAGGTGTGTATATATACTTCCGACTTCAACTGTATTTAATTCAAAATGATCAAAAATCTCAATCTATTTCTATTTGACCAATTTAGTCTGGCCCAAGCCAACTTTTTTAACCAGACAAATCAGTGTGATATCAGTGTGAATTTTAGACTTTTACTCAAATAGTATTTTTACTGGGTGACTTTCACTTTTACTTGAGTCATTTTCTATTAAGGTAACTTTACTTTTACTCAATGATGAAATTGTGTATTTTTTTCCACAACTGATTCTGTGATTTTCCAATGTGTTTTCCTCAAACCTAAACTGAAACCGTGTTCGAATGGTGTACATTTCCTACACATTGTGACTATCCTTCGCTGAAAGAGCCCAACATACTACAAGTGGAATCCACAAAGAATCTGAAAGCATTTCAAACTATGTAGCCTATTTTTTTTATTAATCTCAATCATCTGCATGTGTGTGTCCCTGGATTTTCACCTCCCGGGGAGACGAGAGTTCATTTTGGACTGGGAGGTGATCATTCAGCATTGATGCGAGACTAGTAGAGCGTTGAAAATGGGAGCGAGCTTCTCATTCATTCTGAAGCTCCACTCCTCCGGGCTTTTCCCACAGAGCAAGAGTGTTCATGTCTCTCCAACCATGCATAGCAGTACTCCACTCTCTATTGTTATAGCAACAGGCTGCGACATATATATTATATATAAGGGCTGTATAGGAGCGTTTAGATGGAGTAAGGCCTCTGCATTCACACAAGGAAGTCAGAGTACTTGGCCTTTCCCTATAATGCTGATGAATTACAACATGTGTTAATCAAAGGACATCGATCAGCGAAGATTCTCCATTTTCTCCTTTGCAGGTAAATCCTCCTTGACAATACAGTTTGTGGAAGGCCAGTTTGTCGACTCATATGACCCAACCATTGAAAACAGTAAGTGTGTGATGTCATCACCGGTCCCCCTCCAGGTTTCTGAGTTCTGGACACAGACAGGTGCATGTCTCTAGGCTCCTCATTCATGGTGAAGTTCACACAACTCTGACTCAGCAGACACTTTATTTATTTATTTGCACCAGAGAAAACAATACAGATTTTTTTAAAAACTTTTTCTAAGGGGTGTGCGGGTGTGGTTGGAAGCCCAAGGGTTTATATGAAAACCACACCACAAAAGAACAATATATAAGTACACACACTATTAGAAAGGGCACCCAAGTACACACTTGTTTGCTCACACACACATGCACTCCCTTTCTCTCTTCAATAGGAGCATTTCTATTAGTGGGTTGTGTGAGAGGACTCTGTTTCATCGCCACTACAAACTATTTGCGTGGAGAGCCAGGGGAGCATTTCTGATGTTTGTGAATGAACAGTTGTTTCTGATGTTTGAATGAACAGTCGTTTGCGAATGAACAGTCTTTTCTGATGTTTGTGAATGAACAGTCGTTTGTGAATGAACAGTCGTTTCTGATGTTTGTGAATGAACAGTCGTTTTGACAGAAGGTAGTGGTCTACCTCACACACGCTTCTGTCAGACATACATGCGCGCAATACACATTGTTGGTATGGCATTGCTCCCTTTGTTAGCACGGAGCACACAGTTTAATGCATGTTACAGTAGCTTAATACTCCTAGGATAGACTGTGTTCCTGCCTACTGTATCTACGGTGTCTTAAGGCTTGGAGCTTCCATCCATGCAGCCTCCGGTGAAAGGAACGTCTAGTTATTTTTAGCCAGCCAGGGCTTATTTTTTTGTGAATGAAATGCTTGATTGCCTCAGCTGCGTCTCTAAGCCCAGGAACGTAGAATGCTTCCCATTTATAAATTGTGCTGGCTTTCATTCTACAAACATGATTCTACTATACTACAATTGTGATGTGGATTTGGCAGTCTTTCCTGCTATTTCGGTGTGTTTATGTGTGTGTGTCGCGCTTAAATAAGCCACTGAAGAAAACCCCCTTCGCTCACCTGTGATCCCAGCCCTCCGGTCACCACAGAACCACCTCCTGTGATGAGGCACAAAGGTGGTTATGGGTTTTCACTAGAGGTCGACCGATTTTGATTTTTCAACACCGATAGCGATTATTGCAGGACCAAAAAAAGCCAATACCGATTAATCGGCTTTAAAAAAATTAAATGAAAAAATATATATATTTTTTAACATGTTCAATTTGGTTTAAATAATGCAAAAACAAAGTGTTGGAGAAGAAAGTAAAAGTGCAATATGTGCCATGTAAAAGAGCTAACGTTTCAGTTCCTTGCTCAGAACATGAGAACATATGAAAGCTGGTGGTTCCTTTTAACATGAGTCTTCAATATTCCCAGGTAAGACGTTTTAGGTTGGTAGGAATTATAGGACTATTTCTCTCTATACGATTCGTATTTCCTATACCTTTGACTATTGGATGTTCTTATCGGCACTTTAGTATTGCCAGTGTAACAGTATAGCTTCCGTCCCTCTCCTCGCCCCTACCTGGAACCAGGAACACATCGACAACCGCTACCCATGAAGCATCGTTACCCATCGCTCCACAAAAGCCATGGCCCTTACAGAGCAAGGGGAAAAACTACTTCAAGGTCTCAGAGCGAGTGACGTCACCGATTGAAACGCTATTAGCATGCACCCCGCTAACTAACTCTGGAGTTGATAGGCTTGAAGTCATAAACAGCTCAAATGCTTGAAGCACAGCGAAGAGCTGCTGGCAAACGCACAAAAGTGCAGTTTGAATGAATGCTTACGAGCCTGCTGCTGCCTACCACCGCTCAGTCCGACTGCTCTATCAAATCATATACTTAATTATAACATAACACACAGAAATTTGGGCATTTTGGTCATTAATATGGTCAAATCTGGAAACTATGATTTCGAAAACAAAACTTTTTTTCTTTCAGTGAAATACGGAACCGTTCCGTATTTTATCTAACGGGTGGCATCCATAAGTCTAAATATTCCTGTTACATTGCACAACCTTCAATGTTATGTCATAATTACGTAAAATTCTTGCAAATTAGTTCACAACGAGCCAGGTGGCCCAAACTGTTGTATATACCCTGACTCTGTGCAATGAACGCAAGAGAAGTGACACAATTTCCCTAGTTTAATATTGCCTGCTAACCTGAATTTCTTAACAAAATATACTTCTGTGTATTGATTTTAAGAAAGGCATTTATGTTTAAGGTTAGGTACATTTGTGCAACGATTGTGCTTTTTTCGCAAATGCACTTTTGTTAAATCATCCCCCGATTGGCGAAGTTGGCTGTCTTTGTTAGGAAGAAATAGTCTTCACACAGTTCGCGACGAGCCAGGCGACCCAAACTGCTGCATATACCCTGACTCTGTTGCACAGAACGCAAGATAAGTGACACAATTTCCCTAGTTAAAATAAATTAATGTTAGAAGGCAATATTAACTAAATATGCAGGTTTAAAAAGATATACTTGTGTGTTGATGTTTATGGTTAGGTACATTGGTGCAACGACAGTGCTTTTTTTCACGAATGTTCTTAAATCATCACCCGTTTGGCCAAGTAGGCTGTGATTCAATGATAAATTAACAGGCTCCTCATCGATTATATGCAACGCAGGACACGCTAGATAAACTAGTAATATCGTCAACCATGTGTAGTTAACTAGTGATTATGTTAAGATTGATTGTTTTTTATAAGATACCTTTAATGCTAGCTAGCACCTTACCTTGGCTCCTTGCTGCACTCACATAACAGGTAGTCAGCCTGCAAAGCAGTCTCCTCGTGGAGTGCAATGTAATCGGCCATGATCCGTGTCCAAAAATGGTGATTACCGATTGCTATGAAAACTTGAAATCAGCCCTAATTAATCGTCAATTCCGATTAGTCGGTCGACCTCCTAGTTTTCACCTCCACCACCTGTTATGAGGCGAGGCACAAGGGTGGATATGGGTTTTCACCTTCTGTGATGAAGCACAAGGGTGGATATGGGTTTTCACCTTCTGTGATGAGGCACAAGGGTGGATATGGGTTTTCACCTTCTGTGATGAAGCACAAGGGTGGATATGGGTTTTCACCTTCTGTGATGAGGCACAAGGGGTGGATATGGGTTTTCACCTTCTGTGATGAAGCACAAGGGTGGATATGGGTTTTCACCTTCTGTGATGAAGCACAAGGGTGGATATGGGTTTTCACCTTCTGTGATGAAGCACAAGGATGGATATGGGTTTTCACCTTCTGTGATGAGGCACAAGGGTGGATATGGGTTTTCACCTTCTGTGATGAAGCACAAGGATGGATATGGGTTTTCACCTTCTGTGATGAGGCACAAGGGTGGATATGGGTTTTCACCTTCTGTGATGAAGCACAAGGGTGGATATGGGTTTTCACCTCCACTCACCTTGAAGAAGAAAGTGGTGTACATGTGGTCTTGCCCATGAGCTTGGAGGGAGTAGCCTGTAGTCTGTTGGGCAGTCGGCAGGCAGGAAGTTCAGTTCCAGTCATCCAGAGTCACAGCCCAATCAGAATGTGTCTCAGTCCTGCCTGTTCTAGTTGATTTAAACACGTCACTTCCACTGTGTTATGATCTCAGCACTACATCAACATGTTCTCTCTCTGCTTCACCATGATTTGTCATGGGCTCATAAAAGCGATGTGGAGAAATGGCCTTCTTATTTGTAATGAATGAGACGTTCTTTGTGTCTCCTACATGTCTTGCTAATTCTATGTTCTTTTATAATACCTCTGACAGAACTGTAGGTGGGTAGAATCACTTAGGAACTCTAAGGCTGCATTTACACAGGCAGCCCAATACACAGCAAAAGAGTATCTGATTGGTCAAAAGACCAATTGGTGACCAAAAGATCAGAATGACTGCTAGTGTAAACACAACTTTAGTCTTCCTTTCTCTCTCTCTCTCTCTCTCCTCAGCGTTTACAAAGATGATCACAGTGAATGGTCAGGAGTACCACCTGCAGTTGGTTGACACAGCTGGACAGGTGTGTCCCTCTTACCAGTGGAGAGACTTCTCACGCATCAGAATGTTGTGGTCAGACTGCCAGTGGGCCACTCTGTGAGAGCCAACATAAAATATTTTTAATACCTGGTGTAGTGTAGATTGGACCAGGGGCAGTGTAGACTGGACCAGGGGCCGTTTAGACTGGACCAGGGGCCGTTTAGACTGGACCAGGGGCCGTGTAGACTGGACCAGGGGCCGTGTAGACTGGACCAGGGGCCGTGTAGACTGGACCAGGGGCCGTGTAGACTGGACCAGGGGCCGTGTAGACTGGACCAGGGGCCGTGTAGACTGGACCAGGGGCCGTGAAGATTGGACCAGTTGTAGATTAGACCAGGGGCAGTGTAGATTGGACCAGTTGTAGATTAGACCAGGGGCAGTGTAGATTGGACCAGTTGTAGATTAGACCAGGGGCAGTGTAGATTGGACCAGTTGTAGATTAGACCAGGGGCAGTGTAGATTGGACCAGTTGTAGATTAGACCAGGGGCAGTGTAGATTGGACCAGGTGTAGATTAGACCAGGGGCAGTGTAGATTAGACCAGGTGTAGATTAGATCTCAATTGACATCCTTATTCAGCCTCATTTCACATACAGTAGCTACAGTTCCTCATTTTTCCCATCGTAGGGTAGACATTCTCTCTCTCTGATGTTTGACGAATCCTTCCACAAAAGGCTTCTTTCTCTCTGGCAGGATGAATACTCCATTTTCCCACAGACCTACTCCATAGACATCAACGGATACATTTTGGTGTATTCTGTCACGTCAAATAAAAGGTAGGTAAGCTCCGCCCTCCCCTTCATACTGCTGCTAAAGCTTCGTTGCTTATCCCTGAGTGATCTCGTCGCTTAAGGTTTCTTTGAATCTATCTGGTAGCTCTCCTCTCTCTCTCTCTAATAAAAGGCATGAATAAACCATTGCAGCTATTATTATTCAAAGTGAGCTCGAACACCTGCCAAATCAATACGTTCTCAATGAAAATCTCATTATTTTGTGCCTCTGCTAGTTTGAAATTAAAGATCTAGTCACGTTTGAAAGGGAAGACGTGTAGTATGTTATTTTGGTGAATATTAAATTACAAATAGTGCCTCTGATCTTTCACATTTCTATCTGTATGCTATTGTATGGAACAGGGCTTCTGTATGTTGCAGTATTAGAGGTAGCTGAAATATATGAATCAGAGATGGTCGTTTCTAGCGCATGTGGGGTGTGTGTTCTACCTTGCCGCCATGTGAGCTGGAGATCAAATCATTCCATCTATCTCTCTCCTCCCTCGCCTCTTCTCTCTTAACCTCACCACCTCTCCCGTCTCACTGGCTTCCTCTCCATCCTACTCTCTTTCCTCACTCCATCCATCTCTCAATTACACACTCACTCTCTTTCTCTCTCTCTCTCTCTGTCATATATAAGGACTTTATAGGAGCAAGGCCTCTGTAGTGAGTACTCTAACACTAGTGGGAATATCTAATGATAGTAGTCCTATAGCGTAATATATCCTGTGTTGTGCTACTGCTCCAGGTTAAACACTGTTGTTTGTGAATGTAGCGAGAATCCCTTATATTGATTTGATGAGGTTTTTTTATTGACTAAAATCCACTTTCTGTTTTCTACCTGAGTGAATACCGGAAATGCAGTAATTTTAGAAGATTGCTATTCTGCCACGTCGATATTATGGAATTGTCTAAAAGGCCAGAAATAGTAGCCTAGTACCAATTTTACCTGCATTTGAGCTATGTTCTGTTTCTTGAATATATCCAGTTTTGAAATTAGCCTAATGTGATGGTGAAATAGCATGCATTGTGTTTTCTAAAGATATAGCCCAGGCTCAGCATTTTGGCTTTGAGCAAGAGCCTAATTCCTTGATCTGGATCTTCTCTGGAAAATCATTAATTTTGTCTTTTTGGGTTTTAATGCCAGGGCTCAGGCCTGGCAGTACTGCTCTAGCAGGTCCAGGCTCTGCTGTTGGCCATGTTCTGTGGGTAACAGCAGGCATAGGTCATCTGCGAAGATTAGGCATTTAACCTCTGAATTGTGGAGACTAACACCAGGGGCTGAGGATTTTTCTAGAATAGTGGCCAATTTGTTGATGTAAATATTGAAGAGTGCAGGGCTCAGCTTGCAACCCTGGCGAAGGCCACGCCCCTGGTTAAAGAATTCTGTTATTTAACAGAATTCCCAGAATACATTGATTTAATTATGTCATATGTTTTACCACCTACACCACTTTCAATAACTTTGTAGAACAGTACTGTATGCCAAATAGAATCAAATGCTTTTTGGAAGTCGATAAAGCAAGCGTATATTTTGGTGGACATGTTTATTATCAGGGTGTGTAGGGTGTAAATATGATCAGTCGTGCAATGTTTTGGTATAAATCCAATTGGGCTTTTACTCAAGACATTGTGCTTATTAAGGAAGAGTAGAACTCTTACATTTATAATACTACAGAAAACCTTCCCCAGGTTACTGTTCACACAAATACCTCTGTAATTGTTAGGGTCAAATTTGTCTCTGTTTTTAAAGATAGGGGTTATGAGTCCTTGATTCCCGATGTCAGGGAAATAACCTACACTCAGGATCAAATTAAACAGTTTTAATATAGCCAATTGAAAGGTTGCACTAGTGAATTTGAGCATCTCAGTTAGGATGTCATCAGGTCTGCATGCTTTTTAAATTTGAGGACCTGAAGTTTCTTATAGAGCTCCTGGTCAGTAATTGGGGAGTCCAATGGATTTTGATTGTCCTTTAAAGCTTTTTCTAATACATTCAACTTCTCATGAATTTGGCGTTCTGCGTTTGTCAATTTGAACGGTGTTGTAGAGTGTTTTAAAATAGGTTGTCCATATGTCACCATTTTCTATCGTAATTCCTCTTGTTTGGATTTTTTTAAACGTTTTTTTTTTGTCTCACAGTAATGAAGGCGTAATTCACCATTATTTGGGTCTCTGTGCTTTTTTTCTTTCTGCTGTCTCTCTCTGTCTCTCAATTCAATTCAAGGGGCTTTATTGGCATGGGAAACATGTGTTAACATTGCCAAAGCAAGTGAGGTAGATAATATACAAAAGTGAAATAAACAATAAAAATGAACAGTAAACGTTACACATACAGAAGTTTCAAAACAATAAAGACATTACAAATGTCATATATATATATATGGGGCTCTGTTCACAAACACAAACACACCATATATATATATATATATATATATATATATATATATATATATATATTAGGGTGTGTTTGTGAACAGAGCCCCAGGACCAGCTTGCTTAGGGGACTCTTCTCCGGGTTCATCTCTCTGTCGGTGATGGCTTTGTTATGGAAGGTTTGGGAATCGCTTCCATTTAAGTGGTTGTAACGTCTCTCTTCTGGATTTTGGTAATTAGTGGGTATCGGCCTAATTCTGCTCTGCATGCATTATTTGGTGTTCTACGTTGTACACGGGGGATATTTTTGCAGAATTCTGCATGCAGAGTCTCAATTTGGTGTTTGTCCCATTTTGTGAAGTCTTGGTTTGTGAGCGGACCCCAGACCTCACAACCATAAAGGGCAATGGGCACTATGACGGATTGAAGTATTTTTAGCCAGATCCTAATTGTTATGTTGAAATGTATGTTCCTTTTGATGGCATAGAATGCCCTTCTTGCCTTGTCTCAGATCATTCATAGCTTTGTGGAAGTTACCTGTGGCGCTGATGTTTAGGCCAAGGTATGTATAGTTTTTTGTGTGCTCTAGGGCAACAGTGTCTAGATGGAATTTGTATTTGTGGTCATGGCGATTGTACCTTTTTTGGAACAGAATTATTTTGGTCTTACTGAGATTTACTATCAGGGCCCAGGTCTGACAGAATCTGTGCAGAAGATCTAGGTGCTGCTGTAGGCTCTCCTTGGTTGGTGACAGAAGCACCAGATCATCAGCAAACAGTAGACATTTGACTTCGGATTCTAGTAGGGTGAGGCCAGGTGTTGCAGACTTTTCTAGTGCCCTCGCCAATCCGTTGATATATATGTTGAAGAGGGTGGGGCTTAAGCTGCATCCCTGTCTCACCCCACGACCCTGTGTGAAGGAATTTGTGTGCCAATTTTAACCGCACACTTGTTGTTTGTGTACATGGATTTTATAATGTCGTATGCTTTACCCCCAACACCACTTTCCATCAATTTGTATAGCAGACCCTGTATAGCAGACCCTGAGTCGAATGCTTTTTTGAAATCAACATAGCATGAGAAGACTTTGCCTTTGTTTTGGTTTGTTTGTTTGTCAATTAGGGTGTGCAGGGTGAATACGTGGTCTGTTGTACGGTAATTTGGTAAAAAGCCAATTTGACATTTGCTCAGTATATTGTTTTCATTGAGGAAATGTACGAGTCTGCTGTTATTGATAATGCAGAGGATTTTCCCAAGGTTACTGTTGAGGCATATTCCACGGTAGTTATTGGGGTCAAATTTGTCTCTACTTTTGTGGATTGGGGTGATCAGTCCTTGGTTCCAAATATTGGGGAAGATGCCAGAGCTAAGGATGATGTTAGTTTTACTATAGCCAATTGGAATTTGTTGTCTGTATATTTGATCATTTCATTAAGGATACCATCAACACCACAGGCATTTTTGGGTTGGAGAGTTTTTATTTTGTCCTGTAACTCATTCAAGGAAATTGGAGAATCCAGTGGATTCTGGTAGTCTTTAATAGTTGATTCTAAGATTTGTATTTGATCATGTACACTGCTCAAAAAAATAAAGGGAACACTTAAACAACACAATATAACTCCAAGTCAATCACACTTCTGTGAAATCAAACTGTCCACTTAGGAAGCAACACTGATTGACAATACATTTCACATGCTGTTGTGCAAATGGAATAGACAACAGGTGGAAATTATAGGCAATTAGCAAGACACCCCCAATAAAGGAGTGGTTCTGCAGGTGGTGACCACAGACCACTTCTCAGTTCTTATGCTTCCTGGCTGATGTTTTGGTCACTTTTGAATGCTGGCGGTGCTTTCACTCTAGTGGTAGCATGAGACTGAGTCTACAACCCACACAAGTGGCTCAGTTAGTGCAGCTCATCCAGGATGGTACATCAATGCGAGCTGTGACAAGAAGGTTTGCTGTGTCTGTCAAGGTGGTGTCCAGAGCATGGAGGTGCTACCAGGAGACAGGCCAGTACATCAGGAGACGTGGAGGAGGCCGTAGGAGGGCAACAACCCAGCAGCAGGACCGCTACCTCTGCCTTTGTGCAAGGAGGAGCACTGCCAGAGCCCTGCAAAATGACCTCCAGCAGGCCACAAATGTGCATGTGTCTGCTCAAATGGTCAGAAACAGACTCCATGAGGGTGGTATGAGGACCCAATGTCCACAGGTGGGGGTTGTGCTTACAGCCCAACACTGTGCAGGACGTTTGGCATTTGCCAGAGAACACCAAGATTGGAAAATTCGCCACTGGCGCCCTGTGCTCTTCACAGATGAAAGCAGGTGCACACTGAGCACATGTGACAGTCTGGAGACGCCGTGGAGAACGTTCTGCTGCCTGCAACATCCTCCAGCATGACTGGTTTGGCGGTGGGTCAGTCATGGTGTGGGGTGGCATTTCTTTGGGGGGGCCGCACAGCCCTCCATGTGCTTACCAGAGGTAGCCTGAATGCCATTAGGTACCGAGAGGAGATCCTCAGACCCCTTGTGAGACCATATGCTGGTGCGGTTGGCCCTGGGTTCCTCCTAATGCAAGACAATGCTAGACCTCATGTGGCTGGAGTGTGTCAGCAGTTCCTGCAAGAGGAAGGCATTGATGCTATGGACTGGCCCGCCCGTTTCCCAGACCTGAATCCAATTGAGCACATCTGGGACATCATGTCTCGCTCCATCCACAAATGCCACGTTGCACCACAGACTGTCCAGGAGTTGGCGGATGCTTTAGTCCAGGTCTGGGAGGAGATCCCTCAGGAGACCATCCGCCACCTCATAAGGAGCATGCCCAGGCATTGTAGGGAGGTCATACAGGCACGTGGAGGCCACACACACTACTGAGCCTCATTTTGACTTGTTTTAAGGACATTACATCAAAGTTGGATCAGTCTGTAGTGTGGTTTTCCACTTTAATTTTGAGTGTGACTCCAAATCCATACCTTCATGGGTTGATAAATTTGATTCCCATTGATAATTTGTGATTTTTGTCAGCACATTCAACTATGTAAAGAAAAAAGTATTTAATAAGATGATTTCATTCATTCAGATCTACGATGTGTTATTTTAGTGTTCCCTTTATTTTTTTGAGCAGTGTATATGTTTTTGCTCTTTATTCTTTGTTATAGAGCCAAAAAGATTGGAGAAAAGGTTTACCCATACATCTCCTTTTTGGATAGATAATTATTTGTGTTGTTGTTTGCTTAGTGTTTTCCAATTTTCCCAGAAGTGGTTAGTCTATGGATTCTTCAATTACATTGAGCTCACGTCTGATGTGCTGTTCCTTCTTTTTCCTTAGTGTATTTCTGTATTGTTTTAGTGATTCACCATAGTGAAGGTGTAGACTCAGGTTTTCCGGGTCTATGTTTTTGGTTGGACAGGTTTCTCAATTTCTTTCTTAGGTTTTTGCATTCTTCATAATAATATATCAAACCATTTGTCATTTGTTCATTGTCTTCAGTTTTCTATTTGATATTTTTAGATTTGATAGGGAAGCTGAGAGGTCAAATATACTGTTAAGATTTTCTACTGCCAAGTTTACACCTTCACTATTACAGTGGAATGTTTTACCCAGGAAATTGTCTAAAAGGGATTGAATTTGTTGTTGCCTAATTGATTTTTGGTAGGTTTCCAAACTGCATTCCTTCCATCTATAGCATTTCACTCAGTTCCTTTGGCTTTGATGCCTCATGATTGAGTATTGCTCTGTTCAAGTAGACTGTGATTTTGATTTGGTCTGATAGGGGTGTCAGTGGGCTGACTGTGAACGCTCTGAGAGACTCTGGGTTGAGGTCAGTGATAAAGTAGTCTACAGTACTACTGCCAAGAGATGAGCTATAGGTAGGTGTACCTACCATAGGAGTCCCCTCGAAGCCTACCATTGACTATGTACATACCCAGCGTGCGACAGAGCTACAGGAGTTGTGACCCGTTTTTGTTGGTTATGTTGTCATAGTCGTGTCTAGGGGGGCATATGTGGGAGGGAATGCTGTCCCCTTGTGTGCTGAGGGTGTCAGGTTCTTGTCCGGTTCTGGCATTTAGGTCGCCACAGACTAGTACATGTCCCTGGGCCTGGAAATGATTGATTTTCCCCCTCCAGTCTCCCTCTGTCTCTCTCTCTCTCTTTGTCTGTGTCTCTCTGTCAGCTTCTCACTCTCACCGTTAATACGAGAATGAACAAGTGACTGTTCCACTGGATGTCATAAGGTGAATGCACCAATTTGTAAGTCGCTCTGGATAAGAGCGTCTGCTAAATGACTTAAATGTAATGTAAATGTAAACAACTACAGAAGTTCTCCTGACTGCAGAGAGTTGACCAAAATTAAAGTCATATTATATTTAACCAGGAAAAGCTCATTAAGACCCAGAGTCTCTTTTTCAAGGGCTTCCTGATAACTCTACTACTGCATTTTCTCTCCTGTAATTCCTCCATACATTTCTAGACAATAATTTAAACAGGATTCATACTGTAGCAAATGCTTTGTCCTGTGTAAGACTATTCTACTGGAGCCTAGGATGCTGTGTGTGTGTGTGCCCCAGAGACTTATGTAAGATGCCATGGGAGCGGGCCTAGGGAGACGTTGCCTGGAGAAATCTGTTCCTAACCCCATCCTGTCATGTCTTCCTGCTGGCCAGTTAATGATGTCAAATTTAGTTAATATCCCCATTGATTTACATGCATTTCTACTGACCAGATTGGGACTCAACGTTCGTCATTTTATATTGAGTCTCAAACCCTGCGTCAGGTCTAGCTCACCCTCGGCTGGGTTTTAAAAAAAGCAGATTCATCTGATTTTCAGAGGAAATTGAAAGAGAGCCTGTGACTTGACTTCTCCTTTTGGACGTTAACAAGGCAACTCCCCATCTTAACTCCTCCTCCACATTTACTGGATTGGTTCAACAGTGCAGAAGAGAACCTCCCCCTCTTCTTTTTCTCCTCAAGGCCAGAAAAAAACTACGACACTAAGGCATTTATTATACGCCTGCTACATTGGGTTGAGTTATACAGGCCTCTACAGTAGACTATGACACTGATGGAACAACAGTCCTCAACTAGATGTTGGAAAGGCATCTAACAAGCAAACAAATAGCACATGGTTAAGTACAGTAGTATTGAAATGGCACATTAAGTACAGTAGTATTGATGGTTCTTATTTGAGGGAGGTTTCTTCTCGTATCAAAGCTTATGTCGTATCGATTTCAAGCAATGGTTCAACCGCAACAGTCCTCTTCTTTTTTTTTGAACGCAGCCCTGATTTTGTCCCAGTCTGGTCATTAGGCAACGTTTGTCAATGTAATCATGGTAGGTTATGTAATCATGGTAGGTTATGCCTCCCATCAGCCCTCTCCAAATCCATACCAACGTAACACATTTAATGAGCAAATGATTATCTTTTGATGAGTCCCCTATTAAAAATCTATGTAGGTGATAAAAGGATGTGGTTTAATTTATCCTTCTTATTATTGTTATTGTGAAGATGTGGATGGATCAGCACCCACTTAGCTCTCAGATGGTGTTGCTGCTTATTCGCGCACACACACGCGCCCACACACACAGACTGGAGGTGCCGGGGACAGAGAATGAAGCCATTTGATATGCTGGACACCAACATGTTGCAGATTTAACATTGTCCGACCTAGAAAATGTCAAGCTTTACACCCATTTAAGAATGCATTTAAGTACAAGTAAGCATTTTTACACACATTTCTAGACCCAATTGTTAACTATTCAACTGTTAAACCATTGTAAGATGATTTCTTTGAGAATAGATTTAGTAATGTTCTGTTGACTCTGTTCTTGTGTCTAGTAGGAGTTTTATTTAATGCTTTCTTTTTATTTGGACTGATCATAAAAGATTGAATGACCTTTTTTTTTGTTTTCTTTTGTAGTTTTGAAGTAATAAAAGTTATCCACGAAAAATTATTGGATATGGTGGGTAAAGTACAGTAAGTAGACTGATCCGCTATCTGACAATGTTTCAATATATATACATACATATATATACACAGTGTTTCACTGATTCGTTTGACTGACAGGACTTTGTTTTCTGCAGAGTACCCATCATGTTGGTGGGGAACAAGAAAGATCTTCACATGGAACGGTATGACACACACACACACACACATACACACACACACACACACACACACACACACACACACACACACACACACACACACACACACACACACACACACACACACACACACACACACACACACACACACACACACACACACACACACACACACAGCTAGTCTTCCCAGTAGACAGTTGTTTTCACTTTCTTAAATGAGATTTAACAGGGATTTACTGTTCTGTCTTGTCGTTATGTTTGACTCTGTGGAGACCTGTTCAGCTGACCGAGTGGAGAGAAAGTACATTGGTTCCGCAGAGGGTGCGGGGCTGGAATAAACCTTTACGACTTGATGTCCTGTCATTTTATGGGCCTGCCATATACGGCTCCACATCTTACATCTTTTGCACGGAGGGCGAAATTGCAACAAGCTCTGTCTCACTGCAGAAGTAGATGTATAACCACATTCTCCAAACGTCAAATTTCTGTGTTTTTGTTTCTCCTGCTCTAGCATTCCATTTCTCCAAATGTCAAATTTTTAAGTTAAGGGTTAAGTTTAGTCACTCATTCTGAATGGTTACCGTAAGGGTTAAAGTTTTGGATAGGGTACATTTTAAAAAGAAAAAACAGTATGCATGACTGGGGTGGAACCCTTCAGATCCAGAGTCGTGAGATTACACTTATCCACAACCCTCATACACAAGGTCCTGGCAAAACCCAAGACTACTTGTTGGTAATAGCGCTCACTGTTGCCCCTAGTAGCCTGTTTTGAAGGCATGGATAATGTCAAATTTTGCAGTCAATCTTGAACGGTCTCTCTTGGAAATCCATCTCTCACTCAGTGCCATTCCCTGGTTGTCCTGACTCCACTAAACTAGACTACTGGCTTGTTGGCACATTGACACTAGCTGGTAAACAGTAGTCCAGTCTGCTCTAAGCTGTCTTTGGAGAAGGCTCTGTTTTGGAGAAGGCAGGGTCAAGTCAGTCTGCTGCATGCCTGGGTCAATCAATCAGTCAGTTAGTTAGGCCTAATTCCTAACATGAGAATGTAGAAAGTATGGGAGGAAAGTGGAGTGGTGGTGGTTATTGGAAGACAGTGTAGTAGTAGTTGTAGTTATAGGAAGACAGTCTAGTAGTAGTTGTGGGTATAGGAAGACCGTCTAGTAGTAGTTGTGGGTATAGGACGACAGTCTAGTAGTAGTTGTGGGTATAGGACGACAGTCTAGTAGTAGTTGTGGGTATAGGAAGACAGTCTAGTAGTAGTTGTGGGTATAGGAAGACAGTCTAGTAGTAGTTGTGGGTATAGGAAGACAGTCTAGTTGTAGTTGTGGGTATAGGAAGACAGTCTAGTAGTAATTGTGGGTATAGGAAGAGAGTCTAGTAGTAGTTGTGGGTATAGGAAGACAGTCTAGTAGTAGTTGTGGGTATAGGAAGACAGTCTAGTAGTAGTTGTAGGAAGACAGTCTAGTTGTAGGAAGACAGTCTAGTTGTAGGAAGACAGTCTAGTTGTAGGTATAGGAAGACAGTCTAGTTGTAGGTATAGGAAGACAGTCTAGTTGTAGGTATAGGAAGACAGTCTAGTTGTAGGTATAGGAAGACAGTCTAGTTGTAGGTATAGGAAGACAGTGTAGCAGTAGTAGTTATTGTCTACTGTCTCTTACCAGGCCTGTACAGTATAGTACACACTATGTTGTCTCTTACCAGGCCTGTATAATATACTACACACGGTCTTCTGTCTCTTACCAGGCCTGTAGTATAGTGTAGTACACACTGCCAGCCTGATGCTTTTCTGAAAATGGGTCACTCACTCAGCTCTACATCTTTCCTCCTTCCTTTTTTGTTTCTGCTTCCTCTTTCCTACTCTCCCTCTCAGTCATTCCCAGAATAAACAGGAAATGGGGCACAGTCACCTCAAAGCAGGAAATGTTGTCTGCCATTCCCTTCCTCATACACATACACACGCT
The DNA here is from genome assembly GCF_021184085.1 of Oncorhynchus gorbuscha. Classification (NCBI taxonomy): domain Eukaryota; kingdom Metazoa; phylum Chordata; class Actinopteri; order Salmoniformes; family Salmonidae; genus Oncorhynchus; species Oncorhynchus gorbuscha. The sequence goes on along the minus strand of NC_060184.1, from coordinate 72,929,860 downwards.
TGCCCCATTGAGGTGATGTACACGCTGGCCCCATTGAGGTGATGTACACACTCTGGCCCCATTGAGGTGATGTACACACGCTTGCCCCATTGAGGTGATGTACACACTCTGGCCCCATTGAGGTGATGTACACACTCTGGCCCCATTGAGGTGATGTACACACTCTGGCCCCATTGAGGTGATGTACACACTCTGGCCCCATTGAGGTGATGTACACACTCTGGCCCCATTGAGGTGATGTACACACTCTGGCCCCATTGAGGTGATGTACACACTCTGGCCCCATTGAGGTGATGTACACACTCTGGCCCCATTGAGGTGATGTACACACTCTGGCCCCATTGAGGTGATGTACACACTCTGGCCCCATTGAGGTGATGTACACACGCTGGCCCCATTGAGGTGATGTACACACGCTGGCCCCATTGAGGTGATGTGCACACGCTGGCCCCATTGAAGTGATGCGCACACTCTGGCCCCATTGAGGTGATGCGCACACTCTGGCCCCATTGAGGTGATGTACACACTCTGGCCCCATTAGGATGATGTACACACGCTGGCCCCATTGAGGTGATGTACACACGCTGGCCCCATTGAGGTGATGTGCACACGCTGGCCCCATTGAAGTGATGCGCACACTCTGGCCCCATTGAGGTGATGCGCACACTCTGGCCCCATTGAGGTGATGTACACACTCTGGCCCCATTGAGGTGATGTACACACGCTGGCCCCATTGAGGTGATGTACACACTCTGGCCCCATTGAGGTGATGTACACACTCTGGCCCCATTGAGGTGATGTACACACTCTGGCCCCATTGAGGTGATGTACACACGCTGGCCCCATTGAAGTGATGCGCACACTCTGGCCCCATTGAAGTGATGCACACACTCTGACCCCATTAGGATGATGTATGCAGCATTGAGATTATTCATATTCTTCTCAGTGTGGAGTGAGGTTGTGAACTGTCCATTGAACGCCCACCCAGACACACAGCCACACAGGAGCCTAGTAGACTGTGTTAGTCCACTAAAGTAATCAAGGCATTACTGATCACTTCCTCATCTCTCTTCTCCCTGCCTCGAGGGCAGTTAAAGGCTTGCTCTGGGCGAAGTGAGAACTGGCTGGACCTTTTTAATGAATCAATAACTCCAGGCTATTAAATCACAGGAGTGGATGGGAGTGAAGGGGTTTACACCCCTGGGCTATGTAGCTTTGGGCTCGGCTGAAGACTCATGCGATAGGTCAGTGGGAAAAGGGGATGTTATCTTAGTATTGTGATGCTGTCTTTTCAGTTAGTCGGCGTGGTGTATAAATAACCTGGTATTACCGCCACACCGGCGGTCACAAGTCATGAAGGCAGTCAAATTTCACATGACCATTTAGTCACGGTAATTAGGTTTCTCCAAGCTCTGACACTGCTGCTGGCCGTTAGTAGCCTACCAAACTTGCTAACAGCCTGGTACTCAGCACTCAATTGTCTTTATAATCACTCTGACATCAATACAAATGTATTTGAAAATCTAATCAAACACTTCATGAGAGCTCATGTTGCACAACATTTCTATAGTCTATGCAATTGCAGAAGAAACAGAGTGATGGCCTCTATTAAAAAGAGGAGGATCCCATCTTTCTATATGCTAGGCCTACTATGTTTATTTCTCAACTCTCCTAATATTAAGCACGTTGCTTATATTTACAACAGGAGTATAGCCTACCTGGCTGGCATGAAGAAAAAAAATAACACTGGGCAATGTATCCTCCAATCACTATTTAAGTGCATAGATGACATGTATTTTTTCCACTGCCCCTGTTTTGATACAGGTACATGATAATGGTCCATTCTAAATCAAAACATATTTTAAACATATATATTATTTAGTATATGTAAAGACCAGATTAAATCAAGATTAGTGTGATGAGTTACAATATTAGCATATCACTTGTGAATGATGCCCAGCGTAAGGCAAGAAACGATGTCTATTTTTTTAACCTTTTTCTCATTATATTCGCACACCTCGTGTAGCCTAACCCATAGGGCTGTATGTTTTAATAAGGTTTGTATCACAACTAAAGCGGCCAAATAACTTCTTTAAAATGAAGGACATGAATCCGCTTTACAAGGGTTGTAAGAGCCTGACTGGCATACATAAGCAGCTCGTGAGTTTCAAGTTTGGGGAAGCTAATTTTCCCCATAAAAATGCAACTTTATAATAAAAGCATTACATGCATTATTGCATTTGTGGTCACTTTTGCTAATGGTGTTTTCTGCTAATGGACATTCGTGCGTATAGCCTACTTACTGCCTTGTGCTCATTGCTGCACTTATAATGTGAAGAAAAAGCCTAATAGTTTATCAACATTTTAAACTAAACGTTCTGATCTGGTGCGTCACCCATTGCATAAAACAGTTTTTTTGATGTTAGTGGTTGTATTAATTTGGGATCTATCGCAACCCACAACTGTCCCAAAATAACTTTTGTACTTTGGGGGATGGTAGATTGACAGGCTAGTGCTTTTGCTGTTCTTTAGGCCTACTCTTATTGTTGGCTAACAAAGTAAATGTGGACATTTCTTCGAATATCTTCAATATGCACCTCGGAATTGGATAAGGAGTTGCTTCCCCGATGTCTGTCTTAACTTGTAGCCTGTGAGAAAGACCCAATCACGTGACGGAGAGCGAGTGGGAGACGCTTCGGATTGCGCAGCACGCTCCGTGAGAAGGGCACAGCACTCTGGGCCGCAAAAGGCATGTTTTTTTTTAGGGAGCATTACAGTCACAAAGGGGATGCCGCCGTTAAATTCGAGGCATTATCAAGTGCTTGTCAAATTGTTAATGAGAGACTATTGGAGTGTGTACAGCCTGCGCAAAAAAAAAACAAAGCAGAGCTCAATGCCTTTCAAGCACTTTTTCAAATCATCATTAGTCTCATCATGCAGCCTTACAATGTATTACAAATCAAAACATTTGGCCTAATGTTTGTAGAACAACCAAAGTTACATTAATAACTCTTAAAAACAACAGTACGCTATTTTTTTCTTCTGAAATAGACTACATTTTCTTCATATCATGCTTCTTTAGAACTGTCTAAAGTAAATCATAGATTTATTGTGAAGGTCTAGGCTATATTACATGGATTTATGAGCCTTTTTAAAATGGCTTGTAAAATGTGTGGAAGCCAGGAGATGCTAAATGTGTTTGTTAACTAACGGTGAATTACCGTTAGACTCAGTTATTTGTTTGACAATCACCGGCTGACGAAATTATGTGACCGCCACATCCCTAGCTGCAACCATAGGAGTTGGCTATATAGCACAAACAGATCTGGGACCAGGGTAGTGTTGAGAAATAGCGTGGCGAGCCTACTCTGTGACTTATAGGGCCCAATTCAGACATAGGAAAGGCGTGCGTAAGAAAGGTGTCATTTCCTAAGGTCTTATCAGTAGTTGGTATTTAGAATTTGCAGGTGTGGTTGCCTTGAGCTCTGCACACATTTTAATTCAAACACTGAAAACCCACTTGCTGGCCAACATATTTTCTCGTGGAGTTTTCATTAAATAGGGTTTTCAGGACCTTTATCTAAGGCCATCCCTTTAAATTTGGTGTACATTTTTAATTACATTTTTCTCGACAGATTAACTAGAATATCTGTAGAGAACGATTCAGAATATAGGGATCAATGAAAAGTCATCTAATATATGCATATTCGTCTCCGTCTCAGGTAGATTTAATAATACTCTTATTTTGTAGATTATTTAGGCAGTTTTAGGGTTAGGAAAGTGTAATGAATAGGTAACACTTTACACTCAGCGTCATAACAGTCATGACAGCTGACACAACTTGTCATAACCTGTTATAATATGGTCATAACACTGTCATGACAGCTGACACAACTTGTTATAACTTGTTATAATATGGTCATAACACTGTCATGACATATTTAGACCTATTGTGACGTTGTTTTATGGCTGGTTATGACACCTACAGTACATAAAAGTGTAGAAACCAGCACAACCTACCATGGTAGTAATTTTATGGTTTGTTATGGTTTTGTGGTGTCAAAACCCACAAAACCACACAGGGCAAAACATTCCCTTACACCATAGCCTACGTGTCAACAATATGTTATATATATTTTTTAACTGACCACATTAAATTATCATTGTAATTGCGCACACATTGATGCCAGACATACACCTACCCCAATGCTCTGTTGCTGATGACTGGGATGAATACAGGATCAGGACAAGACACCCTCTATTAGACTGATGAATACAGGATCAGGACAAGACACCCTCTATTAGACTGATGAATACAGGATCAGGACAAGACACCCTCTATTAGACTGATGAATACAGGATCAGGACAAGACACCCTCTATTAGACTGATGAATACAGGATCAGGACAAGACACCCTCTATTAGACTGATGAATACAGGATCAGGACAAGACACCCTCTATTAGACTGATGAATACAGGATCAGGACAAGACGCCCTCTATTAGACTGATGAATACAGGCGCAGGACAAGACACCCTCTATTAGACTGATGAATACAGGATCAGGACAAGACGCCCTCTATTAGACTGATGAATACAGGATCAGGACAAGACGCCCTCTATTAGACTGATGAATACAGGAGCAGGACAAGACACCCTCTATTAGACTGATGAATGGGATGAATACAGGATCAGGACAAGACACCCTCTATTAGACTGATGAATACAGGATCAGGACAAGACACCCTCTATTAGACTGATGAATACAGGAGCAGGACAAGACACCCTCTATTAGACTGATGAATACAGGATCAGGACAAGACACCCTCTATTAGACTGATGAATACAGGATCAGGACAAGACACCCTCTATTAGACTGATGAATACAGGAGCAGGACAAGACGCCCTCTATTAGACTGATGAATGGGATGAATACAGGATCAGGACAAGATCAGGACAAGACCCTCTATTAGACTGATGAATACAGAAGGACAAGACACCCTCTATTAGACTGATGAATACAGGACAGGACAAGACACCCTCTATTAGACTGATGAATACAGGATGAAAGACGCCCTCTATTAGACTGATGAATACAGGAGCAGGACAAGACACCCTCTATTAGACTGATGAATACAGGATCAGGACAAGACGCCCTCTATTAGACTGATGAATACAGGATCAGGACAAGACACCCTCTATTAGACTGATGAATACAGGAGGACAGGACAAATACAGACAGGACCTGATGAATACAGGATCTATTAGACTGATGAATACAGGATCAGGACAAGACGCCCTCTATTAGACTGATGAATACAGGACAGGACAAGACGCCCTCTATTAGACTGATGAATACAGGATCAGGACAGGATTAGACTGAAATACAGGAGCAGGACAAGACACGCTCTATTAGACTGATGAATGGGATGAATACAGGAGCAGGACAAGACACGCTCTATTAGACTGATGAATGGGATGAATTCGGGAGCAGGACAAGACAACCTCTATTAGACTGATGAATGGGATGAATACAGGAGCAGATTTCAGGAGAAGGACAAGACACCCTCTATTAGACTGATGACTGGGATGAATTCGGGAGCAGGACAAGACAACCTCTATTAGACTGATGAATGGGATGAATACAGGAGCAGGACAAGACACCCTCTATTAGACTGATGAATACAGGAGCAGGACAAGACACCCTCTATTAGACTGATGAATACAGGATCAGGACAAGACACCCTCTATTAGACTGATGAATGGGATGAATACAGGATCAGGACAAGACGCCCTCTATTAGACTGATGAATACAGGAGCAGGACAAGACACCCTCTATTAGACTGATGAATACAGGAGCAGGACAAGACACCCTCTATTAGACTGATGAATACAGGAGCAGGACAAGACACCCTCTATTAGACTGATGAATACAGGATCAGGACAAGACACCCTCTATTAGACTGATGAATACAGGAGCAGGACAAGACACCCTCTATTAGACTGATGAATGGGATGAATACAGGATCGGGACAAGACGCCCTCTATTAGACTGATGAATGGGATGAATACAGGATCAGGACAAGACGCCCTCTATTAGACTGATGAATACAGGAGCAGGACAAGACACCCTCTATTAGACTGATGAATACAGGAGCAGGACAAGACACCCTCTATTAGACTGATGAATACAGGATCAGGACAAGACGCCCTCTATTAGACTGATGAATACAGGAGCAGGACAAGACACCCTCTATTAGACTGATGAATGGGATGAATACAGGAGCAGATTTCAGGAGAAGGACAAGACACCCTCTATTAGACTGATGACTGGGATGAATTCGGGAGCCGGACAAACACCCTCTATTAGACTGATGAATGGGATGAATACAGGAGCAGGACAAGACGCCCTCTATTAGACTGATGACTGGGATGAATGCAGGATCAGGACAAGACGCCCTCTATTAGACTGATGAATACAGGAGCAGGACAAGACGCCCTCTATTAGACTGATGAATACAGGAGCAGGACAAGACGCCCTCTATTAGACTGATGAATACAGGAGCAGGACAAGACACCCTCTATTAGACTGATGAATGGGATGAATACAGGAGCAGATTTCAGGAGAAGGACAAGACACCCTCTATTAGACTGATGACTGGGATGAATTCAGGGGAGACAAGGACAAACACCCTCTATTAGACTGATGAATGGGATGAATACAGGAGCAGGACAAGACGCCCTCTATTAGACTGATGAATACAGGATCAGGACAAGACACCCTCTATTAGACTGATGACTGGGATGAATGCAGGATCAGGACAAGACGCCCTCTATTAGACTGATGAATACAGGATCAGGACAAGACACCCTCTATTAGACTGATGAATACAGGATCAGGACAAGACACCCTCTATTAGACTGATGAATAGGACAGGACAAGACACCCTGACTGATGAATACAGGATCAGGACAAGACACCCTCTATTAGACTGATGAATACAGGATCAGGACAAGACACCCTCTATTAGACTGATGAATACAGGATCAGGACAAGACACCCTCTATTAGACTGATGAATGAATACAGGATCAGGACAAGACACCCTCTATTAGACTGATGAATACAGGATCTATTAGACTGATGAATACAGGATCAGGACAAGACGCCCTCTATTAGACTGATGAATACAGGATCAGGACAAGACACCCTCTATTAGACTGATGAATGGGATGAATACAGGATCAGGACAAGACACCCTCTATTAGACTGATGAATGCAGGATCAGGACAAGACACCCTCTATTAGACTGATGAATACAGGATCAGGACAAGACGCCCTCTATTAGACTGATGAATACAGGAGCAGGACAAGACGCCCTCTATTAGACTGATGAATACAGGATCAGGACAAGACACCCTCTATTAGACTGATGAATACAGGATCAGGACAAGACACCCTCTATTAGACTGATGAATGGGATGAATACAGGATCAGGACAAGACGCCCTCTATTAGACTGATGAATACAGGATCAGGACAAGACACCCTCTATTAGACTGATGAATACAGGATCAGGACAAGACACCCTCTATTAGACTGATGAATACAGGATCAGGACAAGACACCCTCTATTAGACTGATGAATACAGGATCAGGACAAGACACCCTCTATTAGACTGATGAATGGGATGAATACAGGAGCAGATTTCAGGAGAAGGACAAGACACCCTCTATTAGACTGATGACTGGGATGAATTCGGGAGCCGGACAAACACCCTCTATTAGACTGATGAATGGGATGAATACAGGATCAGGACAAGACGCCCTCTATTAGACTGATGACTGGGATGAATGCAGGATCAGGACAAGACGCCCTCTATTAGACTGATGAATACAGGATCAGGACAAGACGCCCTCTATTAGACTGATGAATACAGGAGCAGGACAAGACACGCTCTATTAGACTGATGAATGGGATGAATACAGGAGCAGGACAAGACACGCTCTATTAGACTGATGAATGGGATGAATTCGGGAGCAGGACAAGACAACCTCTATTAGACTGATGAATGGGATGAATACAGGAGCAGATTTCAGGAGAAGGACAAGACACCCTCTATTAGACTGATGACTGGGATGAATTCGGGAGCAGGACAAGACAACCTCTATTAGACTGATGAATGGGATGAATACAGGAGCAGATTTCAGGAGAAGGACAAGACACCCTCTATTAGACTGATGACTGGGATGAATTCGGGAGCCGGACAAACACCCTCTATTAGACTGATGAATGGGATGAATACAGGAGCAGGACAAGACGCCCTCTATTAGACTGATGAATACAGGATCAGGACAAGACACCCTCTATTAGACTGATGAATACAGGATCAGGACAAGACACCCTCTATTAGACTGATGACTGGGATGAATGCAGGATCAGGACAAGACGCCCTCTATTAGACTGATGAATACAGGATCAGGACAAGACACCCTCTATTAGACTGATGAATACAGGATCAGGACAAGACACCCTCTATTAGACTGATGAATACAGGATCAGGACAAGACACCCTCTATTAGACTGATGAATACAGGATCAGGACAAGACACCCTCTATTAGACTGATGAATACAGGATCAGGACAAGACACCCTCTATTAGACTGATGAATACAGGATCAGGACAAGACACCCTCTATTAGACTGATGAATACAGGATCAGGACAAGACACCCTCTATTAGACTGATGAATACAGGATCAGGACAAGACACCCTCTATTAGACTGATGAATACAGGATCAGGACAAGACACCCTCTATTAGACTGATGAATACAGGATCAGGACAAGACACCCTATTAGACTGAGGATCAGGACAAGACACCCTCTATTAGACTGATGAATACAGGATCAGGACAAGACACCCTCTATTAGACTGATGAATACAGGATCAGGACAAGACACCCTCTATTAGACTGATGAATACAGGATCAGGACAAGACACCCTCTATTAGACTGATGAATACAGGATCAGGACAAGACACCCTCTATTAGACTGATGAATACAGGATCAGGACAAGACACCCTCTATTAGACTGATGAATACAGGATCAGGACAAGACACCCTCTATTAGACTGATGAATACAGGATCAGGACAAGACGCCCTCTATTAGACTGATGAATACAGGATCAGGACAAGACACCCTCTATTAGACTGATGAATACAGGATCAGGACAAGACACCCTCTATTAGACTGATGAATACAGGAGCAGGACAAGACGCCCTCTATTAGACTGATGAATACAGGATCAGGACAAGACACCCTCTATTAGACTGATGAATACAGGAGCAGGACAAGACGCCCCTCTATTAGACTGATGAATACAGGATCAGGACAAGACGCCCTCTATTAGACTGATGAATACAGGATCAGGACAAGACGCCCTCTATTAGACTGATGAATACAGGAGCAGGACAAGACACGCTCTATTAGACTGATGAATGGGATGAATACAGGAGCAGGACAAGACACGCTCTATTAGACTGATGAATGGGATGAATTCGGGAGCAGGACAAGACAACCTCTATTAGACTGATGAATGGGATGAATACAGGAGCAGATTTCAGGAGAAGGACAAGACACCCTCTATTAGACTGATGACTGGGATGAATTCAGGGAGCAGGACAAGACAACCTCTATTAGACTGATGAATGGGATGAATACAGGAGCAGGACAAGACACCCTCTATTAGACTGATGAATACAGGATCAGGACAAGACACCCTCTATTAGACTGATGAATACAGGATCAGGACAAGACACCCTCTATTAGACTGATGAATACAGGAGCAGGACAAGACACCCTCTATTAGACTGATGAATGGGATGAATACAGGATCAGGACAAGACGCCTCTATTAGACTGATGAATACAGGATCAGGACAAGACGCCCTCTATTAGACTGATGAATACAGGAGCAGGACAAGACACCCTCTATTAGACTGATGAATACAGGAGCAGGACAAGACACCCTCTATTAGACTGATGAATACAGGATCAGGACAAGACACCCTCTATTAGACTGATGAATACAGGATCAGGACAAGACGCCCTCTATTAGACTGATGAATGGGATGAATACAGGATCAGGACAAGACGCCCTCTATTAGACTGATGAATGGGATGAATACAGGATCAGGACAAGACGCCCTCTATTAGACTGATGAATACAGGATCAGGACAAGACACCCTCTATTAGACTGAATACAGGAGCAGGAATACAGGATCAGGACAAGACGCCCTCTATTAGACTGATGAATGGGATGAATACAGGATCAGGACAAGACACCCTCTATTAGACTGATGAATACAGGATCAGGACAAGACACCCTCTATTAGACTGATGAATGGGATGAATACAGGATCAGGACAAGACACCCTCTATTAGACTGATGAATGGGATGAATACAGGAGCAGGACAAGACGCCCTCTATTAGACTGATGAATACAGGATCAGGACAAGACACCCTCTATTAGACTGATGAATACAGGAGCAGGACAAGACACCCTCTATTAGACTGATGAATACAGGAGCAGGACAAGACACCCTCTATTAGACTGATGAATACAGGATCAGGACAAGACGCCCTCTATTAGACTGATGAATACAGGAGCAGGACAAGACACCCTCTATTAGACTGATGAATGGGATGAATACAGGATCGGGACAAGACGCCCTCTATTAGACTGATGAATGGGATGAATACAGGATCAGGACAAGACGCCCTCTATTAGACTGATGAATACAGGAGCAGGACAAGACACCCTCTATTAGACTGATGAATACAGGAGCAGGACAAGACACCCTCTATTAGACTGATGAATACAGGAGCAGGACAAGACACCCTCTATTAGACTGATGAATGGGATGAATACAGGAGCAGATTTCAGGAGAAGGACAAGACACCCTCTATTAGACTGATGAATGGGATGAATACAGGAGCAGGACAAGACGCCCTCTATTAGACTGATGACTGGGATGAATGCAGGATCAGGACAAGACGCCCTCTATTAGACTGATGAATACAGGAGCAGGACAAGACGCCCTCTATTAGACTGATGAATACAGGATCAGGACAAGACACCCTCTATTAGACTGATGAATACAGGAGCAGGACAAGACACCCTCTATTAGACTGATGAATACAGGATCAGGACAAGACACCCTCTATTAGACTGATGAATGGGATGAATACAGGATCAGGACAAGACACCCTCTATTAGACTGATGAATACAGGATCAGGACAAGACACCCTCTATTAGACTGATGAATACAGGAGCAGGACAAGACACCCTCTATTAGACTGATGAATACAGGAGCAGGACAAGACACCCTCTATTAGACTGATGAATGGGATGAATACAGGAGCAGATTTCAGGAGAAGGACAAGACACCCTCTATTAGACTGATGACTGGGATGAATTTGGGAGCCGGACAAACACCCTCTATTAGACTGATGAATGGGATGAATACAGGAGCAGGACAAGACGCCCTCTATTAGACTGATGACTGGGATGAATGCAGGATCAGGACAAGACGCCCTCTATTAGACTGATGAATACAGGATCAGGACAAGACACCCTCTATTAGACTGATGAATACAGGAGCAGGACAAGACACCCTCTATTAGACTGATGAATACAGGATCAGGACAAGACACCCTCTATTAGACTGATGAATGCAGGATCAGGACAAGACACCCTCTATTAGACTGATGACTGGGATGAATGCAGGATCAGGACAAGACGCCCTCTATTAGACTGATGAATACAGGATCAGGACAAGACACCCTCTATTAGACTGATGAATACAGGAGCAGGACAAGACACCCTCTATTAGACTGATGAATACAGGATCAGGACAAGACACCCTCTATTAGACTGATGAATACAGGATCAGGACAAGACACCCTCTATTAGACTGATGAATACAGGATCAGGACAAGACACCCTCTATTAGACTGATGAATACAGGAGCAGGACAAGACACCCTCTATTAGACTGATGAATACAGGATCAGGACAAGACACCCTCTATTAGACTGATGAATACAGGAGCAGGACAAGACACCCTCTATTAGACTGATGAATACAGGATCAGGACAAGACACCCTCTATTAGACTGATGAATACAGGAGCAGGACAAGACACCCTCTATTAGACTGATGAATACAGGATCAGGACAAGACACCCTCTATTAGACTGATGAATGCAGGATCAGGACAAGACACCCTCTATTAGACTGATGACTGGGATGAATGCAGGATCAGGACAAGACGCCCTCTATTAGACTGATGAATACAGGATCAGGACAAGACACCCTCTATTAGACTGATGAATACAGGAGCAGGACAAGACACCCTCTATTAGACTGATGAATACAGGATCAGGACAAGACACCCTCTATTAGACTGATGAATGCAGGATCAGGACAAGACACCCTCTATTAGACTGATGAATACAGGATCAGGACAAGACGCCCTCTATTAGACTGATGAATACAGGATCAGGACAAGACACCCTCTATTAGACTGATGAATACAGGAGCAGGACAAGACACCCTCTATTAGACTGATGAATGCAGGATCAGGACAAGACACCCTCTATTAGACTGATGAATACAGGATCAGGACAAGACACCCTCTATTAGACTGATGAATGGGATGAATACAGGATCAGGACAAGACACCCTCTATTAGACTGATGAATGCAGGATCAGGACAAGACACCCTCTATTAGACTGATGAATACAGGATCAGGACAAGACACCCTCTATTAGACTGATGAATGCAGGATGATGAATGCAGGACAAGACACCCTCTATTAGACTGATGAATACAGGATCAGGACAAGACGCCCTCTATTAGACTGATGAATACATGAATACAGGATCAGGACAAGACACCCTCTATTAGACTGATGAATACAGGATCAGGACAAGACACCCTCTATTAGACTGATGAATACAGGATCAGGACAAGACGCCCTCTATTAGACTGATGAATACAGGATCAGGACAAGACACCCTCTATTAGACTGATGAATGGGATGAATACAGGATCAGGACAAGACACCCTCTATTAGACTGATGAATGCAGGATCAGGACAAGACACCCTCTATTAGACTGATGAATACAGGATCAGGACAAGACGCCCTCTATTAGACTGATGAATACAGGAGCAGGACAAGACGCCCTCTATTAGACTGATGAATGGGATGAATACAGGAGCAGGACAAGACACCCTCTATTAGACTGATGAATGCAGGATCAGGACAAGACACCCTCTATTAGACTGATGAATACAGGAGCAGGACAAGACACCCTCTATTAGACTGATGAATACAGGATCAGGACAAGACACCCTCTATTAGACTGATGAATGGGATGAATACAGGATCAGGACAAGACACCCTCTATTAGACTGATGAATACAGGAGCAGGACAAGACGCCCTCTATTAGACTGATGAATACAGGATCAGGACAAGACGCCCTCTATTAGACTGATGAATACAGGATCAGGACAAGACACCCTCTATTAGACTGATGAATACAGGATCAGGACAAGACACCCTCTATTAGACTGATGAATACAGGATCAGGACAAGACGCCCTCTATTAGACTGATGAATACAGGAGCAGGACAAGACACCCTGTATTAGACTGATGAATACAGGATCAGGACAAGACACCCTCTATTAGACTGATGAATGGGATGAATACAGGATCAGGACAAGACGCCCTCTATTAGACTGATGAATACAGGATCAGGACAAGACACCCTCTATTAGACTGATGAATACAGGATCAGGACAAGACGCCCTCTATTAGACTGATGAATACAGGAGCAGGACAAGACACCCTGTATTAGACTGATGAATACAGGATCAGGACAAGACACCCTCTATTAGACTGATGAATGGGATGAATACAGGAGCAGGACAAGACGCCCTCTATTAGACTGATGAATACAGGAGCAGGACAAGACACCCTCTATTAGACTGATGAATGGGATGAATACAGGAGCAGATTTCAGGAGAAGGACAAGACACCCTCTATTAGACTGATGACTGGGATGAATTCGGGAGCCGGACAAGACACCCTCTATTAGACTGATGACTGGGATGAATGCAGGATCAGGACAAGACGCCCTCTATTAGACTGATGAATACAGGAGCAGGACAAGACGCCCTCTATTAGACTGATGAATACAGGAGCAGGACAAGACACCCTCTATTAGACTGATGAATACAGGATCAGGACAAGACACCCTCTATTAGACTGATGAATACAGGAGCAGGACAAGACACCCTCTATTAGACTGATGAATACAGGAGCAGGACAAGACACCCTCTATTAGACTGATGAATGGGATGAATACAGGAGCAGATTTCAGGAGAAGGACAAGACACCCTCTATTAGACTGATGACTGGGATGAATTCGGGAGCCGGACAAGACGCCCTCTATTAGACTGATGAATACAGGATCAGGACAAGACACCCTCTATTAGACTGATGAATACAGGATCAGGACAAGACACCCTCTATTAGACTGATGAATACAGGATCAGGACAAGACACGCTCTATTAGACTGATGAATGGGATGAATACAGGATCAGGACAAGACGCCCTCTATTAGACTGATGAATACAGGATCAGGACAAGACACCCTCTATTAGACTGATGAATGCAGGATCAGGACAAGACACCCTCTATTAGACTGATGAATACAGGATCAGGACAAGACACCCTCTATTAGACTGATGAATACAGGATCAGGACAAGACACCCTCTATTAGACTGATGAATACAGGATCAGGACAAGACACCCTCTATTAGACTGATGAATGCAGGATCAGGACAAGACACCCTCTATTAGACTGATGAATACAGGATCAGGACAAGACACCCTCTATTAGACTGATGAATACAGGATCAGGACAAGACGCCCTCTATTAGACTGATGAATGGGATGAATACAGGATCAGGACAAGACACCCTCTATTAGACTGATGAATGCAGGATCAGGACAAGACACCCTCTATTAGACTGATGAATACAGGATCAGGACAAGACGCCCTCTATTAGACTGATGAATACAGGAGCAGGACAAGACGCCCTCTATTAGACTGATGAATGGGATGAATACAGGAGCAGGACAAGACACCCTCTATTAGACTGATGAATACAGGAGCAGGACAAGACACCCTCTATTAGACTGATGAATACAGGATCAGGACAAGACACCCTCTATTAGACTGATGAATACAGGATCAGGACAAGACGCCCTCTATTAGACTGATGAATACAGGATCAGGACAAGACACCCTCTATTAGACTGATGAATACAGGATCAGGACAAGACACCCTCTATTAGACTGATGAATGCAGGATCAGGACAAGACACCCTCTATTAGACTGATGAATACAGGATCAGGACAAGACACCCTCTATTAGACTGATGAATACAGGATCAGGACAAGACACCCTCTATTAGACTGATGAATGGGATGAATACAGGATCAGGACAAGACACCCTCTATTAGACTGATGAATGCAGGATCAGGACAAGACACCCTCTATTAGACTGATGAATACAGGATCAGGACAAGACACCCTCTATTAGACTGATGAATGAATACAGGATCAGGACAAGACACCCTCTATTAGACTGATGAATGCAGGATCAGGACAAGACACCCTCTATTAGACTGATGAATACAGGATCAGGACAAGACACCCTCTATTAGACTGATGAATACAGGATCAGGACAAGACACCCTCTATTAGACTGATGAATGGGATGAATACAGGATCAGGACAAGACACCCTCTATTAGACTGACATGAATACAGGAGCAGGATCAGGACAAGACACCCTCTATTAGACTGATGAATACAGGATCAGGACAAGACACCCTCTATTAGACTGATGAATACAGGATCAGGACAAGACACCCTCTATTAGACTGATGAATACAGGATCAGGACAAGACACCCTCTATTAGACTGATGAATACAGGATCAGGACAAGACACCCTCTATTAGACTGATGAATACAGGATCAGGACAAGACACCCTCTATTAGACTGATGAATACAGGATCAGGACAAGACACCCTCTATTAGACTGATGAATACAGGAGCAGGACAAGACACCCTCTATTAGACTGATGAATACAGGATCAGGACAAGACACCCTCTATTAGACTGATGAATACAGGATCAGGACAAGACACCCTCTATTAGACTGATGAATACAGGATCAGGACAAGACGCCCTCTATTAGACTGATGAATACAGGAGCAGGACAAGACACCCTGTATTAGACTGATGAATACAGGATCAGGACAAGACACCCTCTATTAGACTGATGAATGGGATGAATACAGGATCAGGACAAGACGCCCTCTATTAGACTGATGAATACAGGATCAGGACAAGACACCCTCTATTAGACTGATGAATACAGGATCAGGACAAGACGCCCTCTATTAGACTGATGAATACAGGAGCAGGACAAGACACCCTCTATTAGACTGATGAATACAGGAGCAGGACAAGACACCCTCTATTAGACTGATGAATGGGATGAATACAGGAGCAGATTTCAGGAGAAGGACAAGACACCCTCTATTAGACTGATGACTGGGATGAATTCGGGAGCCGGACAAACACCCTCTATTAGACTGATGAATGGGATGAATACAGGAGCAGGACAAGACGCCCTCTATTAGACTGATGAATACAGGATCAGGACAAGACACCCTCTATTAGACTGATGAATACAGGATCAGGACAAGACACCCTCTATTAGACTGATGACTGGGATGAATGCAGGATCAGGACAAGACGCCCTCTATTAGACTGATGAATACAGGATCAGGACAAGACACCCTCTATTAGACTGATGAATACAGGATCAGGACAAGACACCCTCTATTAGACTGATGAATACAGGATCAGGACAAGACACCCTCTATTAGACTGATGAATACAGGATCAGGACAAGACACCCTCTATTAGACTGATGAATACAGGATCAGGACAAGACACCCTCTATTAGACTGATGAATGCAGGATCAGGACAAGACACCCTCTATTAGACTGATGAATACAGGATCAGGACAAGACACCCTCTATTAGACTGATGAATACAGGATCAGGACAAGACACCCTCTATTAGACTGATGAATACAGGATCAGGACAAGACACCCTCTATTAGACTGATGAATACAGGATCAGGACAAGACACCCTCTATTAGACTGATGAATACAGGATCAGGACAAGACACCCTCTATTAGACTGATGAATACAGGATCAGGACAAGACACCCTCTATTAGACTGATGAATACAGGATCAGGACAAGACACCCTCTATTAGACTGATGAATACAGGATCAGGACAAGACACCCTCTATTAGACTGATGAATACAGGATCAGGACAAGACACCCTCTATTAGACTGATGAATACAGGATCAGGACAAGACACCCTCTATTAGACTGATGAATACAGGATCAGGACAAGACACCCTCTATTAGACTGATGAATACAGGATCAGGACAAGACGCCCTCTATTAGACTGATGAATACAGGATCAGGACAAGACACCCTCTATTAGACTGATGAATACAGGATCAGGACAAGACGCCCTCTATTAGACTGATGAATACAGGAGCAGGACAAGACGCCCTCTATTAGACTGATGAATACAGGATCAGGACAAGACACCCTCTATTAGACTGATGAATACAGGAGCAGGACAAGACGCCCTCTATTAGACTGATGAATACAGGATCAGGACAAGACGCCCTCTATTAGACTGATGAATACAGGATCAGGACAAGACGCCCTCTATTAGACTGATGAATACAGGAGCAGGACAAGACACGCTCTATTAGACTGATGAATGGGATGAATACAGGAGCAGGACAAGACACGCTCTATTAGACTGATGAATGGGATGAATTCGGGAGCAGGACAAGACAACCTCTATTAGACTGATGAATGGGATGAATACAGGAGCAGATTTCAGGAGAAGGACAAGACACCCTCTATTAGACTGATGACTGGGATGAATTCGGGAGCAGGACAAGACAACCTCTATTAGACTGATGAATGGGATGAATACAGGAGCAGGACAAGACACCCTCTATTAGACTGATGAATACAGGATCAGGACAAGACACCCTCTATTAGACTGATGAATACAGGATCAGGACAAGACACCCTCTATTAGACTGATGAATACAGGAGCAGGACAAGACACCCTCTATTAGACTGATGAATGGGATGAATACAGGATCAGGACAAGACGCCCTCTATTAGACTGATGAATACAGGATCAGGACAAGACGCCCTCTATTAGACTGATGAATACAGGAGCAGGACAAGACACCCTGTATTAGACTGATGAATACAGGAGCAGGACAAGACACCCTCTATTAGACTGATGAATACAGGATCAGGACAAGACGCCCTCTATTAGACTGATGAATACAGGATCAGGACAAGACGCCCTCTATTAGACTGATGAATGGGATGAATACAGGATCAGGACAAGACGCCCTCTATTAGACTGATGAATGGGATGAATACAGGATCAGGACAAGACGCCCTCTATTAGACTGATGAATACAGGAGCAGGACAAGACACCCTCTATTAGACTGATGAATACAGGATCAGGACAAGACGCCCTCTATTAGACTGATGAATGGGATGAATACAGGATCAGGACAAGACACCCTCTATTAGACTGATGAATACAGGATCAGGACAAGACACCCTCTATTAGACTGATGAATGGGATGAATACAGGATCAGGACAAGACACCCTCTATTAGACTGATGAATGGGATGAATACAGGAGCAGGACAAGACACCCTCTATTAGACTGATGAATACAGGAGCAGGACAAGACACCCTCTATTAGACTGATGAATACAGGAGCAGGACAAGACACCCTCTATTAGACTGATGAATACAGGATCAGGACAAGACGCCCTCTATTAGACTGATGAATACAGGAGCAGGACAAGACACCCTCTATTAGACTGATGAATGGGATGAATACAGGATCGGGACAAGACGCCCTCTATTAGACTGATGAATGGGATGAATACAGGATCAGGACAAGACGCCCTCTATTAGACTGATGAATACAGGAGCAGGACAAGACACCCTCTATTAGACTGATGAATACAGGAGCAGGACAAGACACCCTCTATTAGACTGATGAATACAGGAGCAGGACAAGACACCCTCTATTAGACTGATGAATGGGATGAATACAGGAGCAGATTTCAGGAGAAGGACAAGACACCCTCTATTAGACTGATGAATGGGATGAATACAGGAGCAGGACAAGACGCCCTCTATTAGACTGATGACTGGGATGAATGCAGGATCAGGACAAGACGCCCTCTATTAGACTGATGAATACAGGAGCAGGACAAGACGCCCTCTATTAGACTGATGAATACAGGATCAGGACAAGACACCCTCTATTAGACTGATGAATACAGGAGCAGGACAAGACACCCTCTATTAGACTGATGAATACAGGATCAGGACAAGACACCCTCTATTAGACTGATGAATGGGATGAATACAGGATCAGGACAAGACACCCTCTATTAGACTGATGAATACAGGATCAGGACAAGACACCCTCTATTAGACTGATGAATACAGGAGCAGGACAAGACACCCTCTATTAGACTGATGAATACAGGAGCAGGACAAGACACCCTCTATTAGACTGATGAATGGGATGAATACAGGAGCAGATTTCAGGAGAAGGACAAGACACCCTCTATTAGACTGATGACTGGGATGAATTTGGGAGCAGGACAAACACCCTCTATTAGACTGATGAATGGGATGAATACAGGAGCAGGACAAGACGCCCTCTATTAGACTGATGACTGGGATGAATGCAGGATCAGGACAAGACGCCCTCTATTAGACTGATGAATACAGGATCAGGACAAGACACCCTCTATTAGACTGATGAATACAGGAGCAGGACAAGACACCCTCTATTAGACTGATGAATACAGGATCAGGACAAGACACCCTCTATTAGACTGATGAATGCAGGATCAGGACAAGACACCCTCTATTAGACTGATGACTGGGATGAATGCAGGATCAGGACAAGACGCCCTCTATTAGACTGATGAATACAGGATCAGGACAAGACACCCTCTATTAGACTGATGAATACAGGAGCAGGACAAGACACCCTCTATTAGACTGATGAATACAGGATCAGGACAAGACACCCTCTATTAGACTGATGAATACAGGATCAGGACAAGACACCCTCTATTAGACTGATGAATACAGGATCAGGACAAGACACCCTCTATTAGACTGATGAATACAGGAGCAGGACAAGACACCCTCTATTAGACTGATGAATACAGGATCAGGACAAGACACCCTCTATTAGACTGATGAATACAGGATCAGGACAAGACACCCTCTATTAGACTGATGAATACAGGAGCAGGACAAGACACCCTCTATTAGACTGATGAATACAGGATCAGGACAAGACACCCTCTATTAGACTGATGAATGCAGGATCAGGACAAGACACCCTCTATTAGACTGATGACTGGGATGAATGCAGGATCAGGACAAGACGCCCTCTATTAGACTGATGAATACAGGATCAGGACAAGACACCCTCTATTAGACTGATGAATACAGGAGCAGGACAAGACACCCTCTATTAGACTGATGAATACAGGATCAGGACAAGACACCCTCTATTAGACTGATGAATGCAGGATCAGGACAAGACACCCTCTATTAGACTGATGAATACAGGATCAGGACAAGACGCCCTCTATTAGACTGATGAATACAGGATCAGGACAAGACACCCTCTATTAGACTGATGAATACAGGATCAGGACAAGACGCCCTCTATTAGACTGATGAATACAGGATCAGGACAAGACACCCTCTATTAGACTGATGAATACAGGATCAGGACAAGACACCCTCTATTAGACTGATGAATGCAGGATCAGGACAAGACACCCTCTATTAGACTGATGAATACAGGATCAGGACAAGACACCCTCTATTAGACTGATGAATACAGGATCAGGACAAGACACCCTCTATTAGACTGATGAATACAGGATCAGGACAAGACACCCTCTATTAGACTGATGAATGGGATGAATACAGGATCAGGACAAGACACCCTCTATTAGACTGATGAATGCAGGATCAGGACAAGACACCCTCTATTAGACTGATGAATACAGGATCAGGACAAGACGCCCTCTATTAGACTGATGAATACAGGATCAGGACAAGACACCCTCTATTAGACTGATGAATGGGATGAATACAGGAGCAGGACAAGACACCCTCTATTAGACTGATGAATGCAGGATCAGGACAAGACACCCTCTATTAGACTGATGAATACAGGAGCAGGACAAGACACCCTCTATTAGACTGATGAATACAGGATCAGGACAAGACACCCTCTATTAGACTGATGAATGGGATGAATACAGGATCAGGACAAGACACCCTCTATTAGACTGATGAATACAGGAGCAGGACAAGACACCCTCTATTAGACTGATGAATACAGGATCAGGACAAGACACCCTCTATTAGACTGATGAATACAGGATCAGGACAAGACACCCTCTATTAGACTGATGAATACAGGATCAGGACAAGACACCCTCTATTAGACTGATGAATACATACAGGATCAGGACAAGACACCCTCTATTAGACTGATGAATACAGGATCAGGACAAGACACCCTCTATTAGACTGATGAATACAGGATCAGGACAAGACACCCTCTATTAGACTGATGAATACAGGATCAGGACAAGACACCCTCTATTAGACTGATGAATGGGATGAATACAGGATCAGGACAAGACGCCCTCTATTAGACTGATGAATACAGGATCAGGACAAGACACCCTCTATTAGACTGATGAATACAGGATCAGGACAAGACGCCCTCTATTAGACTGATGAATACAGGAGCAGGACAAGACACCCTGTATTAGACTGATGAATACAGGATCAGGACAAGACACCCTCTATTAGACTGATGAATGGGATGAATACAGGAGCAGGACAAGACGCCCTCTATTAGACTGATGAATACAGGAGCAGGACAAGACACCCTCTATTAGACTGATGAATGGGATGAATACAGGAGCAGATTTCAGGAGAAGGACAAGACACCCTCTATTAGACTGATGACTGGGATGAATTCGGGAGCCGGACAAGACACCCTCTATTAGACTGATGACTGGGATGAATGCAGGATCAGGACAAGACGCCCTCTATTAGACTGATGAATACAGGAGCAGGACAAGACGCCCTCTATTAGACTGATGAATACAGGAGCAGGACAAGACACCCTCTATTAGACTGATGAATACAGGATCAGGACAAGACACCCTCTATTAGACTGATGAATACAGGAGCAGGACAAGACACCCTCTATTAGACTGATGAATACAGGAGCAGGACAAGACACCCTCTATTAGACTGATGAATGGGATGAATACAGGAGCAGATTTCAGGAGAAGGACAAGACACCCTCTATTAGACTGATGACTGGGATGAATTCGGGAGCCGGACAAGACGCCCTCTATTAGACTGATGAATACAGGATCAGGACAAGACACCCTCTATTAGACTGATGAATACAGGATCAGGACAAGACACCCTCTATTAGACTGATGAATACAGGATCAGGACAAGACACGCTCTATTAGACTGATGAATGGGATGAATACAGGATCAGGACAAGACGCCCTCTATTAGACTGATGAATACAGGATCAGGACAAGACACCCTCTATTAGACTGATGAATGCAGGATCAGGACAAGACACCCTCTATTAGACTGATGAATACAGGATCAGGACAAGACACCCTCTATTAGACTGATGAATACAGGATCAGGACAAGACACCCTCTATTAGACTGATGAATACAGGATCAGGACAAGACACCCTCTATTAGACTGATGAATGCAGGATCAGGACAAGACACCCTCTATTAGACTGATGAATACAGGATCAGGACAAGACACCCTCTATTAGACTGATGAATACAGGATCAGGACAAGACGCCCTCTATTAGACTGATGAATGGGATGAATACAGGATCAGGACAAGACACCCTCTATTAGACTGATGAATGCAGGATCAGGACAAGACACCCTCTATTAGACTGATGAATACAGGATCAGGACAAGACGCCCTCTATTAGACTGATGAATACAGGAGCAGGACAAGACGCCCTCTATTAGACTGATGAATGGGATGAATACAGGAGCAGGACAAGACACCCTCTATTAGACTGATGAATACAGGAGCAGGACAAGACACCCTCTATTAGACTGATGAATACAGGATCAGGACAAGACACCCTCTATTAGACTGATGAATACAGGATCAGGACAAGACACCCTCTATTAGACTGATGAATACAGGATCAGGACAAGACACCCTCTATTAGACTGATGAATACAGGATCAGGACAAGACACCCTATTAGACTGATGAATGCAGGATCAGGACAAGACACCCTCTATTAGACTGATGAATACAGGATCAGGACAAGACACCCTCTATTAGACTGATGAATACAGGATCAGGACAAGACACCCTCTATTAGACTGATGAATACAGGATCAGGACAAGACACCCTCTATTAGACTGATGAATGGGATGAATACAGGATCAGGACAAGACACCCTCTATTAGACTGATGAATGCAGGATCAGGACAAGACACCCTCTATTAGACTGATGAATACAGGATCAGGACAAGACGCCCTCTATTAGACTGATGAATGGGATGAATACAGGAGCAGGACAAGACACCCTCTATTAGACTGATGAATGCAGGATCAGGACAAGACACCCTCTATTAGACTGATGAATACAGGAGCAGGACAAGACACCCTCTATTAGACTGATGAATACAGGATCAGGACAAGACACCCTCTATTAGACTGATGAATGGGATGAATACAGGATCAGGACAAGACACCCTCTATTAGACTGATGAATACAGGAGCAGGACAAGACGCCCTCTATTAGACTGATGAATACAGGATCAGGACAAGACGCCCTCTATTAGACTGATGAATACAGGATCAGGACAAGACACCCTCTATTAGACTGATGAATACAGGATCAGGACAAGACACCCTCTATTAGACTGATGAATACAGGATCAGGACAAGACGCCCTCTATTAGACTGATGAATACAGGATCAGGACAAGACACCCTCTATTAGACTGATGAATACAGGATCAGGACAAGACACCCTCTATTAGACTGATGAATACAGGATCAGGACAAGACACCCTCTATTAGACTGATGAATACAGGATCAGGACAAGACACCCTCTATTAGACTGATGAATACAGGATCAGGACAAGACACCCTCTATTAGACTGATGAATACAGGAGCAGGACAAGACACCCTCTATTAGACTGATGAATACAGGATCAGGACAAGACACCCTCTATTAGACTGATGAATACAGGATCAGGACAAGACACCCTCTATTAGACTGATGAATACAGGATCAGGACAAGACGCCCTCTATTAGACTGATGAATACAGGAGCAGGACAAGACACCCTGTATTAGACTGATGAATACAGGATCAGGACAAGACACCCTCTATTAGACTGATGAATGGGATGAATACAGGATCAGGACAAGACGCCCTCTATTAGACTGATGAATACAGGATCAGGACAAGACACCCTCTATTAGACTGATGAATACAGGATCAGGACAAGACGCCCTCTATTAGACTGATGAATACAGGAGCAGGACAAGACACCCTCTATTAGACTGATGAATGGGATGAATACAGGAGCAGATTTCAGGAGAAGGACAAGACACCCTCTATTAGACTGATGACTGGGATGAATCAGCCGGACAAGACGCCCTCTATTAGACTGATGAATACAGGATCAGGACAAGACACCCTCTATTAGACTGATGAATACAGGATCAGGACAAGACACCCTCTATTAGACTGATGAATACAGGATCAGGACAAGACGCCCTCTATTAGACTGATGAATACAGGAGCAGGACAAGACACCCTCTATTAGACTGATGAATACAGGATCAGGACAAGACGCCCTCTATTAGACTGATGAATGGGATGAATACAGGATCAGGACAAGACACCCTCTATTAGACTGATGAATGCAGGATCAGGACAAGACACCCTCTATTAGACTGATGAATACAGGATCAGGACAAGACGCCCTCTATTAGACTGATGAATACAGGAGCAGGACAAGACGCCCTCTATTAGACTGATGAATGGGATGAATACAGGAGCA
Source organism: Oncorhynchus gorbuscha (assembly GCF_021184085.1). Taxonomy (NCBI): domain Eukaryota; kingdom Metazoa; phylum Chordata; class Actinopteri; order Salmoniformes; family Salmonidae; genus Oncorhynchus; species Oncorhynchus gorbuscha. The sequence goes on along the minus strand of NC_060184.1, from coordinate 72,904,406 downwards.
GGACAAGACACCCTCTATTAGACTGATGAATACAGGATCAGGACAAGACGCCCTCTATTAGACTGATGAATACAGGATCAGGACAAGACACCCTCTATTAGACTGATGAATACAGGCGCAGGACAAGACGCCCTCTATTAGACTGATGAATGGGATGAATACAGGATCAGGACAAGACGCCCTCTATTAGACTGATGAATACAGGATCAGGACAAGACACCCTCTATTAGACTGATGAATACAGGATCAGGACAAGACACCCTCTATTAGACTGATGAATACAGGATCAGGACAAGACACCCTCTATTAGACTGATGAATACAGGATCAGGACAAGACACCCTCTATTAGACTGATGAATGGGATGAATACAGGATCAGGACAAGACACCTTCTATTAGACTGATGAATGCAGGATCAGGACAAGACGCCCTCTATTAGACTGATGAATACAGGAGCAGGACAAGACGCCCTCTATTAGACTGATGAATACAGGAGCAGGACAAGACGCCCTCTATTAGACTGATGAATACAGGAGCAGGACAAGACACGCTCTATTAGACTGATGAATACAGGAGCAGGACAAGACGCCCTCTATTAGACTGATGAATACAGGAGCAGGACAAGACGCCCTCTATTAGACTGATGAATACAGGAGCAGGACAAGACACGCTCTATTAGACTGATGAATACAGGATCAGGACAAGACACCCTCTATTAGACTGATGAATGGGATGAATACAGGATCAGGACAAGACACCCTCTATTAGACTGATGAATACAGGATCAGGACAAGACACCCTCTATTAGACTGATGAATGGGATGAATACAGGAGCAGGACAAGACACCCTCTATTAGACTGATGAAGTTCAATCCATTAATATGTTTTTTAAAAAGTGTACAATAGGGGTTGAACAATAGTCCTATAAATCTACCCTAATCATGGAAGTGTATGACAACTGTCCAGTCGTTGTGCACCGTGCTCCAGGTTTAACCTGCTACGTGTGGTCTGAGTTCCATAATGATTCAAATAGGCTACATGTCCCAAATGACTAATTATTGTATAACGTTAGACTATGATCCACTAATGCTAGAGACCCTCAGGAACAACTATACGGACGTATGGAAAGCAAGGTAAACAGAACTGAATGTAATGATGCAAAATGTAGGCTCCAAATGTAAGGAAATGTAACATTAGGGACAGATATATATGTATGTGGGTATTACTGACGGTGGCTAAAATTCAGAATAACGGCACAACTTATTTATAGCTTCACTGTGAAAAAGGGGCCCCGATACATGTCATGTTGATATGATTTTCAGTTTGCTTCAATATGTCTGATTTCACATTCATCTCCAGGGATCATAATGGAAAATCATATAAAACAATTGCCATGTGTCTTTAAATTCCCCTTCTCCAAATGGATTACTAATTTACCTAGCTCTTATCAATTTGTAATTTACAGTATATAGAGCATGCTGTTATTTCTGTCCTGATAAAAGAAAGTAGCTTTTTCCACTCAACCTTATTCATGGTTTCCTCACAATGAAAGGTAGTGGAATTGTGAGGGAATTAAAGTCGAGGTCAGAATATGGCGTATCTGTAGACACACCTTCATTTATTTGACCTCCACCCCAAACCAATAGTGGATGAATAGCCAGTGTCGTAGCGCAGTATTATAGCTAATGTCATGCTATTTTACACATTTAGCCTTTATATGCAGTTTTAGAGTTCAGGGTTTCTTGAATGATGGGACAGTTTCAACTTTCTTTCCACAAATATTTGTCTTAATATTTTACCTTTATTTAACTAGGCAAGTCAGTTAAGAACAACTTCTTATTTTCAATGATGGCCAAGGAACAGTGGGTTAACTGGTCTAGGAACAGTGGGTTAACTGGTCTAGGAACAGTGGGTTAACTGGTCTAGGAACAGTGGGTTAACTGGTCTAGGAACAGTGGGTTAACTGGTCTAGGAACAGTGGGTTAACTGGTCTAGGAACAGTGGGTTAACTGGTCTAGGAACAGTGGGTTAACTGGTCTAGGAACAGTGGGTTAACTGGTCTAGGTACAGTGGGTTAACTGGTCTAGGAACAGTGGGTTAACTGGTCTAGGAACAGTGGGTTAACTGGTCTAGGAACAGTGGGTTAACTGCCTGTTCAGGGGCAGAACGACAGATTTGTACCTTGTCAGCTCGGGGATTTGAACTTGTAACCTTTCGGTTCCTAGTCCAACACTCTAACCACTAGGCTGCCCCAATATTAACAACATTTGAAATGTATATTTTGAAAGACCAAAGTATCAGCTATCACACCATGTAAAGGAACAACATTGTTACATTCTTTAATTTTTTATTCATAAAATGCAAATAACTGGATTCATGTCAACTCCGTCAGACACCATAAAAGCCATTTAGTGTTACAATGATTGTCCAACAAGTGTTTAAAGGCCTTGATTGTTTAATTCTAACAAGATATTATTCAAATATGTAATGCAAATCTCAATGTATTTTGTTTTGTTTTCTAGCCCTATTGAATGCTTCAGGGCTAATTCTGTTAGCATTTTGTCCTTATTTTCTAGCACTATTGAATGCTTCAGGGCTAATTCTGTTAGCATTTTGACCTTATTTTCTAGATTTAGGACATATATTGACATTTTTACAGCAAACATCCCTTTGGTCTTGCACAGAAAATTGTTCCTTTGTTTAAGCATATGTTGCAGAACAGTGTATTAACAAAGCATTAGAGTTGACAAGCCTCTGGCAGAATTGTCGACAGAATACAAGTTAAATACAAATATTTGTAAAATATGGTAAATTATTAATTTGAAAATCGCCAATAAAAAAAACAACCATTTAAAACACATCTCACGGATCTTCGGACACATCTTTTAGGAATCACAGCTTTGAGAGAAATATTGTTTAACATTCAGAAGGCTATTGCAAGAAACTACATTAGATAGTTATTCAGTTGATATCCATTATTACAAGTTTAGAATTTTAAACCCTTTTTTGGAGAGTTTGAAATTGGGATCCATTGCTCTGGAGCATGAGTATTTTTTTGTTGAAAATTCCCCAAAACAAATCTTTTTTTCTTATAAAATTGCCCTAAATGTAACGTTTGAGCTCAAATGATGCACACAAAAAAGCTATAAAAAGTGGTTCCCTGCCAGACAAGGATTGTCCCGAATGTCCTGCTTTTCTACACATTGGCAAAATGTACAACATTTTTTCAGTTTTAAAGCTACTTTCCTGTAATTCAAAACATTTATTTCATAACTTATGACGTGTTCATGGGCCCCCAAAGCTTGCCAGTCCCCTCCCACCTTGCGAGGGCGTGCGCTTTGCCAGTGTGAATAGCATGCTATTCTCATGCTTAAGTTCAAGGTCAGAATATGCGTTGAGAGAAAAGTGCATAAAAAGGGAATTGCGTTCCATTTACACGTGCTTGACTCTGGTCTGAATCCCCCCATAGAGAAAACAGTTCAGTTCCATTTACACGTGCTTGACTCTAGTCTGAATCCCCCCATAGTGAAAACAGCTCAGTTCCATTTACACGTGCTTGACTCCGGTCGGAATCCCCCCATAGTGAAAACAGTTCAGTTCCATTTACACGTGCTTGACTCCGGTCGAAATCCCCCCATAGTGAAAACAGTTCAGTTCCATTTACACGTGCTTGACTCCGGTCGGAATCCCCCATAGTGAAAACAGTTCAGTTCCATTTACACGTGCTTGACTCCGGTCGAAATCCCCCCATAGTGAAAACAGCTCAGTTTCGTCATTAGAGGCTTTACCCTCCTGTAAGGCTCCCATTGGATTTTAACACTTTCACATGTGGTTATACTGTAGCGTTACAAACAAATGGTGTTCACTTTATTATTCTGTTCCCCTCAGTACAATCAGGAACTGTGTGTATGGGCTGTACTGCTGTCACAAGCTAATTGTAGTCACTATGACGTGTTGTTTCCCCCTCTCTCCTCAGTGTCATCAGTTGTGAAGAAGGCAAAGCACTGGCTGACTCGTGGAACGCAGCATTCATGGAGTCCTCTGCAAAAGAGAACCAGGTGATGACTGGACATTCACTCCCAGAGCCATCGGTTAGATGGAGTTTGACATCTACTGTAGTATTGTAATGGGTGCCATCTTGGCACCGAATGTTCCAAGGCTATTACAGTCTAGTTTGAATACATACAGTGAGAGTAATGTAAAGGAAGAAACATTTGGTGCCAACGTGGAAGATAGTTTGCCAACGTGTAATTACCTACAGCTCTGTTTATCATTCTCCACTCATCAATCTCTCTTTAATCAGTTCTCATCCTTGTCATTCCTGGGTAGGGGGGACAAAGCTAGGCAGGGGAATAGGGGGGTAGACATTGATCAGACCCCATTTCTGTGCTGTGAGGACTTCAGACCAGGGTGTCGTTTTGATCTCGGTCCCCAGGAAGAGAGGCCCTTTCTGGGGATGCTGAGGACAGCAGTCTGGGCTCCAGAGAGAGGGAGAGCTTCTTATTGAATTTCTCATTCTCTACTTTGATGGAGATGTGTGCACACACCTCTTCCAAGAAATGTTCCTCTCCTTCTCAGGAATAGGCCCTGCTGCTGAAGAAGACCATAAAGGTTTCCTATTGTTGCAGAAAAAAAATATCATTTTGACGGATACTTCTTTAAGGCTGTTGCAGAATGTCTCCATAGTCTTTTCAAGGTTACATTGGTTTTGTTGTAGGCAGAGTGCAAATAGTGACGAGGTGTCCTGCTTCAGATCAATATGTATGATAACCAAAGAAGTAAGACTGTTGTATTTGTTTTTTGAAGTTATTTAAATGATATGGTCTGAATGCATCATTCAACAAAATTGCTATTTCCCCAATTTTCCAAAGGAGGCATGTTAGATCCATTGGAAAAGAGATACCTAGTCCGTTGTACAACTCAATGGATTCAACTGAAATGTGTCTTCCGTATTTATCCCAACCCCTCTGAATCAGAGAGGTGCGGAGGGCTGCCTTAATCAACATCCACGTCTTCGGCGCCCAGGGAACAGTGGGTTTAACTGCCTTGCTCAAGGGCAGAACTACAGATTTTTACCTTGTTATCTCAAGGATTCGATCCAGCAACCTTTCGGTTACTGGCCCAACGCTCCTATCCGCCAGGCTACCTGCTGCCACATGCTGCTAATGATATCAAAATAATGTTTGTATCAAATATTCCAGTGTTTCAACCTTCCTTCTTTCCCAGCAGCCACAATTCATCTGTCAATGTTCGGTTTTCTTTTAGATTTGCTGGTGTGAACTGAACACATTTCACCATCACCATTTAATCTACCTATTAAGCACAGAGCAGAGAAAACATCAGTCTACACACTCCTGTTGTCTTTATGGCATAATTTCTGTCCTCTGACTTCCTGTTTCCTGTGAGTCAGACGGCGGTAGAGGTGTTCAAGAGGACCATCCTGGAAGCGGAGAAAATGGAGGGGGGAGCCCCCCAGGGCAGGACGTCCTGCTCCCTGATGTAACCATCCGCCTCGGGCCCTCGCAACCCATCCCCAACCACAGCACTGGACACTGGGAAATCCCTCTACTTGAAGTGGCTAACAGCCTGTTCTCCCTCGAGAAACGTCTTCTTTTTCTCCCTTTTATTTGTGTTTTTTTTGGGGGGAAGGACAGAGGAAGACTTTGACATTAAGAGTAATTATCCATCCCAGCTTAGAGTACACTCGTATCACCCCCCCCCCCTCCTGTCTTCCCCTTCTTCTGAGAAACTAAACATGGTGAAATATCGAGCCTTACTTCTCATTTAAAGCCTGTAATCTCATTGCTACCTGAGCCCCCCCCCTGCCTTCCTCTTGAAAAGTTTGTATAACAACGTATTTCATAAAGTTATTATTATGGCCACTACAGTTGGCCAGCATTCATTCACTAGTGTAGTGAATGTTGATTCCCTTTTTTTTTGTAATCATTAAATCTGCATATTGTTTCACTACAGTTTGATTTGTCTGATTGTTTCTCAGAATTAGATTTAGTTTGTATAAAACAAAAAATCAGAATACACATGAAAATGATATATTTTGATATTACAGTATGTGATATAGGGATGATATATTTTCCCTAACCTGTCCTGTGATAAATGATTCGGTATTCTACTTCCTCTTGGCTCCTCTACCTCAGACCATGTCAAAACACGGAGGTTGCCACCCAGTCAGGGAAACAGATTGTGTCATCACACCGCTCCTCACTCTTGCCAGCTCTCAGAGCGGGTCCATGATAATTAACATCACCAAGGAGAAATGGAAACCTGGTGGGTTGGATTAATATGTGCCCCCATGAGAGATCTAATCCTCATTATATTCCTCTCTATAATCCAGTTGGAGTAGAGTGGAGATAGTTACTGTCATGTAGAACCAGTTACAGTACAGACTTATAGCCAGTCTTTACTCCATAGAATACATTCATTTTATGATGGAGAAACAACCCCTAGCCCACCTACCCTCTAGGCACTTGGGTAGATCTGCAAGGATGGAGTCTGTATCTATACTGAACAAAAATGTGAACGCAACATGCAACGATTTTACTGAATTACAGTTCATATAAGGAAATCAGTCAACTGATAAATTAATAAGGCCCTATGGATATCAAGCCTGGCTGCACCCCTTCCCAATCAGAATTTGTTTTCCCCCAGAAAAGGGCTTTCTTACAGACCGAAATACTCCTGTTTTATCGGGTGTCTGGATCCCGCAGGTGAAGAAGCCACATGTGCAGGTTTGGGCTGGCATGGTTATACGTGGTCTGTGGTTGAGGCCGGTTGAACGTAGTGCCAAATTATCTAAAACAACAGAGGCGGCTTATGGTAGAGAAATGAACAAACTTCTCTGCCAACAGAGAAGTTTGTCATCAAAACTTTTTTTCAACCACTCCACAAATTTCATGTTAAACTATAGTTGTGGCAAGTCAGTTCGACATCTACTTTGTGCATGACAAGTAATTTTTCCAACAATTGTTCAGACAGATTATTTCACTTACAATACACTGTATCACAATTACCGTGGGTCAGAAGTTTACATACACTAAGTTGACTGTGCCTTTAAACAGCTTGGAAAATTCAAGAAAATTATGTCATGGCTTTAGAAGCTTCTGATAGGCTAGTTGACATAATTTGAGTCAATTGGAGGTGTACCTGTGGATGTATTTCAAGGCCTACCTTCAAATGCAGTGCCTCTTTGCTTGACATAATGGGGAAATCAGTCAAGACCTCAGAAAAAAAAGACTGCCTGAAGGTACCAAGTTCATCTCTACAAACAATAGTACGCAAGTATAATCACCATGGGATCACACAGCCGTCATACCACTCAGGAAGGAGACACGTTCTGTCTCAGAGATGAACGTAGTTTGGTGGAAAAGTGCAAACCAATCCATCAACAACAGCAAAGGACCTTGTGAAGATGCTGGAGGAAACCAGTACAAAAGTATCTATATCCGCAGTAAAACAAGTCCTATATCGACATAACCTGAAAGGCCGCTCAGCAAGGAAGAAGCCACTGCTCCAAAACCACCATAAAAAAAGCCAGACTACGGTTTACAACTGAACATGGGGGCGAAGATCGTACTTTTGGGGAAATGTTTGGCCATAATGACCATTGTTATGTTTGGAGGACAAAGGGTGACACTTGCAAGACGAAGCACACCATCCCAACCGTGAAGCACGCAAACTTCCCCAAGCAAACTTCCACAGTTGTGGCAAAATGGCTTAAGGACAACAAAGTCAAGGTATTGGAGTGGCCATCACAAAGCCCTGACCTCAATCCCATAGAAAATTTGTGGGCAGAACTGAAAAAGTGTGTGCGAGCATGGAGGCCTACAAACCTGACTCAGTTACACCAGCTCTGTCAGGAGGAATGGGCCAAAATTCACCCAACTTATTGTGGGAAGCCTGTGGAAGACGACCAAAACATTTGACCCAAGTTAAACAATTTAAAGGGAATACTACCAAATACTAATTGAGTGTGTGTAAACTTCTGACCGACTGGGAATATGATGAAAGCTGAAATAAATCACTCTACTATTATTCTGACATTGCACATTCTTAAAATAAAGTGGTGATCCTAACTGACATAAGACAGGGAATTGTTACTAGGATTAAATGTCAGAAATTGTGAAAAACTGAGTTTAAATGTATTTGGCTAAGGTGTATGTAAACTTCTGACTTCAACTGTACATTCCTGCAGACAGTGTACCAACTGCAGTATCCCTTAACTTGAGACGTGGCATTGATCGTGCTGTTTAATCAACTTCTTGATATGCAACACCTGTCAGGTGAATGGATTTTCTTGGCAAAGAAGAAATACTCACTAACAGGGACGTAAACAGATTGGTGCAGAAAATTTGAGAGAAATAAGCTTTTTGAAACATTTCTGGGATGTTTTATTTCAGCTCATGAAAAAGGGGATCAACACTTTACATGTAGCATTTCTATATTTTTGTTCAGTATAACATGGCAAAACATCCTAGCCTATTCGATGGCATGGAGAAGATTCTACCATATTGGTTTTACCTGTCCAATTATCCCAGGGCTGAATCTCAATAGTCTAAAGTGGATATCTCCTCTCCATCTGCACTGATCTGAAAACTACAGGATAGGTCAAAGCAGTATGGCGGATGCCTTCTGGGATTTTGTTTCCTCTGTCCAGCTCTTTCACATTAGTGGAGAAGAAAGGAGACAGCAGATGCAAATGAGCTGTTAGTTAAATCTGGTGCAACACATTTCTCACTATTACTGACACTTGTGTTTTTGTTGAACATTGTCTAATGTTGGCGTCTAATAATGACAACTAAAGTGGGAAAGGGGATACCTAGTCGAAGTGAATGAGACCAACATTACAGGCCTGCTACCCAGGCCATGATTGAGAGGGGCTAAATTATACAAAGATAGGGCGATCTATTAACCTATTGGCCCGAGCGAGAAAGAGAGTCAGCATATCCAGAGGTAGAGAGACACTTAAGAGGGCTTATCATCCTCTAATGGACTTGTAGGCGATCGATCAGCATTCAAGGGTAGTATTCCAATACCATAATGCACTATCAGCAAGTCAGGCGATCCATTTACGTTCTCTATGTTCTCTTACAGAGCTTCAAGCTCTCCAAGATATTACAATATGCCAATGTTGAAAAACATTTTATGACATTGAAGAGTCAGTATAAATCTATATTTCTCACTTGAATGTACAGGGATAGTTCTGACATTCATAAACAGTTTTATCACCAGATTTATATGCCCAGTGCGTTATTGTCATAACAGCCATATAAAACTCAAAGTCATAAAATCTTAATAATCTATTTAAATCTCCCCCACACTTCACATACAACATCACTGCCAGTTCTAGTACTTCAGATCAGAGGTCGATGGTCATCTAAATAAGGTTGTGACACTCTGTCTGTGTGAACAATGGCAGGTCATAGTTGTAGTATTGTGTGGAGAGGGCAGGAGAATACAGAGCCTTTGATGTAGCTCTGCACGCTCTCTTCTCCCTCGTGGGCCTATCACCTGGTTGCCATGATAACCACCCTCCCACCACACGCACACACACTTCTCTCTGTCTTTCTCACTGTGCGGGCATGCCAGGCCTTATTCAACTTGACCAGAAGAGAAGCGTAGCATGTGCAAAACGGCCTGCACAAAGCCCTGGCCAAGCAAAACCCTTTGTTGTCCTCCTGTTTAGTCTCTCTACAGCCAAAGCCCAGAATCAGCAGTGCCAACAGTTGAAGGGAAAGTGCCCACCCAGCAAAAGCCCTAAGTCCCCCATTGTGTGTCCTTTGTGTGGCAAAGCCTCGCGATACTTTCCGGCACGGCCCCGGACGTATATATTGGGGTGTCCAACTTTTTTACTGTTACACTTTACTTGTGGGCCAGGTTGGACAGTATCCAGTGGAAATGTCGCAGTATTCTGGAAAGGTAAGCTGTACCTGGGTCTTCTTGTATACACACGGCATCAGGTAGGTTACCACCGGGACATAACTGACTGGATAGCCAGGCCAGGTCTCCCTTGAAAAATAGGTATTTGGACCTCACTGGGACTACCAGGTAAAGGATAGAGGGAACTCCAGCCAGTAAACATATAGGTTTGGGACTGTATGCATTTAACAGGTAGTGTAGGTGTGATAAAATGAGTTTGGAAATTTGGAGGCAATCCCTGGTGAAAATGTGAGATTGTTCTGATCAGTGCCATAATTGTCTTGCTGGGAGAAATGTTAAATCTGTCAAGGGAGTTAAAATATTATATCTAAAAGAGCAAGTCCTGAGAGCATTTCATTTATTTAAACTATCAGTAGCCGGTATGGATAATTAGTTGGTGGCTGGCCAATAGGAATAGACATACCATAGTCTTGTATGCATAATGCTGCTAAAGCCAACTCTAGTCTTTTATTAATAGCTGCAGTTGGTTTCAGCACATAAATACAGCATGGAAACAGACTGCATGGCAACATCTGGAAAGCTGAAGCGTTAAAGTTTCCGCGATTAGAAATGAAAATGTAACATCCGGTTGAGGCCACATACTCAGCGTTTACCTTGAATGAAGTCTACTCTAAAGCGGAAACATTGGGTTTAAATTTCAATCACGCTGAACTTCCGCGATGTGGATTGAATAGACACTTCAGTGACAAAGTGTCCGTTAAGCCTCTAGCCTGGGATCCAAACTCAATCGCTCTGGACCGTTTCACTACATTTGGCTAAGTGAACAATAAAAGGAAATGGAGCAATGGAGTTCGCATCCAAATACTATTTGAAATCGTTCAAATACTTTAAGGGTTTGCAGTGGCAGCTGGGTGGGAGTTGCACTTTAAGGGTTTGCAGTGGCAGCTGGGTGGGGGTTGCACTTTAAGGGTTTGCAGTGGCAGCTGGGTGGGGGTTGCACTTTAAGGGTTTGCAGTGGCAGCTGGGTAGGGGTTGCACTTTTGGGATTCTTCTATGGGTTGCACTGCAACAGGCAAGCTCAATCAAGCTAGTTATATTATAATGATGTTAAATATTATTTGATCCCAGGCTATCCTACCTCGACCTCCCCACCCTAACTAATGAACTGTGGTATTAACCTCCTCACCCACCCAACACAGATCACCTTCTACGAGGGAAAATGCTTCACCGGCAGGCAGCTGGAGGTCAGGGGCGACTGCGATAACTTCCAGGACCGTGGCTTCATGAACCGCGTCAACTCCATCCGTGTGGAGAGCGGCGCCTTCCGCTGCTTCGACCACCCCGACTTCAAGGGACAGCAGTACATCCTGGAGCATGGCGAATACCCAGAGTTCCAGCGTTGGAACAGCCACAACGACCACATGGGCTCCTGCAAGCCCATCAAGATGGTGAGAGATGGGGTTAAGGGTTCCGGATTGTAGGGATAGGGGTTAAGGAGTGAAGGGATAGGTTAAGGTTTGAAGGGATAGGGGTTAAGGTTTGAAGGGATAGGGGTTAAGGTTTGAAGGGATAGGGATTAAAGGGATAGGTTAAGGTTTGAAGGGATAGGGGTTAAGGCTTAAAGGGAAAGGGGTTAAGGCTTAAAGGGATAGGGGTTAAGGCTTAAAGGGATAGGGGTTAAGGCTTAAAGGGAAAGTGGTTAAGGCTTAAAGGGAAAGGGGTTAAGGCTTAAAGGGAAAGGGGTTAAGGCTTAAAGGGAAAGGGGTTAAGGCTTAAAGGGATAGGGGTTAAGGCTTAAAGGGATAGGGGTTAAGGCTTAAAGGGATATGGGTTAAGGCTTAAAGGGATAGGGGTTAAGGCTTAAAGGGATAGGGGTTAAGGCTTAAAGGGATAGGGGTTAAGGCTTAAAGGGATAGGGGTTAAGGCTTAAAGGGATAGGGGTTAAGGCATAAAGGGATAGGGGTTAAGGCTTAAAGGGATATGGGTTAAGGCTTAAAGGGATATGGGTTAAGGCTTAAAGGGATAGGGGTTAAGGGTGAGAGGTTACGTTATAGAGCCATTTTCTACTTTAACTCAAAGATACTTTAGATTCTTCTCGCTCATCTTCATTATAATAGTATTCCGTATTCCGCTGTTGAAAAGTGTGTATGAAATCCAAATGCAGACTCATGTTAACCTCTCTCCTCTTCTACTGTGTCTTGCAGCACGGTGAGCACTACAGAATGGAACTGTTCGAGGCCTGTAACTTCTCTGGCCAGTGTGTGGAGGTCTGTGACGACTGCCCCTTCCTGCAGAGCCGTGGCTTCAGCAAGAGCTGCATCAACTCCATCAAGGTCTACGGAGACGGAGCGTAAGAAACACACCTCTAGCCACAGACTGCAATCACACACACGTAAAACTGTGAAATCAGAGAAACACATTTACAGTGATTAAACATTTGGATCTATTTTTGTTGAGCTAAGATATCCAACCTTTTAGCATGTAGGAACATAATTGGAACACATATGCCAACGATCTAGAAGGTAAAGTGTAGACATTGCTGAATTCCTAAATAACTAATTCCACTATTCACAACTGTGGACTCAACTGTTATTTTCCAGGAGTGAGTTGAATATTAAACGGGAAGTTCAGGATTTTACAACTTGTTGTTAAATGGATCCTCACCCTGAAAGTAGTATATTTATTTTTAAAAGCCAAACCACATATGTAGTTGATTTGATGTGTGATAGTATTTTATAAATCTATGTAATTGATTCATTTATTAATTGAATGGACAGGCTATAGCTATTAGCAAACACACAATAAATTTCTATATTTGACTTAATATCCTGATAACATCAAATTACACACAGTGCTATTCCATCTTCTCTAACTAACAGTGTGTGAAGTGAGCAGATGTGTGACCATTTCTAACCTGCCGATTTCCTTCTGTAGCTGGGTGATGTACGAGGAGCCTAACTTCCGCGGACGCATGTACATCGTGGAGAGAGGAGACTACTGCAGTCACAATGAGTGGCAGGCCGAGAACCCCAACATCCAGTCCATCCGTAGAGTGGTCAACTACTTCTAAACCTTTTCCCCTGTCCCGACCCCAGACCCGCATGGACTGACTTTCACCATTCTAGAAATGTACAATAAAAAATAATACATTTAAAAAACATAATACCACAAATGTATTTTTAATCGAACACTTGCTGTGTTATGTGTGAGTGTACGAGGGTCTATATAGAGCAGTGGTTTTCAACATGGGTACTAGGACCCCTGGGGGAAGACTCATTAAGAATATTGGCTTAACGATTGATTGCACATGAGGGGGTACTGCGAGAGCAAAACATACCCCAAAAAAGGTTATGATTAGATAGCACAGGAGGCTGGTGGCACCTTAATTGGGGAGAATGGGCTCGTGGTAATGACTCAGTGGAATGATATCAAACACATGGTTTCCATGTGCTTGATGCCATTCCATTTGCCCCGTTCAAGACATTATGAGCCATCCTCCCCTCAGCAGCCTCCACTGGTAGATGGATACGGTATAGAGCACAGGCATAAGAAAAATACATGTTCATACTGTGAATCATGAGGCACAAATACATACTAATTGCAAAGGAGTATTTATTGTATGTAATAACAGGTTCTTAAATTAAATGCAAATGACTTTGAAACTAAAGGCAACCTGAACTATATGGCACTAAGACCAGTCATGTATTGTCATATTGGTTATCAAACTCCATGAAAACCACAACTGAAATAAAAACAGAATTTAACCAAATTAATTTCTTGATTAAATTACTTAAAGGGATCTGGAATACTAAAACAGAGCACGAAGACAAATGTACTTCAGTTGGAGAAACAGCTTGTACACAAGCAACCAAAAATCCCTTTACGATACAATTATAAACCTCACATTCTAAACAGGGTTGAAATCTCAAACATGAACCTTCAAATAATCCAAGTGGTGAGAATGGGGAGAACACAGTCCCCAGATTAACTTTCTGATTTCCTTTTTTGATTGACGTTAGCTCACTTCCTTACAAATTATTTCCAATCTGTTCACATGTTTAAATGACAACACTTCAGTACAAAAAAACAGAATGTTAAAATGTTGATGTATCGCAATATAGGAAAAAAAAAACAATCACAAACCTAATTTGGGGTCTAAAAAGACCGAAATCAAACACCCTTGTTTTAGGACGTGGTGGAAGTGCGTTAAAAATGGCCGCCGGCTTGACGGCACTTTAGCTGGAGGGGGTACAGTTCCTGTGGAGGTAGGACTTCATCTGAGCTATGACCTCGCTCTCCTCCTCCAGGGTCAGGTCCAGGTAGTCTTCTTCATGTCGGGGGATATCCTCCAGCACCTCATTCACCAGGTCTACGTCCATAGGGTCCTCCCCTTGGCTCCCAGAGCCTGGACAAACCAATGACAAGTGTCATGTTCATTAGGGCTCCACTTTGGGGATTTGGGTATAAATGGCATCCTGGTGCCTTAAGTATCAGCAGCATATTGAATGCCTCTTTCTCACATAGACCTCTCAACAGCGGAACACTAGCCAGTGTATGTGACAATAAAACCATTTTTTTTTAAATGATTTATTCAATAAGACCTGTATTGTTGTATTAACGGAGTAATGAGAGCGTGAATCCATCTGTTCATCTGCATGCTTCTCTGTGTACGTACGTGTGTGAATGTGAGTCCTACCTGCGGACTCAGAGGAGGTGCTGGGCTCCTCGGACAGTGAGGAGGGGGGAGAGGGGGAGAGCAGCTCTGGAGGCAGGACCCCCTGGTTGTCCAGCAGTAGCTGGGTGGCCCCTTGCACGTCTCCCCCCGTCAGCCTCAGTGCAGCTTCGGCAGCCTCTGGCTCAAAGCCCAGGTATAACAGCTATGCAGAGGGAAGGATAAGGTACCATACTAAACTGATAAACCTACCTTTTATACTGAAATAGTGACGAGAGCGAGTGAGTGAGTGAGAGCTCAAAGAGGTAGGGGATGTTACCTGCTCAACCTTGGATTGATCTATGGGAAGCTCTGTGTTGTGGTTGGTTACAGCAGCAGACTCAGCCTGGGTGGACTCGAGAAGAATCTAGGGGGAAACAAGCAAACAAGGATCAAGTAATATAAAAACAATACATATTAGCAAAGTATGCTAGCCTGCATCTACACTCTTCTGATAGCTAATGTTGCTTCATGGCTTTGTTTATGGTAACATGTGATGGTTGGCATATCCTCTTTCATGGCGTATTGAGAAACAATGTGTGTTTTTGCAGTAGCAGCGACTGCCTCTCACCCCATAGGCTCTGTCCATGTCCCCGTCTGCCTGATGGAGGGCCCGGGCAGCGTCTCTCTTGGAGTAACCCAGCGCTCTGAGGGTGGCCAGGCCCTCCATACGCCTCATCCTCTTCTCCCTCTCCTGCTGTTTCATCTCCTCCCTCTCCTGACAGGGACAGACAAAACCATAGAATTACACTCAATATGCTCCACCCATCATGGGACACTGACTCAAATAGTTCTAGTAAGTGTATTTCTATAATTATAACAGCGCTGATAACTTAGTTGCTATTAGGAAATATTTCCTATCATCTGCAACTACATCAGGTGAGAGCGCCGGCACCTTTTTCCCTACTATGGGACTTAGTTAATTAATAAAAATAAAATAAACTAGAATAGGCATTACCATTCAAGTCAACATTGCGCCATTCTATTGCTCAGGGGGGACCCACCTGTCTCCTGTGAGTGATGTGCAGCGCGGCCTCGTCTACGTTGCCGTGGCAGGCCCTCAGGCCTAGACGGGCCTCCTGCTCAGAGAAACCCAGACCCATCAGCCCGGTCATCTTCCCTGGGTCCAGACACAGACGCCCATACAGGTCCTCCACCTACAACACAGCAGGAGTAAGAGGTAGAATCAGTAATATTACAGTGAGGTGCCTCCCTGCTTATAGAAATGTTGTTAATGTCTGAAGACGAGACAATCTGGAAGCAGGACTCCAGATTGTACAGCCAGATGATGTACTGTACCCGCATTAGCTTCTGTGTGGCCTGGTGTTCGTTACCATCCAGGTACGCTAGTAAGCTCTGTAGGAGGTACAGCCTGAGGAACAGCACTTCCTCTCGTCCTGTGTTTCCCTGAAAACAAAATTAAATTAATCAAATGTACTATATTACAACTTTTATGAAATGTGGGTAGGGGTTAGGTGTTGTTTGTTAACAGAGCCATAGACCAGAGATGGCGGTTCATCACCTTGATCTGCATGAGCCTCTGCTGCTGCTCTCCGTAGCATTTGAGGAAGCAGTCCTCGGCTCTCTGCAGCCTCTGCTTGCCGTCGTCCAGGCAGGAAAGGGCCTCCAGGGCTCTGTAGCACCACACGATGTCCAGCTGCAGTACTGCATAGTTGTCCACCGTGCTCAAGAGCACCGAGCCACATGTACTGTGGAGAGACACACAAAATATATATCTTACATCAGTCTTAATAAATCTAATGGATCGGAGGAACTGTACAATGGTATTAGAGGTGGAACAGAACGTGTAGGAGAAGTCGTACACATTCAAAGTCAAATAAAATGATAACACCATAAAATGATCTGACATTTTTAATTAGACATTGACGGTTTTAACCAAAAGGAAAATGCGTGTTTTGACCAATATCTGCTTCGACAAAGGATTTCTGTGATTGTAGCTGTAGGTGTTTTACCCAAACTGGTCGTCAGCTTGCAACAGGTGGCACAGAGCAGCGTCGTACTGTTTCCTCTTCATCAGAGCGCGGCCTTTCTCATGGAACCCCATGGCTAAAATCAAAGCCTGAGGACAACAATCACACAGCATTAGAAATAGTCAAGAGTTTGTGTGGTGCGGAGTCACAATCAGTGGAGCTTAAATTCACACAGAACACATGGCAAGAATCATAGTTACCATTCAAGCCACACGTTGTGTGAGCTTGCTGTCCACTCGTACTGCTTATCATGGCAGTTATGAATATAATATTGCTCATATGTTCATGAGTCCTTTGTCTAGACTACCTTTTTCTCTCTGTGAGGTATTTTCAGAGGGTTCCCCTTCTGATCAGCAATCTCTAGGAATGGAGTCGTGGCTGGGTCATCGGTGCCATCTACAATGACAACCAAACCACAGAACCACCATAAAATAACACTCCTGTAGCGTTGTGATTGAGGTTAAACGCAGTATGAGGGTTTACTGAGAGGATCTGGATGCCTAAAATGACAACCAAGCCAAAGAACAAGCATGAAGTAATATTCCTGTAGCGTTGTGATAATTGTGATTGTGTTTAAAAGCAGTGTCTCACTAACCTCTCTCGGAGAGGATCTGGAAGCCCTTCTGGGTTCTCTGGACACTCTGGTCCTGGGTTTTCTTCTTCTCCTCCTCCTCCGCCATCTGTTTCTTCCTCTCAGGCTCGCTCACCCGCAGAACCATAATCTTACTGTTGTTCTTCACGTCCTGTTCATCCAGACGCTTCTCTGTGAAGAGAAACCGTTTCAATGCTTGCAAAGTTGAGAAATAAAAAATAAGAAACCTGCACATTGGTCTTGCTAATATCACTGCTCTTTATTATAAGCTTTACGTATCGGAATGAAGGACTTCGTCAAAGCTTTTGCATGCAAAGCTGAAATTACCAAACATAATGAGAGTTCATATGCATTGATTAGAGGGTGGTTGTGGCAACTAGACCTAAGTGGAACTTACCAGGAGTCAGTGTCTTCCCATTCAAAATTAACTTGATGTATTTGAGTCCATATTGTTCAGCAATCCTAAACAAATTTAGGAAGAAAGTAGCACTGTATAGCTTTGTGACCTTAGACATAATAGGCCTAATAAGACACTTCAACAACTGATAACATAAAAGATTGACATTGTGATGGCCATTTTCACTTACCTAGCGATGAGATCTTGTGCAAGGACATCCAGTTTAGTCTCCAAATAGTTCTTCTTCTTGACATCCTAAAGCAATCAGGTAAAGAAAAATCAGGAATTATTAGTTTATTTTCTGTAGGGTGTGTCAGGGAAAACACACCCACCCACCCTCAAACTCAAAACACACAAACCTTTTTTCCGTCTTTAGGCAGAAGAAGTTCCAACGTGGCCACAAATGTCTCTCTATAGGTCTTATTCCCCATTCCTCTCTTTACTGCTTGGGATCTGATGCTCTCCAAGGCACTTGCCACCTCAGACACAGAGAAGCACACAATGGCTGCATAGTTCACTGCAAGCTGCTGCAATGACAACAGTGACAAAGACAGACACAGACAGGCATAGTTAAAAACTATCACACAAATCTGACTCATAGTCAGGTGACAGACCAACCAACTGAATGAACATCAACACATTTAGAATGGCAATAACTTCATAGCTAATGTTACCTGCAGAGGTTGCTGTCCTGCCTGGTTGTTTTCTGTGGTGTATGGTGGGTTCCAGAGCTGAATTTTATCTTGTTTTAAAAGATTTACCAGCTTTGCCTGAATATGCATCTCTGCCATTCTCAAAACTGTGAAACAAATATGGTAGGAAAAGTGAAAGTGAACAGCTAGCCCGCAAACAATTAGGGGAATTCCGCAGGATGAAGTACGGACATGTATGTACTCACTACTGTAAGTCGCTCTGGATAAGAGCGTCTGCTAAATAACTCAAATGTCAAATGGATGAGTAGAACTAACTAGCAACAGTAGGTAGAGCCAATATTATTGTATGCTAACTACGCAGTCGCAGACAACAACAACAGCTGCGACGCTGCCCATTTTGGCTACGACTAGCTCACGCAGGATAAATACGACACATTCGTTGTTTCAGATTTATTTAAAGATTTACCAAATTAATGATTCAGTCACGTTGGAAGTGTGAACCTTGTCGCCGTATTATTTTGATAGGAATGTGGTGAAACGAGCTTTTTTAATGTTATTCTTCTCTTTCACTTCCGTACTAAGGAAAGTCACGAGGTCCAAATTGTCTTCGCTCCGACTCGGTGGCAAAGCACATAACTTCGAGAAAGTACTCCACCACAAGAATGTCCAATGATTTAAAATACGTAGGTCATCCATTTACATTTTTGGTTGTATTTCATTCCACCTGCTATTACCCTGCAGTGGTGTAAAGTACCTAAGTAAAAAATACTTTAAAGTACTACATAAGTCTTTTTTTTTGTGATGTCTGTACTTTACTTTACTATTTATATTTTTGACAACTTTTACTTCACTACATTCCAAAATGAAATAATGTACTTTTTATGCCATACGTTTTCCCCGACAACCAAAAGTAGTCATTACATTTTGAATGCTGAGCAGGACAGTAAAATTGTCCAATTCACAGACTTATCAATAGAACATCCCTGGTCATCCCTACTGCCTCTGATCTGGAAGACTCCATAAACACACATTTATTTGTATTTGACCTTTATTAACTAGGCAAGTCGGTTTAGAAAAAATCTTATTTACAATGACAGCCTACCAAAAGGCAAAAGGCCTCTTTTTGGGGCAGGGATAAAAAACAATATATATATATATATATATATATATATATATATATATATATATATATATATATATACAGTGTCTTGCGAAAGTATTCGGCCCCCTTGAACTTTGCGACCTTTTGCCACATTTCAGGCTTCAAACAAAGATATAAAACTGTATTTTTTTGTGAAGAATCACCAACAAGTGGGACACAATCATGAAGTGGAACGACATTTATTGGATATTTCAAACTTTTTTAACAAATCAAAAACTGAAAAACTGGGCGTGCAAAATTATTCAGCCCCCTTAAGTTAATACTTTGTAGCGCCACCTTTTGCTGCGATTACAGCTGTAAGTCGCTTGGGGTATGTCTCTATCAGTTTTGCACATCGAGAGACTGACATTTTTTCCCATTCCTCCTTGCAAAACAGCTCGAGCTCAGTGAGGTTGGATGGAGAGCATTTGTGAACAGCAGTTTTCAGTTCTTTCCACAGATTCTCGATTGGATTCAGGTCTGGACTTTGACTTGGCCATTCTAACACCTGGATATTTTTGAACCTTTCCATTGTAGATTTTGCTTTATGTTTTGGATCATTGTCTTGTTGGAAGACAAAATCTCCGTCCCAGTCTCAGGTCTTTTGCAGACTCCATCAGGTTTTCTTCCAGAATGGTCCTGTATTTGGCTCCATCCATCTTCCCATCAATTTGAACCATCTTCCCTGTCCCTGCTGAAGAAAAGCAGGCCCAAACCATGATGCTGCCACCACCATGTTTGACAGTGGGGATGATGTGTTCAGGGTGATGAGCTGTGTTGCTTTTACGCCAAACATAACGTTTTGCATTGTTGCCAAAAAGTTCAATTTTGGTTTCATCTGACCAGAGCACCTTCTTCCACATGTTTGGTGTGTCTCCCAGGTGGCTTGTGGCAAACTTTAAACAACACTTTTTATGGATATCTTTAAGAAAGGGCTTTCTTCTTGCCACTCTTCCATAAAGGCCAGATTTGTGCAATATACGACTGATTGTTGTCCTATGGACAGAGTGTGCCACCTCAGCTGTAGATCTCTGCAGTTCATCCAGAGTGATCATGGGCCTCTTGGCTGCATCTCTGATCAGTCTTCTCCTTGTATTAGCTGAAGGTTTAGAGGGATGGCCAGGTCTTGGTAGATTTGCAGTGGTCTGATACTCCTTCCATTTCAATATTATCGCTTGCACAGTGCTCCTTGGGATGTTTAAAACTTGGGAAATCTTTTTGTATCCAAATCCGGCTTTAAACTTCACAACAGTATGTTGGACCTGCCTGGTGTGTTCCTTGTTCTTCATGATGATCTCTGCGCTTTTAACGGACCTCTGAGACTATCCCAGTGCAGGTGCATTTATACGGAGACTTGATTACACACAGGTAGACATATCAGTGTGGATGACAGATTACCACCTCAAGCTGAACCTCGGCAAGACGGAGCTGCTCTTCCTCCCGGGGAAGGACTGCCCGTTCCATGATCTCGCCATCACGGTTGACAACTCCATTGTGTCCTCCTCCCAGAGCGCTAAGAACCTTGGCGTGATCCAGGACAACACCCTGTCGTTCTCAACCAACATCAAGGCGGTGGCCCGTTCCTGTAGGTTCATGCTCTACAACATCCACAGAGTACGACCCTGCCTCACACAGGAAGCGGCACAGGTCCTAATCCAGGCACTTGTCATCTCCCGTCTGGATTACTGCAACTCGCTGTTGGCTGGGCTCCCTGCCTGTTCCATTAAACCCCTTCAACTCATCCAGAACGCCGCAGCCCGTCTGGTGTTCAACCTTCCCAAGTTCTCTCACGTCACCCCGCTCCTCCGTTCTCTCCACTGGCTTCCAGTTGAAGCTCGCATCCGCTACGAGACCATGGTGCTTGCCTACGGAGCTGTGAGGGGATCGGCACCTCAGTACCTCCAGGCTCTGACCAGGCCCTACACCCAAACAAGGGCACTGCGTTCATCCACCTCTGGCCTGCTCGCCTCCCTACCACTGAGGAAGTACAGCTCCCGCTCAGCCCAGTCAAAACTGTTCGCTGCTCTGGCCCCCCAATGGTGGAACAAACTCCCTCACGACGCCAGGACAGCGGAGTCAATCACCACCTTCCGGAGACACCTGAAACCCCACCTCTTTAAGGAATACCTAGGATAGGATAAGTAATCCCTCTCACCCCCCCCACCTTTAAGATTTAGATGCACTATTGTAAAGTGACTGTTCCACTCGATGTCATAAGGTGAATGCACCAATTTGTAAGTCGCTCTGGATAAGAGCGTCTGCTAAATGACTTAAATGTAAATGTAAATGTAGGTGGATTGTATTTATCATCATTAGTCATTTAGGTCAATATTGGATCATTCAGAGATCATCACTGAACTTCTGGAGAGAGTTTGCTGCACTAAAAGTAAAGGGGCTGAATAATTTTGCACGCCCAATTTTTACGTTTTTGATTTGTTAAAAAAAGTTTTAAATATCCAATAAATGTCGTTCCACTTCATGATTGTGTCCCACTTGTTGTTGATTCTTCACAAAAAATACAGTTTTATATCTTTATGTTTGAAGCCTGAAATGTGGCAAAAGGTCGCAAAGTTCAAGGGGGCCGAATACTTTCGCAAGGCACTGTATATATATATACACGTATATACAGTGGGGAGAACAAATATTTGATAACCTGCAAAATCGGCAGTGTTTCCTACTTACAAAGCATGTAGAGGTCTGTAATTTTTTTTATCATAGGTACACTTCAACTGTGAGAGATGGAATCTAAAACAGAAATCCAGAAAATCACATGGTATGATTTTTAACTAATTAATTTGCATTTTATTGCATGACATAAGTATTTGATACATCAGAAAAGCAGAACTTAATATTTGGTACAGAAACCTTTGTTTGCAATTACAGAGATCATACGTTTCCTGTAGTTCTTGACCAGGTTTGCACACACTGCAGCAGGGATTTTGGCCCACTCCTCCATACAGACCTTCTCCAGATCCTTCAGGTTTTGGGGCTGTCGCTGGGCAATACGGACTTTCAGCTCCCTCCAAAGATGTTCTATTGGGTTCAGGTCTGGAGACTGGCTAGGCCACTCCAGGACCTTGAGATGCTTCTTACGGAGCCACTCTGTAGTTGCCCTGGCTGTGTGTTTCGGGTCGTTGTCATGCTGGAAGACCCAGCCACGACACATCTTCAATGCTCTTACTGAGGGAAGGAGGTTGTTGGCCAAGATCTCGCGATACATGGCCCCATCCATCCTCCCCTCAATACGGTGCAGTCGTCCTGTCCCCTTTGCAGAAAAGCATCCCCAAATAATGATGTTTCCACCTCAATACTTCACGGTTGGGATGGTGTTCTTGGGCTTGTACTCGTCCTTCTTCTTCCTCCAAACACAACGAGTGGAGTTTAGACCAAAAAGCTCTATTTTTGCCTCATCAGACCACATGACCTTCTCCCATTCCTCCTCTGGATCATCCAGATGGTCATTGGCAAACTTCAGACGGGCCTGGACATGCGCTGGCTTGAGCAGGGGGAGCTTGAGTGCGCTGCAGGATTTTAATCCATGAAGGAGTAGTGTGTTACTAATGGTTTTCTTTGAGACTGTGGTCCCAGCTCTCTTCAGGTCATTGACCAGGTCCTGCCGTGTAGTTCTGGGCTGATCCCTCACCTTCCTCATGATCATTGATGCCCCATGAGGTGAGATCTTGCATGGAGCCCCAGACCGAAGGTGATTGACCGTCATCTTGAACTTCTTCCATTTTCTAAAACATTGCACCAACAGTTGTTGCTTTCTCACCAAGCTGCTTGCCTATTGTCCTGTAGCCCATCCCAGCCTTGTGCAGGCCTACAATTTTATCCCTGATGTCCTTACACAGGTCTTGGCCATGGTGGAGAGGTTGGAGTCTGTTTGATTGAGTGTGTGGACAGGTGTATTTTATACAGGTAACGAGTTCAAACAGGTGCAGTTAATACAGGTAATGAGTGGAGAACAGGAGAGCTTCTTAAAGAAAAACTAACAGGTCTGTGAGAGCCGGAATTCTTACTGGTTAGTAGGTGATCAAATACTTATGTCATGCAATAAAATGCAAATTAATTATTTAAAAATCATACAATGTGATTTTCTGAATTTTTGTTTTAGATTCACATTTGAAGTGTACCTATGATAAAAATTACAGACCTCTACATGCTTTGTAAGTGGGAAAACCTGCAAAATCGGCAGTTTATCAAATACTTGTTCTCCCCACTGTATATATATATATATATATGACAAAACACACATCACGACAAGAGAAACAACACTACATAAAGAGAGAACTAAGACAACAACATAGCAAGGGAGCAACACATGACAACACAGCATGGTAGCAACACAACATGACAACAACATGGTAGCAACACAACATGGTACAAACATTATTGGGCACAGACAACAGCCCAAAGTGCAAGAAGGTCAGAGACAACAATACATCACGCAAAGAAGCCACAACTGTCAATAAGAGTTTCCATGATTGAGTCTTTGATTGAAGAGATTGAGATAAAACTGTCCAGTTTGAGTGTTTGTTGCAGCTCGTTTCAGTCGCTAGCTGCAGCCAACTGAAAAGACGAGTGACCCAGGGATGTGTGCGCTTTGGGGACCTTTCACAGAATGTGACTGGCAGAACAGGTGTTGTACGTGGAGGATGAGGGCTGCAGTAGATATCCCAGATAGAGGTGAATGAGGCCTAAGAGGGTTTTATAAATAATCATCAACACATGGGTCTTGCAACGGGTATACAGTATGACCAGTTTACAGAGGAGTATAGAGTGCAGTGATGTGTCCTATAAGGAGCATTGGTAGCAAATCTGATGGCACATGCCACGTTTGTAAATTGTCTGAGTGTTGGAATGTTCCCCTGGCGATCTGTACATTATGTCTGAGTGTTGGAATGTTCCCCTGGCGATCTGTAAATTATGTCTGAGTGTTGGAATGTTCCCCTGGCAATCTGTAAATTATGTCTGAGTGTTGGAATGTTCCCCTGGCGATCTGTAAATTATGTCTGAGTGTTGGAATGTTCCCCTGGCGATCTGTAAATTATGTCTGAGTGTTGGAATGTTCCCCTGGCGATCTGTACATTTTTATGTTTTATTTTTGATTGAACCTTTATTTAACTTGGCAAGTCAGTTAAAAACAAATTCCTATTTACAATGACGGCCTAATGATGTCTGGGTGTCAGTGGTGTAAAAATACTTTAAAGTACTACTTTTTGGGGGTATCTGTACTTTACTATTCATATTTTTGACTACTTTTACTTCACTCGTTAAGAAAAGATTGTACTTTTTACTCCATACATTTTCCTTAACACCCAAAAGTACTCATTACATTTTGATTGCTTAGCAGGACAGGAAAATGGTCCAATTCAGTTATCAACCAAACATCCCTTACTGCCTCTGATCTGGCAGACTCACTAAACACACATGCCTTGTTTGTAAATGATGTCTGAGTGCAGGGGTGTGCCCCTGGCTTTCTGTAAATAAAAAAATAAGTGCAATCTGGTTTGCTTAATAAGGAATTAGAAGTGATTTATACTTTTGATACTTAAGAATATTTCAAACCAAATACTTTTACTCAAGTAGTATTTTACTGGGTCTTACTTTTACTTGAGTCATTTTCTATTAAGGTGTCTTTGGTTTTACTCAAGTATGACAGTTGGATACCTTTTCCACCACTGCTGAGAGTTGGACTGTTCCCCCGGCTATCTGTAAATTATGTCTGAGTTGGACTGTTCCCCTGGCGATCTGTAAATTATGTCTGAGAGTTGGACTGTTCCCCTGGCGATCTGTAAATTATGTCTGAGAGTTGGAGTGTTCCCCTGGCTATCTGTAAATTATGTCTGAGAGTTGGAGTGTTCCCCTGGTGATCTGTAAATTATGTCTGAGAGTTGGACTGTTCCCCTGGCATCTGTAAATTATGTCTGAGAGTTGGACTGTTCCCCTGGCGATCTGTAAATTATGTCTGAGAGTTGGAGTGTTCCCCTGGCTATCTGTAAATTATGTCTGAGAGTTGGACTGTTCCCCTGGCGATCTGTAAATTATGTCTGAGAGTTGGACTGTTCCCTGGCGATCTGTAAATTATGTCTGAGAGTTGGACTGTTCCCCTGGCGATCTGTAAATTATGTCTGAGAGTTGGACTGTTCCCCTGGCGATCTGTAAATTATGTCTGAGAGTTGGACTGTTCCCCTGGCGATCTGTAAATTATGTCTGAGAGTTGGACTGTTCCCCTGGCGATCTGTAAATTATGTCTGAGAGTTGGAGTGTTCCCCTGGCGATCTGTAAATTATGTCTGAGAGTTGGACTGTTCCCCTGGCGATCTGTAAATTATGTCTGAGAGTTGGACTGTTCCCCTGGCGATCTGTAAATTATGTCTGAGAGTTGGACTGTTCCCTGGCGATCTGTAAATTATGTCTGAGAGTTGGACTGTTCCCTGGCGATCTGTAAATTATGTCTGAGAGTTGGACTGTTCCCCTGGCGATCTGTAAATTATGTCTGAGAGTTGGACTGTTCCCCTGGCGATCTGTAAATGATGTCTGAGAGTTGGACTGTTCCCCTGGCGATCTGCAAATTATGTCTGAGAGTTGGACTGTTACCCTGGCAATCTGTAAATTATGTCTGAGAGTTGGACTGTTCCCCTGGCGATCTGTAAATTATGTCTGAGAGTTGGACTGTTCCCCTGGCGATCTGTAAATTATGTCTGAGAGTTGGACTGTTCCCCTGGCGATCTGTAAATTATGTCTGAGATTATGTTCCCCAGTGAAAGTTGCACCCATGGTTTGGGGTTAGATTAGGAGATGGCTCGGTCCTCATATTACGATGCTACCAACACGATTGGAGTTTAGCCTAAAACAAAATGCAGCGAGAGACTGACACAAATGACAACACAGAATAGTAGAAGCGAAGGAAAGAACATCAAAAGTATGGTACCTTTTTAAAATGACTCAAAGAGTTTTGATGGGATGTTTTAATATTCTATATGCATGTTGAAGTAGCATACTGTACAAAGATATTTAAAAATCACTGCATCATCACACTGTCTGCACATTCCATCTGGATGCCTGGGATTAATCTTACTTTATGACAATAATAGGCTATGCACACCAGAGAATAATCAGTCATGTTCCACTCATTTGTTCAGTGACAGTCCTGCAGACTCACTGGGGAAAATATATTCCCTTCTCAAACAAACACATTTAGGCTCCAATGAGATGAAACTCAAACGTTAACGTACGGGTGTACGGGTCCAACACAGGGTCAGGCACAGCAACGTACATGACATCATTAACATGGAAATGGCTGCATAGCAAATGTCCTTATAGCAACTCAACAATAATGTTTTTAATGCAGAAACATATAACACATATTGCACTATAGCAGACTCCCTCTCTTATCAGAATGATGTGTACATCCCAAGTCTCCTGGCAGCCTCGGACTTCTTGGGCCCTTTTCGCTGGGGGAAGGGGTAGTGGTGAAGGGGGCTGGAGGAGAACTGAGGTGGCTGCTGGCCCCCAAAACTCAGTTGTCTGGACAAAACGACTGGGGCTGAGAACTTCAGGGAGCCTGAAATGCTGTTACTGGAACTCAACTCTTCAGAATGGAAAGAAGTAGAATCCCCCATTACTTTGTCACTGGATGTCTCAGGACAGTCCTCAGAGAGCGAAGTCAAACTCGAAGAATTGCTGCCGGTGAATGTGGGGTTCGGATGAGGTGCTATGATACTGTTGGTCCGTCGGTGGATTCCTAAGTGTGTGTACCATGGAGTCATCTCCAGATGCCTAACAAAATCAAGCTCAGCCTCTGACACCGTCCTCTTCCTCTCATGTGTGCTCTTCATCTCCTGGTTGACCGGGACCATGTTGACCAGGGCTTTCCCACTGATCTCTGTTGCGTCATCAGCTGATACTGTCGGGAAATAGAATAGAAAAGACAGGTTAACAGACATTTGCAATCAACCTTTCAGCTCAGAAAAAATAAAACAATGAAGTGCTTACTTATGTAGTCATGTTATAACAAAAATATAACTTGTGTTCAAATGACACACATGGACACACACACACACACTTCCAGAAGCCTATAGCCTAGCCAACAGATCTGACCTTCTTGCTTACAGCTGCATTAGGTTTGGATAGACTTCCTGTACATATTGCCTAAACTACCTCGTACCCTTGCACATTGACTCGCGCTGGTACTCCTTGTATATGGCCTCGTTAATGTGATTTATTGTGTTACTTTTTTCAATTAGCAAATGTTCTTACATTTTTACTTCTGCGTTGTTGGGAATGGGCTCAAATTAGCATTTCATGGTAAAGTCTACAACACTTTTATTCCATTGGCGCATGTGACAAATACACTTTTATTTGAATGGGACAATTTTAAAGGACAAGGCATTTGTCATCCCTGGATTGAGGTATGTTTTCTGAATAATATATTGCAGGGGCTCCACAGGTGTTCACGAAGGAAGTCTGTCCGACCCTCGCGCAGCTGTAAGGGTCAGGTCTACTGGCTACAGTAACTGCCATTGTTGTTGTTCAAAGCAGACGGATCAGGATAATCAGTTGTATGAAGAAACAAAAGTAGCCCAGACTAATTCAGTCAAAACTACTGAAATTCACATGATATAAATCCAGTATAGATACAAAAGACCAAGGAAGCAGAACATCGGCCTGTTGCCAGACAAAACTGGTTGTGTGCATGCCAAGCTCGCACAGCACTCATCGAAAGAGTTGCCTACCTTGTCTGAATAAAACCACCCGGGTCTTTTGTTTCTCTTTAGTGCAGTTGTACTGTTCTCTCAAAAGTGCAATGTCCTGGTTCATCCTGGCTCGGTCCGCGACAATTTCGCGTTGGTCCTCGTCCTCAACCAAATGACTCACGTCTACCGCTGTTTCCCTACGACTCCGGGATCTTATCGGTTCACAGGAACACGTCGAATTGCAACAGGAGCACCAGGGCGACAACATCCTGTTTGCATAGACGACCTATTTAGATTTTTATTTCCCCAATCAAAAGAAGGCACAACTGACAGAATGAAAAGTTGTCTATTTAACTACCTGCCGCATGTAGAATAGCCCACGGCACTGTGTGCATCTGATTAGGTGTGTAGTGTAACCTATGTACAGTGGTTCTGCAGTTTAATTGATGTGCAAACAACTGAGGAGAATTGAAGGTTAGCCTTTTCTTTTACAAAAGACCAATTAGGTGCAGTACAATGTGTAGTTTAGCTAGTTATGGTAAAAGGTGAAAACTGCTTATCTGTATAATAGAATAAAGTAAAATAGGTGAATAGGTTAGTATGACTTTATATAATACAATATTATAAGTAATGCATGCAGTAAACTATGCTACACAAGCATTAAGTTACGTTTGAGTCTTCATACTATATAATCTAGTAAGTGTGCTTTTTAAAAATGATCTAGCCCTAACAATCTAAATTCATTTACATGTTTATGCATTATGTTCTAGAAAGATCTTTTGAATGACCCACTTGTTACTTGGACTAGTTGGCACTGGCGCACAGCACAGTATATTGACACAACAGTGTTGTTGAAGTTGTGGGTGAGTCCTGCTTTGGAGGGGTGGCATAAATGGATGACATGGTGACACATCTAACAGGTGTATCTGCGCTGTAAAACCCTTCACAGGAAATATGCCCTCAGTTTAATGCTTGGCAATTAGGCCTATTCACACATCATTCCTTTGCTCCATTATTACTGCCTGGAAAATGGGTATTTCTCCTTACTAAAGCATTAAGGCAAGTGTTTCAAAGATATCAGTAGGCCTACCACAGGGATTGTCTATGCAAACACTCCCTCTTCCATGAATTGTTCAAAGGGACCTGTGGATTTCCTGTTTCTGAAAAAGAAGCAGAGGGCTGCTGATACAGCAAATTAAAGAACTCAATGGGGGGGGGGGGGGGGGTCTCTCTCTCAAAAGATAACTTTTGATTTAAAAAAGTAATCAGAATAGCCGGTAATGATTAACATGAATAACGCCAAGGACAGAGTAGTGACTGCAGAGTCAAAAAGGGCTCAATCAAGCGTGCACATTCTATAGGAACGCACCCCAGTGTACTGTAGCTCGCCAGTCACTACACCACCCACTGCAAACCACATCATTTCGCCGTAGAAAAGTGGTTAATATTCAGTTGAGATGATGATCAATGAAATGTCAACCTTTATTCAACCACTGAAAAGACAGACAGAAGTTTGTGCAAGTACATAGTGCAAGTGATCAATACAGTATGAAATTCTGTTCAGATATCTATATTGTGAAGATCTCCACAGATATCTAACCTTTGTATGCTATCTTGAACATGCACATGTTCTATGATTACATAATATGACTTTTATAGTTACAGTAACCTCAACAATATGGCAATGGATGGGTTAGTCATTTTAAGGTTGAATAAAAACGGTTAAATTTGTTTGTAAGATAGCCTTAACTTTAGGACATTTACTGTATTACAAGTCATATCAAATTGTGTTAGGTTGACAATGCAACCAAATATCAACATTTTCATGAAGATGTATGTAATTCTTGCATAGTTTAATTTGAGCCACTGGCTTAATTTTAATCTTTAACTTTTTGGGGGGGGGGGTTTAGTTGGAGACGTAAATCCAACATATTTGTTAATTTGTCGACAAGTTAATAGGCTATTTACTGTCTTGCAAAAGTGATGATGAATTGTGTTTGGTTGTCAATGCAACCAAATGTCAACATTTAAAGGAGATGTATATGTTGTGCCACTGATTTTAGTCTGATTTGAATTCCAGTTGGTCTACAAATTAATCATTGATATGTTGGATTCACCTCTGCATCTCAAACAAAAATCAAAGTTAAAGAATAGGACTAAATCTAATTCAACCTTAAACTTGTCATTTGATTTAGTCCTGTTCTTTAACTTTTTTTTAACACTTTTAAAAACTTTTCTTTAACTTTAATTTTTGGATGAAATGGAGATGTGAATCAAACATATTCATTATTAACTTGAAGATTCAATTTGACATCAACCGAAGCTTGAAACCCTAGAAAGTATTCAGACCCCTTTTGTTTTACGTTACAGCCTTATTCAAAAATGTATTAAATTGTTTTTTCCCCTCATCAATCTACATCCATAATGACTAAGAAAAAATAGTTTTAGACGTTTTTGCTAATTTATATGAACAACAAAAAAATATCACATATACATAAGTATTCAGACCCTTTACTCAGTACTTTGTTGAAGCACCTTTGGCAGCAATACAGCATCTAGTCTTCTTGAGTATGACGCTACAAGCTTGGCACACCTGTATTTGTCAGCATTTCACTGTATTCGGGACACGTGACAAATACAATTTGATTTGATTTGGGGAGTTTTCTCATTCTTCTCTGCAGATCCTCTCAAGGGCTGTCAGGTTGGATTGAGCATTGCTGCGCAGTATTTTCAGGTCTCTCCAGAGATGTTCGATCGGTTTCAAGTCCGGGCTCTGGCTGGACGACTCAAGGACATTCAGAGACTCCGTCGTTTTCTTGTTGGAAGGTGCAATAATAGTGTTTAATATGATTTTTGAATGACTACCTCATCTCTGTACCCCACACATGCAATTATACTATATGTAAGGTCCCTCATTCAAACAGTGAATTTCAAACACAGATTCAACCATGAAGACCAGGGAGGTTTTCCAATGCATCGCAAATAAGGGCACCTATTGGTAGATGACTAAAAAAATATATAAAAAAACACTGAATATCCCTTTGAGCATGATTAAGTTATTAATTACACTTTGGATGTGGTATCAATACACCCAGTCACTACGAAGATACAGGAGACCTTCCTAACTCAGTTGCCGGAGAGGAAGGAAACCGCTCAGGGATTTCACCATGAGGCCAATCGTGACATTAAAACAGTTACAGAGTTTAATAGCTGTGATAGGAGAAAACTGAGGATGGATCAACAACATTGTAGTTACTCCACAATACTAACCTAATTTGACAGAGTGAAAAGAAGGAAACCTGTAAAGAATAAAAAATATTTTAAAACATGCATCCTGTTTGCAACAAGGCACTAAAGCAATACTGCAAAAAATGTGGCAAAGCAATTCACTTTTTGTCCTAAATTCAAAGTGTTATGTTTGGGCCAAATCCAATAAAACACATTACTGAGTACCACTCTCAATATTTTTAAGCATAGTGGTGGCTGCATCATGTTATGGGTATGCTTGTAACTGTTAAGGACTGAGTAGTTTTCCGGGGATAAAAAAGACATTGCATAAAGCTAAGCACCGGCAGAAAAAAACTGTCTCAGTCTGCTTTCCATCAGACACTGCGAGATTAATTCACATTTCAGCAGGACAATAACCTAAAACACAAGGCCAAATCTACACCGGAGTTGCTTACCAAGACACAGTGAATGTTTCTGAGTGGTCGAGTTAAAGTTTTGAGTTAAATCTACTTGAAAATCTATGTCAAGACCTGAAAATGGTTGTCTAGCAATGATCAACAACAAATTTGACAGAGCTTGAAGAATTTTGTAAAGAATAATGGGCAAATGTTGCACAATCCCGTTGTGGTAAGCTCTTAAAGACTTACCCAGATAGACTCACAGCTGTAATCACTGCCAAAGGTGCTTCGACAAAGCATTGACTCATGGGTGTGAATACTTATGTAAATAAGATATTTCTGCATTTAATTTTCAAAACATTTGCAAACATTTCTAGAAACAATTTTTCACTTTGTCATTATGGGGTATTGTGTTTAAATGGGTCAGAAAAAAAACTATTTAATCCATTTTGAATTCAGCCTGTAAGTTACAGCCTGTAACACAATAAAATGTGGAATAAGTCAAGGGGTATGAATACATTCTGAAGGCACTGTATCAATTTGTTTTGTTTAACCCTGGGATGAATTGAAACAATAGCTGTTGATGACTTCGCAAATGCTATTTAGGCATAAATAGTATAATATATATATATATATATATATATATATATATATATATATATATATATATATATATATATATATATATATATATATATATATATATATATATATATATATATATATATATGACTTATAGAGTATGGTTCTGTTTCTTTAGCTGTGTTTATTTAAAAAATCACAAATTCTCATGTTCATCATCTCCAGCACCACGCCAACATCAACATATTGAAAATGGTGCATTTCTATATCTTGTGGTAAAAAATATATATTTCTCTAAGTATTTCCAATGACATCAAATCAAATAACATTTTATTCGTCACATGCTACAAATACAACAGGTGTAGTAGACCTTACCGTTAAATGCTTACCTTACTTACAGGCCCTTGACCAACAATGTAGTTTTTTTTAAAAGTAAGTAAGAAACATTTGCTAAAT
This sequence comes from Oncorhynchus gorbuscha, assembly GCF_021184085.1. Taxonomy (NCBI): domain Eukaryota; kingdom Metazoa; phylum Chordata; class Actinopteri; order Salmoniformes; family Salmonidae; genus Oncorhynchus; species Oncorhynchus gorbuscha. Next base: position 72,871,665 of record NC_060184.1, on the reverse strand, counting down.
AAACTAAAGGAAAACAAGTAACACAATAAAATAACTATAACGAGGCTATATACAATGGGTACCGGTACCGAGTCAATGTGCAGGGGTACAGGGTAGTCAAAATAATTGAGGTAATATGTACATGTAGGTAGGGGAAAAGTGACTATGCATAGATAATAAAAAGAGAATATCAGCAGCGTATGTGAAGAGTGTGTGTGTGTGTGTGTGTGTGTGTGTGTGTGTGTGTGTGTGTGTGTGTGTGTGTGTGTGTGTGTGTGTGTGTGTGTGTGTGTGTGTGTGTGTGTGTGTGTGTGTGTGTGTGTGTGTGTGTGTGTGTGTGTGTGTGGTGTCAATATGCATGTGTTTTGTGTGTGTGTGTCCAAGTGTGTGTGTGATGGAATGTCAGTGTAGTATGTGTGAGTGTGGTGTGTGTACATGGAGTCAGTGCAAAAAATAAAAATAAACTAAGGGGGTCAATGTAAATAGGCCTGGTAACCATTTGATTAACTGTTCAGCAGTCTTATGGCTTGGGGGTAGAAGCTGTCAAGGAGCCTTTTTGTTTCAGACTCGGCGCTCCGGTACCGCTTGCTGTGATGGTAGCAGAGAGAACAGCCTATGGCTTGGATGGCTGGAGTCTTTGACAATTTTTCAGTCCTTCCTCTGACACTGCCTGGTATAGAGGTCCTGGATGGCAGGGAGCTCGGCCCCAGTCACGTACTGAGGCGTACGCATTACCCTCGGTAGCGACTTGCGGTCGCCGAGCTGAGCTTGCGGATGCCGAGCTGTTGCCATACCAAGCGGTGATGGAACCAATCAGGATGTTCTCGATGGTGCATCTGAATAACATTTTTTGAATCTGAGTTCCCATGCCAAATCTTTTCAGCCTCCTGAGGGGGAATAAGCATTGTCGTGCCCTCCTTACAACCGTGTTGGTGTATTTGGACCATGATAGGTCCTTAGTGATGTGGACACCAAGGAACATGAAGCTGTCAGTGAAGACACTTGCCAACTCGTCAGCACATGCTCTGAGTATGCGTCCTGGTAATCCATCTGGTTCAGCGGCCTTGTGAATGTTAATTGGTTTAAAGGTCTTACTCACATTGGCACACACTGTCATCCAGAACAGCTGGTGCTCTAATGCACGGATCAGTGTTGCTTGCCTCGAAGCAAACATAGAAGGCATTTAGCTCGTCTGGTAGGCTTGCGTAATTGGGCTGTTTGCAAGCCCTGTCACATCCAACGAGCATCAGAGCTGGTGTAGTAGGATTCGTTCTTAGTCCTATATTGACACTTTGCCTGTTTGATGGTTCTTTGGAGGGTGTAGCATGATTTCTTATAAGTGTCCAGATTAGTGTCCCACCTCTTGAAAGTGACAGCTCTAGCCTTTAATTTAGTGTGGATGTTGCCTGTAATCGATGGCTTTTATTTGGAATATGTACGTACATACGGTCACTGCGGGGACGTCAACTTCAATGCACTTATTTATGAAGCTGGTGACTGATGTGGTATACTCCTCAATGCCATCGAATGAATCCCGGAACATATTCCAGACTGCTAGCAAAACAGTCCTGTAGCTTAGCGTCCACGTCATCGGACCACTTTCATATTGAGCACGTCACTGGTACTTCCTGTTTGAGCTTTGGCTTGTAAGCAGGAATCTGGAGGATAGAGTTATGGCCAGATTTGCCAAATGAAGTTTTTTTCTCTAGTTGCACGTGAAATGTTGGTAGGAATTAGGTAAAACTGACATTTTCCTGCATTAAAGTCCCCGGCCACTAGGAACGGTGCCTCTGGATGACAATTTTCTTGTTTGCTTATGGCCTTATACAGCTCATTGAGCGCAGTCTTAGTGCCAGCGGTAAATAGACAGCAATGAAGAATATAGTTGAAAACTATCTCGCTAAATAGTGTGATCTACAGCTTATGATGAGGTACTCAGGCAAGCAAAACCTTGAAACTTCCTTAATATTAGATATTGCGCACTAGCTGTTGTTGACAAAGAGACACACCCCATCCCCACAGATCTTACTGGAGGCTGATGTTCTGCATGGAAAACCCAGCTAACTGTATATTACCCATATCCTTGATCAGCCACGACTAGGTGAAACATAGGATATTACCGTTTTGAAAGTCCTGTTGCTAGGATAGTCTTGAACAAACCTTATCCAGTTTATTCTCCAGTGATTGCACGTTCTCCAGTGGATTATCCACTCGCCAACGCAGTCTCGCCAGGCATCCGGCTCATTGACCTCTATAGCGGCGTCTCCTCTTCTTACGAATGACAGGGATTTGGGCCTTATATATATCCTTCACGTCAGACTCATTAAATAAAAACTCCTTGTCCAGTTTGAGGTGTGTTATCACGGTTCTAATGTCCAGAAGCTCTTTTCAGTAATATGAAACGATGGCGGAAACATTATGTACAATTGATCAGGCAATTAGTAGACAATTAGTAGGTCATGTCTAATTAAAATTGGTAAAAATCACACGATGCACACCAATGATGTCATTGGAAAAACGTATCTATTAAAACACACTATTTTCACATATGTCGATGTTGGGGTGGTACTGGAGGTTTTGATATCAGCACTCAACTTGAAGGGCTATTATAACTACATTGTGTGTGTAATACTTCCTAGGCACGCATATATTTGAGTTAACACGGAAGAGGAGAAAAAACGACCAATCAGAGGCTACATTATTATAGCTTTGCTTATCTTGAAAACGTAGTCTCTCAAGTAACCCATTAGTGTGTGCCACTATTATTTGACTGTCAAGATTTAGTAGGCAACTTATTTAGGTCTGTTCATTCACTGCATTTGATGGGCATTTGATGGGCATTTTCTTCACTCATTCTGGATTTCGGGCTTGGAGCCAGACAGTTTCATTGTTTATTCATAACTAACATGTTTAATCTACTGCAGCTGCTCACTCAATCCATTTCCCCAATGTTGTGTTCAGCTGAAGGTGGTTGCTGTTGATGGGAACCTCAATGTTGTCCACCGGAACAATGTGCAGTTTGACAGTGAACTGTCACAATTCAGGTAAAACAACAATGAACTAAAGAGAGAAATACGTGCACTCCATAATGTTTTGGATGATTTGTGTTAACAAACAAACCACTTTGTTTATTTATTTTCCTCCAAGGACTCAGGGAGGGTCCATATCCATGTAGACAGGCTTACTGTCACTCCTTCAGTGGTCATGTTGGTTAAGGTTGTAGTGCACCATGAATAGTACACTACTTTATAGTGCACAAGTACAACTATTTGCTCAGCTCAGTTTACTCTGTTCAAACAATTACATAGCTGAAGTAGTCCATTACTCACCTCTCAGCCGTTATTCAGTTGAGTTCAAAGGTAGGGCCTACAACAGTAAGATCACCAAAAGTGTTGTAACAAATCCATTACACTGCCTGAAACTATAAGATTTATGAAACTAATTTAATTTTACTGCAGATAATTAATATTTTGGAAAAATATGAAATTATCTTTCCACTATCTCCATTATCTCTCCACTATCTTCAGCAGAAATACACAACCCTTTGAATCAACAGTCATCAAGATCGGATTCAAGTGGAATCCACTTGTAATAGGAATGCTACTGGCAGAGCCAATCGTGTTTTAGTCCTGTGATTTGAACTGAGACATTCCATGGGGATTTCCAAGGCACTTGACCTGGTCGTTGAAAGCCCTATGTGGGAGTGGCCAGGTGTGTGGACTGTACTAGTAATATATTAAAGTGCTCAATTTTGTATTTTGATTAAAGTCAAGCAACACATGTATTGTATTTCATAATTTCCATTTTTAACAGCAACATAGCAGTATGTACTGGAGGAAAGGAACCAAACAAGCTCTCAGTGATCTCATCTCAATCCAGGAAAAAGTTTGTATGAACTTCTGCAGGTAAGTTGCCCTATAGATAGCATGGATAGTTTCTATACTCTCAGTGCAACAGTGACATGCAAAATAAAAAAATGATCTATTTTTAACATTTTTTAAATTTATCGTCCTATAAAATGGCATTTAACTTTGCACATACAGTTCAGTATAAGCAACAAACAGATTACAAACATGATTTTTGATACAGTGCCCTGTTTTTCTCAGAGTATTGATGTTGGTAAATGTCAAATGGGTGGTATCCGCATGGTTAAGAGTTAATACATTAACTTCCTTTTTGTGGGTAAAAAAAATGGATACATTGCAAGCACAGCCGACCATATATAGACAAATATTTGTTGATTAATCCAACACTAACACTCAAACCCTGAGATATATTCAGTTACTGAAGGGGATCTTTTTATCTCAGTCAATTTGCAAGTCTAAAAGGACCATGAGAAGGAGTTGCTTTCTGCATTGACTGACCTTCATGTCTTAAAGTAATGATGGACTGTCATTTCTCTTTGCTTATTTGAGCTGCTCTTGCCATAATATGGACTTGGTTTCTTACCAAATAGGGCTATCATCTGTATACCACCCATACCTTGTCACAACACAACTGATTGGCTCAAATGCAATAAGAAGGGGAAAAAATCCACAAATGAACTTTTAACAAGGCACACCTGTTAATTGAAATGCATTCCAGGTGACTATTTTATTTAAAAAAATATTTTCCAACTTTATTTAACCAGGTATGCCAGTTGAGAACAAGTTCTCATGTACAACTGCGACCTGGCCAAAATAAAGCAAAGCAGTGTGACAAAAACAACAACACAGAGTTACACATAAACAAATGTACAGTCAATAACACAAAAGAAAAGAAAAATAAATAGATCTATGTACAGTGTGTGCAAATGTAGAAGAGTAGGGGGGTAGGCAATAAATAGGCCCTGGCAGTGAAAATAATGACAATATAGCGGTAATACTGGAGTGATAGATGTGCAGATGATGAATGTGCAAGTAGAGGGTGCAAAAAGAGCAAAAAATACTGGGGTGCAAAAGAGCAAGAGGGTAAGTAATAATATTTTGTATTTATTTTTTATTTCACCTTTATTTAACCAGGTAGGCAAGTTGAGAAGAAGTTCTCATTTACAATTGCGACCTGGCCAAGATAAAACAAAAAAGCAATAAAAGCAATAAAGCATAATATGGGGATGAGGTAGTCGGGTGGGCTATTTACAGATTGGCTGTGTAAATGTACAGTGATCGGTAAGCTGCTCTGACAGCTGATGTTTAAAGTTAGAGAGGGAGATATAAGACTCCAGCTTCAGAGATTTTTGAATTCGTACCAGTTATTGGCAGCAGAGATTTGGAAGGAAAGGCGGCCAAAGTAAATGTTGCCTTTGGGGATGACCAGTGCAATATACCTGCTGGAGTGCGTGCTGCAGGTGGGTGTTGCTATGGTGACCAGTGAGCTGAGAAAAGGCTTTACCTAAGCAAAGACTTATAGGACCACCCATACGTAGAATGTATGCACACATGACTGTAAGTCGCTTTGGATAAAAGCGTCTGCTAAATGGCATATATTATTATTATTATTATTATATTACCTGGAGCCAGTGGGTTTGGCCAGCCAAAGAGAGCATACAGGTCGCAGTGGTGGGTGGTATATGGGGCTTTGGTGATAAAACAAATGGCACTGTGATAGACTACATCTAGTTTGCTGAGTAGAGTGTTGGGGGCTATTTTGTAAATGACATCGCGGAAGTCAAGGATTGGTAGGATAGTCAGTTTTACGAGGATATGTTTGGCGGCATTAGTGAAGGAGGCTTTTGTTGGCCGGGGTGTTAAGCATGTCCAAGTTTAGGTCACCTAACAGTACAAACTCTGAAGATAGATGGGGGGGCGATCAATTCACATATGGTGTCCAGGGCACAACTGGGGGCCGAGGGGGGTCTATAACAAGCGGCAACGGTGAGAGACCTATTTCTGGAAAGGTGGATTTTTAAAAGTAGAAGCTTGAATTGTTTGGGCACAGACCTGGATAGTATGACAGAACTCTGCAGGTTATCTCTGCAGTAGATTGCAATTCCGCCCCCTTTGGCAGTTCTATCTTGTCAGAAAATGTTATAGTTAGGGATGGAAATTTCAGGATTTTTGGTTGCCTTCCTAAGCCAGGATTCAGACACGGCTAGAACATCCGGGTTGGTGGAGTGTGCTAAAGCAGTGAATAAAACAAACTTAGGGAGGAGGCTTCTAATGTAACATGCATGAAACCAATGGTTTTACGGTTACAGAAGTCAACAAATGAGAGCGCCTGGGGAATGGGAGTGATGCGGGGGGCGGCAGGGCCTGGATTAACCTCTACATCACCGGAGGAACAGAGGAGGAGTAGGATAAGAGTACGGCTAAAGGCTAAATTAACTGGTCGTCTAGTGCATTCAGAGGGTAACATAGAGTAAAAGGAGCAGGTTTCTGGGCTTGGAAGAATAAATTCAAGTCATAATGTACAGAAAAGGGTATGGTAGGATGTGAGTACAGTGGAAGCAAGCCTAGGCATTGAGTGACGATGAGAGAGGTTTTGTCTCTAGAAGCACCATTTAAGCCAGGTGCTGTCACCGCATGTGTGTGGGGTTGAACATAAGGACTAGCTAAGGCATATTGAGCAGAGCTTGAGGCTATACAGTGAAGTAAGACAAAAATTACTAACCAAAACAATAATAGACAACGATGGATTTGAACCTTGTCAGCTCAGGGATTCGAACTTGCAACCTTTTGGTAACTAGTCCAATGCTCTAACCACTAGGCTACCCTGCCACCCTGTTGATTGAGTACCTTTGTGTTTCAGTATTATTTAGTTAATTATCCTTTCTTCTAATGTTGTCTCGTCCATTTCTGATATACTACAAATAGAAAGTTGAATACAAATTATTTTACCACATTCCTTATCGAGTTGGATTTTGTCGACAGCATCGCTTGGGATCTGTAGCACTGTAAGAAATAATATTTTCACCAAACTTTCAGGATATTCGCCCTCTTTTTCTTTGATACCTTAAGTACCAGATTTTCTCTTATAGATCTAGTCTGTATGTCAAGTAAGGCTCCTCTAAGAAATATGTTCTCCTTTTTATGTCTGTTTCAATCTTATTGACTGACCCTTTCTTTCTCTGTTGTCGCAGCTTTTCGTCACTCATCTAGCAGCTCACCTTCAACTCCTTTATATCTCTACTGACTAACTCAAGTATGCCCAGTTGATCATGTATTGACTTTAACAGATCAGTTTCCACCCTTATCATTCCCAGTGTGGAAAAGCAGAAATCGTCTGTGTCCGTTGAAGTGTCACGTTTTCTTTTGGGGATTGGTTTTGAATGTTTACCCTCCTTCATGTTTGCCTGTGAAGTGCTAATATTAAGTCAAACTTACAGATATTGAATACAACGTTTTTTATCTTGAGGCGATCTGCACAGCTGTGTTCATTCCGCCATCTTACCCTTTCTGTTGTTGGCCAATCAAACCCAATCTCCAGAATTTCAGATTTTTTTTTACACAATATCTTAGTGATCAAATTTAGAGGCAATTTTATCAGTGAATTTATTACAAATGATGTGTGTTTAACAATGTGCACTGTAAAAAGCAATGTAAAATAGTTTATAACATCATTCATGTTCCAACTGTTGTTATTTTTTACATTTATTTCAACAACAACAAGGTTATCAAGGGGATTTTCTCTGTATGTTATCAGCAGCACTGAAACCATGTTGACATTATAATCAAGTCCTGTATCTGTTTTTCGCTTGAATTTCGTTACAATATACAGCAGGGTAAGGGGGAAGGGGGGGGGGGGTCTTGTTTAGCATACAGGGACTGTGTAAAATTATCTCTCTCAGTGGAGCGCACAATTTGACCATACCATTTAAGTCTATCTGTCTCCTGGATTAGCACAGCAGCCTGTGTTTAGGAGAGTTTCCTAAACAATGAAATCTGGTGATATACACAGTAGTAGTAGACCAAGGGGCTGTGATAACATACATTACAGTTTATGAATAACATACAGTCATTTTAAGATTAGTCAGAATGGACTTACTTGGTGGTTGATTAAAGCATTTATAATAATCCAATATAAATGTATACAAATGATGAAATCCTCATGTTAAAGTGTTACCCAAACATGTTGTGCACTTGGTTCCGTATGATCCGCATTTGATTACAACTGTCCTGCATTGAGGTGTACCATGTATTCTATATTATTTATGTTCTTTGGAAAGGTTTGATCAGTCGTTCTGATTTTGTGACATGTTTATTCTTTTCGTTTATTAAGGTTCAGGGATGAATTTGATGGACATATTCAACCAGCAGTGGTCGGAGTCTAGCGAGCAGTGGTCGGAGTCCAGCGAGCAGTGGTTGGAGTCCAACGAGCAGTGGTCGGAGTCCAGCGAGCAGTCTTCGGAGTCCAGTGAGCAGTGGTCGGAGTCCAGCGAGCAGTCTTCGGAGTCCAGCGAGCAGTGGTCGGAGACCGGCGAGCAGTCTTCGGAGTCCGGCGAGCAGTGGTCAGAGTCCGGCGAGCAGTGGTCGGAGTCTGGCGAGCAGTCTTCGGAGTCCAGCGAGCAGTGGTCGGAGTCCAGCGAGCAGTGGTCGGAGTCCAGCGAGCAGTGGTCAGAGTCCAGCGAGCAGTCTTCGGAGTCCAGCGAGCAGTCTTCGGAGTCCGGCGAGCAGTCTTCGGATTCCGGAGAGCAGTCTTCGGAGTCCGGCGAGCAGTCTTCGGAGTCCAGCGAGCAGTGGTCGGAGTCCAGCGAGCAGTGGTCGGAGTCCAGCGAGCAGTCTTCAGAGTCCATCAAGCCGTGGTCGGAGGTCACTGCCCCTAACCTGGAGGCGAGACGGCGAGCCCCTGTTCCATCATCAGGTTTTTGGTAACATTCCCTATGATATAGCATCATACGTACACTTGTTTTTATTGGTGTGTCTATTCTCCTGGTTGTAACTGAGAAAGAATGGAAATCAACTTTTGACCTTAGAATGGGCACATGAAAGGGTGGTCGTGTATGGCTCAGTTGTTAAAGAATGGTGCTTGCAACACCAGGATTGTGGGTTTGATTACTGGGACCACCCATACATAAAATGAATGCTTGTATCACTGTCACTTTGGGTATATGGCATATTTTAGAGGGTGTTTAATATTTTTTATTGTAAAATAATACATTTTTGGTAAAAGGGTTTGGGTGGGGTCATGTGTGCATAGTGTCCCCCAGTCTTTGCTATCACCTCATGTTTGTATTTGAAGAGTTGCAGGTCAGCTTGAGGGCTCCAGCTATAACTGGGTAAACAACTGGGGCCATCGACCCAGCTCTCCTCGTCTGTCTTTAGATATGACTCAGCCATATAAAGGCGACCACTGGTCCAGCTACAATCTCCACAGGAAAAGCTGATGACTCCTAAAGCTAACGCTGGGTAATATATATTATAAACTGGGGGGTTTGAGCTCTGAATGCTGATTGGCTGAACCCCGTAGTGTATCAAAACGTATAAGGGAATAACTCGCTGCTCTGAACTCCTCTTCTGATATACCTCGCCTGGTTCCCCTCCACAGGGGCCTGTCTCTCCTTACTATTTCACTCGCTATGGCTTCTCAGTGGACTGCAAAGTGGTGGCATTCCCTGGGGACAACCCAGGTTGCTCTGTAGCTGTCTTTGTCAGGGGCTTCTGTTTTGATTTCCTCCTCCTGTCATTCTGTCATTTAGCCTCTGGGTGGCAGTAGCACTGTACTGATGGCATTGATCTGCTCCATTAATCCTCAGCTCCTCCACTCCTATTCTACACATGGATGTTGTGTAGATTCTAATGTGAGTGCATGGCGGCGGTGGTCACATGTTCACCCTCTTCCCAGGCAGCTGGATATGAACCCGATGAACAGAGAGAGGAGCTGGCCCCTCGCCAAGCAAGCAGCCCTTGTTTAGGACCACGACCATTCCTGCCTATGCTGTGTGCTGCCCATGTCTGTAGACTAGAATGTCACGGCAGGCCAGCTGAGCATAAACACAGACCCTGACAGGCTTCAGCCCGCTCCGCCCTCTACGCTAGTCCGCTCAGCAGTGTCATCTGCGTAAAAGGGGCTTTGTGACCAATAAAAAGACGGGCAACGCCCAGATTGCAGGTGGTTGAGCCAGCCTGAGGCACAGTCCATTGAGATTGAACTCTTTCAGTACAGCTCGGTGTGAGCAGTCAAACAATAGCAAATGGACTAATTGATACAGCTGTGTAATTGCCTGGCTATAATTCATTTTGATCAATGGTGTGATACAGTATGTCAAGGTAGGCAGGATACATAAGGGGATGGTTAGTGCAGTAAAAATGGAAGGAGGCTTCATGCTAAGATTTAAAATGGTTTTCCAATTGATATATACACTGAACTGAAATATAAATGCAACGTAAAGTGTTGATCCCATGTTTCATGAGCTGAAATAAAAGATCCCAGAAATGTTTCATACGCACAAAAAGCGTATTTCTTTCAAATGTTGGGCACACATTTGTTTACATCTCTGTTAGTGAGCATTTCTCCTTTGCCAAGATAATCCACCCACCTGACAGGTGTGGCATATCAAGAAGCTGATTAAACAGCATGCTCATTACACAGGTGCACCTTGTGCTGGGAACAATAAAAAGCCACTCTAAAATGTGCAGTTTTGTCACACAACACAATGCCACAGAATTTGCCTCAAAACTTGCCCCAAGTGCAATTTCCATGCTGAATGCAGGAATGTCTACCAGAGCTGTTGCCAGAGAATTTAACATTAATTTCTCTACCATAAGCCGCCTCCAATGTCGTTTTGGAGAACCGCAGAGCACATGTATGGCGTCGTGTGGGCGAGCAGTTTGCTAATCTCAACATTGTAAACAGAGTGCCCCATTGTGGCAGTGGGGTTATGGTATGGGCAGGCATAAGCTACACTATGAACAATGAACACTATGAGCAATTTGAATGCACAGAAATACCGTGACGGGATCCTAAGCCCCATTGTGAGGTCCATTTTTGTAAATGTATCTGTGACCAATGGATGCAGATCTGTATTCCCATTCATGTGAAATCCATAGATTAGGGCCTAATTTATTTATTTCAATTGACTGATGTAACTCAGTAAAATCTTTAAAAATGTTGCATGTTGCGTTTATTTTTGTTCCGTATAGATAAGTATCATTACGTTATCATCATTTATGCAACAAAGTAGCTTGAATTCATTTTCAAAGATATGAGTTAAATAAAGGTTAAATAAATACAAATAAAAAAAATATGAAGAAAGGGAATTGTTGAGGTAAACTAAATGTCCATGAACACTTTGTCTCGCCTAAACAAATCCTCATATTTTCATCCAAATTTGAGCATGATTTAGTAGCCCAGGAAGGCATATGGATTGTTTTTATTTTACAATTGCACTGATACACAAAGATGTCAAATTATCAAAATATTTACAATACTACATTCCCATAAATCACTGAAAATGAAAAAATGTAAGGTTGGCGACAGATCTGAAATACTCAAAATGATTCCTAAACTTTGGACCGGTGAATAATAATAAGAAGAAGAAGAATCCATCCCGAGGTCCATTTTTCTTGGGACTGTCATCCTTTCAGGGGCCTGCATGAGTCACAGCACAAGAAAGATCGATTTAACACTTTCTGCAAGGTCACCAAGTAATCCAATGGACTGGAATGATTCAATCTTCCCACCAGGTCCGCCCACTGATTCTGAAGCCCCCAAAATGAAAACATGTAAAAGATCTGCTCAGCAATTCCAACTCAACAGCAGGCAGATGGGACTTGTTATGCACAATACCTGTATACCTTGTTGTCCAGATGGAAGAGTGATTATACTTCGGGTGAACTCAGGTCACAGTCTGTGGATGGAAGAGAAATTAAACAGTCAACAACATAAGGTACTGCACTTGCAGTGACTCAAGTAGATCTGTGAGTCTGTTGTGCAGAAACAGTGGTGTAAAGTACTTAAGTAAAAATACTTTAAAGTACTACGTAGGTAGTTGTTTTGGGTATCTTTACTTTACTAAATATATTTTTGACTACTTTTACCTCACTACATTCCTAAAGAAAATAACATACTTTTTACTCAATACATTTTCCCTGACACCCAAAAGTAGTTGTTACATTTTTAATGCTAAGCAGGACAGGAAAATGGTCAAATTCACACACTTATCAATCTCACTATGCTTAATACACATGCTTAATTAGTAAATTATCTCTGAATGTTGGAGCGTGCCCCTGGCTATCCGTAAATTGTGATACCGTATCCTCTGGTTTGCTTAATATAAGGAATTTGAAATTATTTACACTTTTACATTTGATACTTAAGTATATTTTAGCAATTACATTTACTATTAATATTTAAGTCTATTTAAAACCAAATAATTTTAGACTTTTACTCTAGTAGAATTTTACTGGGTGACTTTCAATTTTACTTGAGTCATTTTCAGTAGCGATTTTAGCATGTAAATCTTAGTGGGGGTTAAAAAAGAACATTTGATGCGTGCCAGCAAAGCCACTACACTACACAACACAACACTAAACAATACATTAATTGCACTATAACGGAGACAAACTGTGCCCACAAACTGTTAGGGCCTACATAAAGCTGTCCCAACAGCAGAGTTTTCTTTGTTGCACCATTGAGTGAATCCTTACCACTGCTACACCTGGCTATCAGTGGAGCTTTGTCTGGCAGCGAAACAGTTCATTCAGCCTCATTTACTGCCTTTTAAAAAACATAGCTGATATAGCTGACTTGCTTAAACAAATGTGGTTTCTACTGACAATTGAGATGTACAAACTATGGCGTAAGGGGACGACAAGAGGATAAGAAGAAATCTGTAATTTAGATTAAGACATTAATGAGCGAGCTAGGACGGAGGCTGTCAATATTACATTACACATTTACATTTACATTACATTTAAGTCATTTAGCAGACGCTCTTATCCAGAGCGACTTACAAATTGGTGCATTCACCTTATGACATCCAGTGGAACAGTCACTTTACAATAGTGCATCTAAATCTTAAAGGGGGGGGGGTGAGAGGGATTACTTATCCTATCCTAGGTGAATGTGAATCCTATTACTATTTGTTCAGCACATTTGAAATGTACAGCGCCAAAATTCAGATCATGGGCCGTTCTGACAGTATTCTCCCTGTACACCAATTCAGAACCATAGGATAAATAAAGGGTGCATATATGCAGAAAATGAAAGCTCTTACAATATTCAATGATTACATTTCTCTATGTGCACCACCAAGCCAATCAAATCAGTAGGCTAAGTTATGAGGGGGAAAGGGAACTAAATTTTAGGGTGAGGCACATGTGTTACTTTCTTAGCTATAGTATGTATGTATCTCCCTGGCATATTACATAATTTATGCTGCAGCATACAAGACATTTTTGGACTCACCTTGTTGTGCTGTTCTCACTTGAATAGGAAGGTGGTCCTTCTTCTGGGCAAATTTTGTCATCAAAGCCTGGCATTCTCTGGATTTATGATGCTTTCAAGACTAGGTTCAATGATGACGTCAGTGATCTTCAGATCGGAGCTCTAGAAAGAGGTTTGAGTTCCCGACTTGGAACTCCGAGTTGGATGACCATTCAAAACGTATTTTCCCAATCGTAGCTTTTTTCCCCGAGTTCCCAGTTGTCTTGAACTCACTGAAGTCTGACATTTTCCTGTTGTTTTGAACATGGCAGAAGTCCTGCTGGATTGACAGCATGGCCAATGTATTCAACCTTTTCTCACCCATGGTGTTGAATGTTTATCCTTTTAAGCTTGGAAAAGAGACCCTTAAACCCAGACTTGGACCACATACGTATGTGGTGTCAGGAAAATAACCTCACACTCAACGTCAACAAAACTAAGGAGATGATTGTGGACTTCAGGAAACAGCAGAGGGAACACCCCCCTATCCACATCGATGGAACAGTAGTGGAGAGGGTAGCAAGTTTTAAGTTCCTCGGCATACACATCACAGACAAACTGAATTGGTTCACTCACACTGACAGTGTCGTGAAGAAGGTGCAGCAGCGCCTCTTCAACCTCAGGAGGCTGAAGAAATTCGGCTTGTCACCAAAAGCACTCACAAACTTCTACAGATGCACAATCGAGAGCATCCTGGCGGGCTGTATCACAGCCTGGTACGGCAACTGCTCCGCCCTCAACCATAAGGGCTCTCCAGAGGGTAGTGAGGTCTGCACAACGCATCATCGGGGGCAAACTACCTGCCCTCCAGGACACCTACACCACCCGATGTTACAGGAAGGCCATAAAGATCATCAAGGACTTCAACCACCCGAACCACTGCCTGTTCACCCCGCTATCATACAGAAGGCGAGGTCAGTACAGGTGCATCAAAGCTGGGACCAAGAGACTGAAAAACAGCTTCTATCTCAAGGCCATCAGACTGTTAAACAGCCACCACTAACATTGAGTGGCTGCTGCCAACACACTGACACTGACACTGACTCAACTCCAGCCACTTTAATAATGGGTATTGATGGGAAATGTAAAATATATCACTAGCCACTTTAAACAATGCTACCTAATATAATGTTACATACCCTACATTATCCATCTCATATGCATACGTATATACTGTACTCTATATCATCCACTGCATCCTTATGTAATACATGTATCACTAGCCACTTTAACTATGCCACTTTGTTTACATACTCATCTCATATGTATATACTGTACTCGATACCATCTACTGTATCTTGCCTATGCTGCTCTGTACCATCACTCATTCATTTATCTTTATGTACATATTCTTTATCCCCTTACACTGTGTATAAGACAGTAGTTTGGGAATTGTTAGTTAGATTACTTGTTGGTTATTACTGCATTGTCGGAACTAGAAGCACAAGCATTTCGCTACACTTGCATTAACATCTGCTAACCATGTGTATGTGACAAATAAAATTTGATTTGATTTGACATACCCACTCCACTGAATAGTAGGCCAGTTATTGCTTTGCAACGCTTGCAGTTAGCCACAGATTCTTTCCAAACTACTCATATTTGAATTTGCGATTTCCAACTTGTTGTGTAATGTTTATGTCCAATGGCCGATGAGCTCTGATACGTTTTATCTATCATTTCTCTTCATATGACAAGGATTGAAAAGGATTCGTCAGTAGATTGTCTAATTGCATCATAATGATGACTGCTGGTCTAGCTTGCGAACTAAGATTTTGCTTCGGTAGATATAACATGATTTGACGTCATTTTATCTGTGGCCCCACCACCACAGAAAGCACTGAGCTAGGCTGAAACACCTGCATTTTGGAGCTGCATTACTCAAGAAAGCAAAAAAGAGTCCAAGTTTGTATATTTGACTGTATATGTAGTTTTTTAGCTAAACAGGTGGGGCTCAAAACTGCCCTGAATGACAGGTCGCCACTAGTCATTTTCTATTAACATATCTTTCACTTCCACTCTAGTATGACAATTGGGCACTTTTTCCAGCACTGTGCATGAACATCTAATTTAAAAGGACATACTGTAGGTGAAAGGTATGAATGGAACATAGAACTAAATAGAACTATACTTTCTCAAAGGCTGTCAATCTACAATTAGTGTGTTTCAGGTCTGAATTCTATTTTCATTTCTTATTCCAGGGTCTGGGATGAGGCTATAGGAAGGAGATGTAGCCGTAAGGCCTTTCAGCTTTCTGTCTGCTCAAGCACAATACATCAAATCATAGCCAATTGTAGTGCACAGGGCTCAAATGCTAACAAGTTGCAGTTCTATGCTTACAGAGGTTTTTACAGAACTTTTACTTCTGTGGCTGCTCTTGATCCAAAAGAAGGCCCCTAAGTGGACAGAAATATTGCCCAGAAATGACCTGATTGGACAGGGGCACACCTTTGAGCAAGCATTGTGTATCTTCAGGAGATATGACATTGATTCATATTATTGAGTTGAACAATTTAAGTTGAACATTTTATTAGTCATATGTACAGGATACACATGGTATACATTAGTGATGGGGGTATAATCAATACGGTTACATATCGTGATACATATTATTTTTGGCTAGTTGGATGTACCTGCACCAAAACTGTTTCCTTCATAGCTTGTTCTCCATCTTAAAAAAAAAATAGGGAGACATTTTTTAGCCCAATATTTATAGTCCAATATTTATAGTCCTATATTTACACATGTTTTGGGGAAGGTGGGATTGGGGGTGAAGTTTTTAAATTGTGCAGTATTTATCAAACAAACTTCCGTACAGCCTCTTCGACTACAGCAGTACAGTAATGTGATGCAGGGAAGCCATGTTACGGACCACATGGATGTTCCATGTCATTAAATCATTCATTCCAATAGATCCGATGTCGTCCGACGAGCAGCAATATCAAGCTGTTTTCATCATCAAACGGAATTATTGGTGGAATCAACGCATTAAACCCGTTACAGCGCTAGCTTTGATCTTCGCCTAAATTAGTGATCACACATTTTCCAGATGCGCTTTGACTACCGGCTTCCAAATCACTTCAGCGACCATTACCAAATAGAAGTCACTTCCTCTAATCAAAACTATTTGTTTAATGTCTTCCTCCTATATCATGGATTTTGCAATGGAAACAGGCAGCTTATATTTCCATTGATGTATATTATTCCTATGTTCTACAGAATACATATACAGTCAGTTCAGAAAGTATTCACACTTCATATTTGTTTCAATCTCTCCCCATCCCTGTGCCCGCAGCATTCTTTTCATCTCTCAATAAGCTGACCAGACGGTTTACCTGGCATGGCAAAACCCCTAGGGTTAGCCTGGACAAACCGACCCTTGATTATGGTAAAGGGGGTTAAACCTCCCCAATTTCAGAATGTATTACTGGGCTGCGCAGTCTAGATTTCTGGCTCAGAGGTTTGACAATGGTCCTTCTCTCTCATGGTTGAACATTGAACAGTTTGAGGTACATGAGGACACTGGGGCAGAATTGTTTTACAAATGGGGCATTACATTTATTAAAACCCATCACAGACAACCCTTTAATCATACATTCTGTCCTGGCATGGTGCAAACTGCTGTTCAGGCGAGAGGGATTTCCTTCCCCCAAAACCCCTCTATGGAGCAATAGATATATTCTTATGTTTTACCAGAATAGTAACTTTAGACCATGGTGTCTCTCTTCTGGAACAGTGTTATGAGGAGGGAAATATTATGTCCTTCAAACAGCTGAAACTGTCACGCCCTGACCATAGAGAGACATTTTTTCTCTATGGTGTAGTAGGTCAGGGCGTGACTGGGGTTATTCTAGTTCATTATTTCTATGTGGTGTTCTAGTTTATTATTTCTATGTTGGGGATTTGTATGATTCCCAATTAGAGGCAGCTGGTAATCGTTGTCTCTAATTGGGGATCATATTTAAGTAGTGTTTGTTCCCATCTGTTTGTGGGATATTGTATTTTGTATTTTGTGTAAGTGTATGGAGCACTTCTGTAGTCACGGTTCGTTCTTTGTTTCTTGTTTTGTTTAAAGTTTCACGGTTAATAAATTATT
Organism: Oncorhynchus gorbuscha; assembly: GCF_021184085.1. Lineage (NCBI taxonomy): Eukaryota > Metazoa > Chordata > Actinopteri > Salmoniformes > Salmonidae > Oncorhynchus > Oncorhynchus gorbuscha. The sequence continues at coordinate 72,854,249 of NC_060184.1, read as the reverse complement.
GGGAACTCAATGTCCGCTGCGTTTTGGTCCGTCTCTACAAACGATCTTGACAGAAACAGAAATAGCACCTGTCTAACAAGGACTCCTTTAGTTACCTACAACTAGAGCATTTTATTAGGGTGAATCTCAAGGGACAACTCAAGGGACAACTGAACAACTCTACCACGCAGACCAACCACTGTGTTTACGATGCTCTTCTGTCAGGACTACCACTGCCTGAGCTAGATAAACCCAGATTTAGATGGGAAAAAGATCTGGGTATTGATCTTGATGAGGGTCTATGGAGTGACCTATGCAGGGATGGTGTTACATTCACATTGAACTCCAGATACAGACTGATCCAGTTTAATTTCCTCCATCAGCTCTATATTACCCCATCTAGATTGCACAAGTTCAACCCTGATATCTCCGCCCTATGTTTTAGATGTGGCTCAGAGGAAGGAACATTCCTGCATTCCACTTGGCAGTGTTCAAAACTACACCGTTTCTGGCAAGAGTATGTGATACCATATCCTCAATTCATGGGGCTGCATTCCCTTTAGACCCAGAGATCTGTCTACTGGGTAACTTTACAAATTCCAATCTTAGGCAAAGCCATACTATAAAGCTAAGACATTTATTAAAAATGAAATACATGAATATCTAATTTACATAAGTTTTCACACCTTTGAATCAATACACTTTAGAATCCCCTTTGGCAGTGATTTACAGCTGTGAGTCTTTCTGGGTCTTTAAGAGCTTTGCACACTTGTATTGTACAATATTTTCACGTTATTCTTTTAAAAATTATTCAAGTTCTGTCAAATTGTTTGTTGATCATTGCTAAACAGTTATTTTCATGTCTTGCCATAGATTTTCAAAACTGTCAAAACTGTAACTAGGCCACATTCAACATCGTCTTGGTAAGCAACTAAGTTATAAACTCTGTGGCCAGTTTATTAGATACTCCACCCCGTTCATAAAAAGGCTTAGCTCCTACAGACAGTGAGTCACATGGTGGTGGCTTGCTATATGAAGCGGGCAAACAGGCATTGAGGCATTCAGTTACTGTTTGATTGAACATTAGAATGGGCAAAACAAGTGACCTAAGCAACTTTTTTATTTTATTTTCCCTATTATTTAACTGACTTTCCTAGTTAAATAAAGGTTAAAAAAGAGCCAGTTTGCTCTGTTCTGTGAAGGGAGTAGTACACAGTGTTGTACGAAATCTTCAGTTTCTTGTCAATTTCTCACATGGAATAGCCTTCATTTCTCAGAACGAGTTTCAGAAGAAAGATCTTTGTTTCTGGCCATTTTGAGCCTATAATTAAACCCACCAGTGATCATGCTCTAGATACTCAAGTAGTCTAAAAAAGGTCAGTTTTATTGCTTCTTTAATCAGGTTTCATAATTGCTAAAAGGTTTTCTAATGATTAATTAACCTTTTTAAAATGATAAACTTGGATTAGCTAACACAACGTGCCATTGGAACACAGGAGTGATGGTTGCTGGTAATGGGCCTCTGTACGCCTATGTAGATATTCCAAATCAAATCAAATGTATTTGTCACATACACATGGTTAGCAGATGTTAATGCGAGTGTAGCGAAATGCTTGTGCTTCTAGTTCCGACAATGCAGTAATAACCAACGAGTAATCTAACTAACAATTCCAAAACTACTACCTTATACACACAAGTGTAAAGGAATAAAGAATATGTACATAAAGATATATGAATGAGTGATGGTACAGAGCAGCATAGGCAAGATGCAGTAGATGGTATCGAGTACAGTATATACATATGAGATGAGTAATGTAGGGTATGTAAACAAAGTGGCATAGTTTAAAGTGGCTAGTGATACATGTATTACATAAAGATGGCAAGATGCAGTAGATGATATAGAGTACAGTATATACATATTCATATGAGATGAGTAATGTAGGGTATGTAAACATTATATTAAGTAGCATTGTTTAAAGTGGCTAGTGATATATTTTACATCAATTCCCATTATTAAAGTGGCTGGAGTTGAGTCAGTGTGTTGGCAGCAGCCACTCAATGTTAGTGGTGGCTGTTTAACAGTCTGATGGCCTTGAGATAGAAGCTGTTTTTCAGTCTCTCGGTCCCAGCTTTGATGCACCTGTACTGACCTTGCCTTCTGGATGATAGCGGGGTGAACAGGCAGTGGCTCGGGAGGTTGTTGTCCTTGATGATCTTTATGGCCTTCCTGTGACATCGGGTGGTGTAGGTGTCCTGAAGGGCATGTCGTTTGCCCCCGGTGATGCGTTGTGCAGACCTCACTACCCTCTGGAGAGCCTTACGGTTGTGGGCGGAGCAGTTGCCGTACCAGGCGGTAATACAGCCCCGACAGGATGCTCTCGACTGTGCATCTGTAGAAGTTTGTGAGTGCTTTTGGTGACAAGCCAAATTTCTTCAGCCTCCTGAGGTTGAAGAGGCGCTGCTGCGCCTTCTTCACGATGCTGTCTGTGTGGGTGGACCAATTCAGTTTGTCTGTGATGTGTACGCCGAGGAACTTAAAACTTACTACCCTCTCCACTACTGTCCCATCGATGTGAATAGGGGGGTGTTCCCTCTGCTGTTTCCTCTGCTGTCCACAATCATCTCCTTAGTTTTGTTGACGTTGAGTGTGAGGTTATTTTCCTGACACCACACTCCGAGGGCCTTCACCTCCTCCCTGTAGGCCATCTCGTCATTGTTGGTAATCAAGCCTACCACTGTTGTGTCATCCGCAAACTTGATGATTGAGTTGGAGGCGTGCGTGGCCTCGCAGTCATGGGGGAACAGGAAGTACAGGAGAGGGCTCAGAACGCACTTGTGGGGCCCCATTGTTGAGGATCAGCGGGGTGGAGATGTTGTTACCTAACCTCACCACCTGGGGGCGGCCCGTCAGGAAGTCCAGTACCCAGTTGCACAGGGCGGGGTCGAGACAAAGGGTCTCGAGCTTGATGACGAGCTTGGAGGGTACTATGGTGTTAAATGCTGAGCTGTAGTCAATGAACAGCATTCTCACATAGGTATCCTCTTGTCCAGACGGAAGTGAGTGCTACGGGGCGGTAGTTGTTTAGCTCAGTTACCTTAGCTTTCTTGGGAACAGGAACAATGGTGGCCCTCTTGAAGCATGTGGGAACAGCAGACTGGGATAAGGATTGATTTAATATGTCCGGAAACACACCAGCCAGCTGGTCTGCGCATGCTCTGAGGCCGCGGCTGGGGATGCCGTTTGGGCCTGCAGCCCTGTGAGGGTTAACACGTTTAAATGTTTACTCACCTCGGCTGCAGTGAAGGAGAGTCCGCAGGTTTTGGTTGTGGGCTGTGTCAGTGGCACTCTATTGTCCTCAAAGCGGGCAAAAAAGTTATTTAGTCTGCCTGGGAGCAAGACATCCTGGTCCGTGACTGGGCTGGTTTTCTTTTTGTAATCCGTGATTGACTGTAGACCCTGCCACATACCTCTTGTGTCTGAGCCGTTGAATTGCGATTCTACTTTGTCTCTATACTGATGCTTAGCTTGTTTGATTGCCTTGCGGAGGGAATAGCTACACTCTTTGTATTCGGTCATGTTTCTGGTCACCTTGCCCAAATTAAGAGCAGTGGTTTGCGCTTTCAATTTCACACGAATGCTGCCATCAATCCACGGTTTCTGGTTTGGGAATGTTTTAATCGTTGCTATGGGAACAACATCTTCAACACACGTTCTAACGAACTCACACACCAAATCAGCGTATTCGTCAATGTTGTTGTTTGACGCAATACGAAACATATCCCAGTCCACGTGATGGAAACAGTCTTGGAGCGTGGAATCAGATTGGTCAGACCAGCGTTGAACAGACCTCAGCGCGGGAGCTTCTTGCTTTAGCTTCTGTCTGTAGGCAGAGAGCAACAAAATGGATAATGCGGTCGATATTTGATTGTGAGGAATTCTAAATCAGGTGAACAGAAGGACTTGAGTTCCTGTATGTTGTTGTGACCACACAACGTCTCGTTAACCATAAAGCATACGCTCCTCTTCTTACCAGAAAGATGTTTGTTTCTGTCTGCGCGATGCGTGGAGAAACCAGCTGCCTGCACCGACTCCGATAGCGTCTCTCGAGTGAGCCATGTTTCCGTGAAGCAAACAACGTTACAGTCTCTGATGTCCCTCTGGAATGCTACCCTTGCTCGGATTTCATCAACCTTGTTGTCAAGAGACTGGACATTGGCGAGAAGTATGCTAGGGAGTGGTGCGCGATGTACCCGTCTCTGGAGTCTGACCAGAAGACGATCCGATCCATTGTCCTGGGTGAAAGGCAGAACACAGGATCCGCTTCGGGAAAGTCATATTCCAGGTCATACTGATGGTGAGTTGACGCTTCTCTTATATTCAGTAGTTCTTCTCGACTGTATGTAATGAAACCTAAGATGACCTGGGGTACCAATGTAAGAAATAACACGTAAAAAAAACAAAAAACTGCATAGTTTCCTAGGAAAGCGAAGCGAGGCGGCCATCTCTGTCGGCGCCGGAAGTTCCATAAAAAATCAGCCGTTTACAGCTACAATAGTAATTTACAACATTAGCAATGTCTACACTGTATTTCTGATCAATTTGATGTTATTTTAAAGGACAGAAAATGTGCTTTTCTTTCATAAACACCACATTTTCTAAGTGACCTGTCACGCCTTGGTCATTGTATTTTGTGTTTTCGTTATATGTTTGGTCAGGCCAGGGTGTGACATGGGTTTATATGTTGTGGTTCGTATTGGGTTTTTTGTAATTATTGGGATTACGGCTGAGTAGGGGTGTTGCATAGGCTTGGCTGCCCGAGGCGGTTCTCAATCAGAGACAGGTGATTCTCGTTGTCTCTGATTGGGAACCGTATTTAGGTAGCCTGGGTTTCGCTTTGTATTTCGTGGGTGATTGTTCCTGTCTCTGTGTAGTTTCACCAGATAGGCCGTAATTATATTTCACGTTCCGTTTGTTGTTTTGTATTTTGTATAGTTATTTCATGTGTCACTTTTTCCATTAAAGTCATGAGTAACCACCACGCTACATTTCGGTCCGACTCTCTTTCGACAAACGAAGAACGACGTTACATGACCCCAAACCTTTGAACGCTCGTGTATATTTATATATTCTTAATTTCATTCCTTTGCTTAGATTTGTGTGTATTAGGTATATGTTGTGAAATTGATAGATATTACTGCACTGTCGGAGCTAGAAACACAAGCATTTCGCTACACCCGCAATAACATCTGCTAAACACGTGTATCTGACCAATAAAATTTGATTTGATTTGATTTTGTCGCCTCTGTCTCCTCCGACTCTTCGGTCTCCTCTGTCTCTGTCTCTTTCTCCCTCTCTCTTTTTTTGCATTCCTCTTACCTCATTACTGTACCTTGACTTTCTTTCATTTCTTATCTTCTACTCACTCTTTGTTTTTACTCTCTTTCTTTCCCTGGAATTCCCTTCTCTCTCTCTCTCTCTCTCTTTCCTCTCTCTCTCTCTCTCTCTCTCTCTCTCTCTCTCTCTCTCTCTCTCTCTCTCTCTCTCTCTCTCTCTCTCTCTCTCTCTCTCTCTCTCTCTCTCTCTCTCTCTCTCTCTCTCTCTCTCTCTCTCTCTCTCTCACACACACACACACACACCCTCTCTCCACAGTAGTTGGTAACAGTAGTCTTTTTGTATAGTGTCTGGACTCAGTTTTACTCAAACACCTCTTGAAGGGAACTGCATGGATGAAGAGAAGCCCCAACTCCAAACACTACGCCTTAAAGATATTGAAGCATGACTAGGTTACCCCTTGCACTCTCATATCAGTTATTTGCCAGACTGAATTTTAGCACAATATGGGCCCAGAATATTAGTGTTAAATCAAAGGCTGTGATTTTGTCTCTGGGACATCATATTGAGCACCATCTTGTCGTCCCCCCCCCCCCAATAAAAGTCCATATTTGCTGAGGGAGAAAGAGAACAGAGTGTTATGATCTGTGACAATATTGCTACAAACTGCTACTGTATGGATCTTAGAAGTTAATGCTAGTTCAATTTACGCACCATTGACTACTACTGAGTATTTTTCAATTAGTCCATGAGGGATCTGTTTGTCTGTTGCCTTCATAGCGAGCAGTTTGGTCCATCTGTTGTCATTGGATATGTTATAGCCTCCGTACTGTATAAGGGATGTAGTCTAGTACGTTTCCATGTTCCTTAGTCACTCTCTGAATGGATAGCAATGACAGGTCAGGATTGGCTGAATGCTAGTGGTATGGAGTCATCTGAAACACTGAATCAAACTGAACCACATTGGTATTTCCCAATGCAGCCTTTCAATTCAAACCATTGCAAATTAAATGCTCAAATGCAGCCTACTCCCAGTGAATTTCATGAGCCGGGGTTTTCCGGTTTAATAGATAGACAGGCAGGTTTGGCAATCGATTGATTCTGAGTTCTGTTATAACATTTGGGGCTGGCGCACCGGAGCTGGTCTGTGTGTTTGTACATGTGTGCGATCTGGCCCGGAAATCTTACTCACTCTCCACCAAAGGAACATCAAATAATACCCTCCCTGGCCATCAATAGCCATTAATAATTTATTCACATACTGACAGATCGCTCTTTATGAAAACTAACCCCTCTTATAGACGCTACACTCCTTTTTTTTGTGCAATATTTGAGTGTGATAAACTAGGAATATCAAGTCAAGACTGCGTTCTCTGGTCTGCTAGAATGACCTGTCAGACAATGTAAGTTAAATAGATTTACTCGCTAAAAGTAAATATTAAGGAGTATGTTGTTGGTTTACATCCTGGAGAAGTGCAACAACCGTGGGGCTAAAATTATTTATGGCGACACAGTAGTGAAGGGCTGAATGGGACGTCAGGGAGATAGCCGAGGGTTACACTTTTTTAAAGAGCTCCAAACGCTGACTGCTGTCTGGTCTCTGCTCTCTTTCTCTCTCCTTTCTTCATCTCTATCCTTTCTTTCTCTCTCCTTTCTTTCTCTCTCAATCTTTCTCTTGCTTGCTCCCTGGAGAGGGGAGGACTGCTTTAAAGTCACAGCTGACCTCCAGCAAAGCAAATGATTGTGAATATGATGATGGTAGTAGTGATGATAATGTGGGTAGTGGTATTAATGATGGTAGTAGTGATGATAATGTGGGTAGTGGTATTGATGATAGTAGTAGTGATGACAATATGGGTAGTGGTATTGATGATGGTAGTAGTGATGATAATGTGGGTAGTGGTATTGATGATGGTAGTAGTGATGATAATGTGGAGAGTGGTATTGATGATGGTAGTAGTGATGATAATGTGGGTAGTGGTATTGATGATGGTAGTTGTGATGATAATGTGTGTAGTGATATTGATGATGGTAGTTGTGATGATAATGTGGGTAGTGGTATTGATTATGGTAGTAGTGATGATAATGTGGGTTGTGGTATTGATGATGGTAGTAGTGGTATTGATGATGGTAGTAGTGATGATAATATGGGTAGTGGTATTGATGATGGTAGTAGTGATGATAATATGGGTAGTAATATTGATGAAGGTAGTAGTGATGATAATGTGGGTAGTGCTATTGATGATGGTAGTAGTGATGATAATATGGGTAGTGGTATTGATGATGGTAGTAGTGCTATTGATGATGGTAGTAGTGATGATAATATGGGTGGTGGTATTGATGATGGTAGTAGTGATGATAATGTGGGTAGTGGTATTGATGATGGTAGTAGTGATGATAATATGGGTAGTGGTATTGATGATGGTAGTAGTGATGCTAATGTGGGTAGTGGTATTGATGATGGTAGTAGTGATGATAATGTGGGTAGTGGTATTGATGATGGTAGTAGTGATGATAATATGGGTAGTGGTATTGATGATGGTAGTAGTGATGATAATATGGGTAGTGGTATTGATGATGGTAGTAGTGCTATTGATGATGGTAGTAGTGATGATAATATGGGTAGTGGTATTGATGAAGGTAGTAGTGATGATAATGTGGGTAGTGCTATTGATGATGGTAGTAGTGATGATAATATGGGTAGTGGTATTGATGATGGTAGTAGTGCTATTGATGATGGTAGTAGTGATGATAATATGGGTGGTGTTATTGATGATGGTAGTAGTAATGATAATGTGGGTAGTGGTATTGATGATGGTAGTAGTGATATTGATGATGGTAGTAGAGGTATTGATGATGGTAGTAGTGATGATAATATGGGTAGTGGTATTGATGATGGTAGTAGTGATATTGATGATGGTAGTAGTGATGATAATATGGGTAGTGGTATTGATGATGGTAGTAGTGGTATTGATGATGGTAGTAGTGGTATTGATGATGGTAGTAGTGATGATAATATGGGTAGTGATATTGATGATGGTAGTAGTGATGATAATATGGGTAGTGGTATTGATGATGGTAGTAGTGATGATAATGTGGGTAGTGGTATTGATGATGGTAGTAGTGTTATTGATGATGGTAGTAGTGATGATAATATGGGTAGTGGTATTGATGATGGTAGTAGTGGTATTGATGATGGTAGTAGTGGTATTGATGATGGTAGTAGTGATGATAATATGGGTAGTGGTATTGATGATGGTAGTAGTGATGATAATATGGGTAGTGATATTGATGATGGTAGTAGTGATGATAATATGGGTAGTGGTATTGATGATGGTAGTAGTGATGATAATGTGGGTAGTGGTATTGATGATGGTAGTAGTGTTATTGATGATGGTAGTAGTGATGATAATATGGGTAGTGGTATTGATGATGGTAGTAGTGATGATAATGTGGGTAGTGGTATTGATGATGGTAGTAGTGATATTGATGATGGTAGTAGTGATATTGATGATAGTAGTAGTGATGACAATATGGGTAGTGGTATTGATGATGGTAGTAGTGATATTGATGATGGTAGTAGTGATGATAATGTGGGTAGTGGTATTGATGATGGTAGTAGTGATATTGATGATGGTAGTAGTGATGATAATATGGGTAGTGGTATTGATGATGGTAGTAGTGGTATTGATGATGGTAGTAGTGATATTGATGATGGTAGTAGTGATGATAATATGGGTAGTGGTATTGATGATGGTAGTAGTGATGATAATGTGGGTAGTGGTATTGATGATGGTAGTAGTGTTATTGATGATGGTAGTAGTGATATTGATGATGGTAGTAGTGATATTGATGATAGTAGTAGTGATGACAATATGGGTAGTGGTATTGATGATGGTAGTAGTGATATTGATGATGGTAGTAGTGATGATAATGTGGGTTGTGGTATTGATGATGGAAGTAGTGGTATTGATGATGGTAGTAGTGATGATAATGTGGGTAGTGGTATTGATGATGGTAGTAGTGATATTGATGATGGTAGTAGTGATGATAATATGGGTAGTGGTATTGATGATGGTAGTAGTGATGATAATATGGGTAGTGGTATTGATGATGGTAGTAGTGATGATAATATGGGTAGTGGTATTGATGAAGGTAGTAGTGATGACAATGTGGGTAGTGCTATTGATGATGGTAGTAGTGATGATAATATGGGTAGTGGTATTGATGATGGTAGTAGTGCTATTGATGATGGTAGTAGTGATGATAATATGGGTAGTGGTATTGATGAAGGTAGTAGTGATGATAATGTGGGTAGTGCTATTGATGATGGTAGTAGTGATGATAATATGGGTAGTGGTATTGATGATGGTAGTAGTGCTATTGATGATGGTAGTAGTGATGATAATATGGGTAGTGGTATTGATGATGGTAGTAGTGATGATAATGTGGGTAGTGGTATTGATGATGGTAGTAGTGATGATAATGTGGGTAGTGGTATTGATGATGGTAGTAGTGATGATAATATGGATAGTGGTATTGATGATGGTAGTAGTGGTATTGATGATGGTAGTAGAGGTATTGATGATGGTAGTAGTGATGATAATATGGGTAGTGGTATTGATGATGGTAGTAGTGATGATAATATGGGTAGTGGTATTGATGATGGTAGTAGTGGTATTGATGATGGTAGTAGTGGTATTGATGATGGTAGTAGTGATGATAATATGGGTAGTGATATTGATGATGGTAGTAGTGATGATAATATGGGTAGTGGTATTGATGATGGTAGTAGTGATGATAATGTGGGTAGTGGTATTGATGATGGTAGTAGTAGTATTGATGATGGTAGTAGTGATGATAATATGGATAGTGGTATTGATGATGGTAGTTGTGATGATAATGTGGGTAGTGATATTGATGATGGTAGTTGTGATGATAATGTGGGTAGTGGTATTGATTATGGTAGTAGTGATGATAATGTGGGTTGTGGTATTGATGATGGTAGTAGTGGTATTGATGATGGTAGTAGTGATGATAATATGGGTAGTGGTATTGATGATGGTAGTAGTGGTATTGATGATGGTAGTAGTGATATTGATGATGGTAGTAGTGATGATAATATGGGTAGTGGTATTGATGATGGTAGTAGAGATGATAATATGGGTAGTGGTATTGATGAAGGTAGTAGTGATGATAATATGGGTAGTGGTATTGATGATGGTAGTAGTGATGATAATGTGGGTAGTGGTATTGATGATGGTAGTAGTGATGATAATGTGGGTAGTGGTATTGATGATGGTAGTAGTGATGATAATATGGGTAGTGGTATTGATGATGGTAGTAGTGATATTGATGAAGGTAGTAGTGATGATAATGTGGGTAGTGGTATTGATGATGGTAGTAGTGATGATAATATGGGTAGTGGTATTGATGATGGTAGTAGTGCTATTGATGACGGTAGTAGTGATGATAATATGGGTGGTGGTATTGATGATGGTAGTAGTAATGATAATGTGGGTAGTGGTATTGATGATGGTAGTAGTGATATTGATGATGGTAGTAGTGATGATAATATGGGTAGTGGTATTGATGATGGTAGTAGTGATGATAATGTGGGTAGTGGTATTGATGATGGTAGTAGTGATGATAATGTGGGTAGTGGTATTGATGATGGTAGTAGTGATGATAATATGGATAGTGGTATTGATGATGGTAGTAGTGGTATTGATGATGGTAGTAGAGGTATTGATGATGGTAGTAGTGATGATAATATGGGTAGTGGTATTGATGATGGTAGTAGTGATGATAATATGGGTGGTGGTATTGATGATGGTAGTAGTAATGATAATGTGGGTAGTGGTATTGATGATGGTAGTAGTGATATTGATGATGGTAGTAGTGATGATAATATGGGTAGTGGTATTGATGATGGTAGTAGTGATGATAATGTGGGTAGTGGTATTGATGATGGTAGTAGTGATGATAATGTGGGTAGTGGTATTGATGATGGTAGTAGTGATGATAATATGGGTAGTGGTATTGATGATGGTAGTAGTGGTATTGATGATGGTAGTAGTGATGATAATATGGTATTGATGATGGTATTGATGATGGTATGGGTAGTGGTATTGATGATGGTAGTAGTGATGATAATATGGGATGATAATATGGTATTGATGATGGTAGTAGTGATGATAATATGGGTAGTGGTATTGATGATGGTAGTAGTGGTATTGATGATGATGTAGTAGTGATGATAGATGATGAGTAGTGATGATAATATGGGTAGTGATATTGATGATGGTAGTAGTGATGATAATATGGGTAGTGGTATTGATGATGGTAGTAGTGATGATAATGGTATTGATGATGTAGTGGTATTGATGATGGTAGTAGTAGTATTGATGATGGTAGTAGTGATGATAATATGGGTAGTGGTATTGATGATGGTAGTTGTGATGATAATGTGGGTAGTGATATTGATGATGGTAGTTGTGATGATAATGTGGGTAGTGGTATTGATTATGGTAGTAGTGATGATAATGTGGGTTGTGGTATTGATGATGGTAGTAGTGGTATTGATGATGGTAGTAGTGATGATAATATGGGTAGTGGTATTGATGATGGTAGTAGTGGTATTGATGATGATAGTAGTGATATTGATGATGGTAGTAGTGATGATAATATGGGTAGTGGTATTGATGATGGTAGTAGAGATGATAATATGGGTAGTGGTATTGATGATGGTAGTAGTGATGATAATATGGTATTGATGAAGGTAGTAGTGATGATAATGTGTATAGTGGTATTGATGATGGTAGTAGTGATGATAATATGGGTAGTGATATTGATGATGGTAGTAGTGATGATAATATGGGTAGTGGTATTGATGATGGTAGTAGTGATGATAATGTGGGTAGTGGTATTGATGATGGTAGTAGTGATGATAATGTGGGTAGTGGTATTGATGATGGTAGTAGTGATGATAATATGGGTAGTGGTATTGATGATGGTAGTAGTGATGATAATATGGGTAGTGGTATTGATGATGGTAGTAGTGATGATAATGTGGGTAGTGGTATTGATGATGGTAGTAGTGTTATTGATGATGGTAGTAGTGATGATAATGTGGGTAGTGGTATTGATGATCGTAGTAGTGATGATAATGTGGGTTGTGGTATTGATGATGGTAGTAGTGTTATTGATGATGGTAGTAGTGATGATAATGTGGGTAGTGGTATTGATGATGGTAGTAGTGATGATAATATGGTAGTGGTATTGATTATGGTAGTAGTGATGATAATGTGAGTTGTGGTATTGATGATGGTAGTAGTGGTATTGATGATGGTAGTAGTGATGATAATATGGGTAGTGGTATTAATGATGGTAGTAGTGGTATTGATGATGGTAGTAGTGATGATAATAGTGGTGATGATGTAGTAGTGATGATTGTATGGTAATGATGGTAGTAGTGATGATAATATGGGTAGTGGTATTGATGATGGTAGTAGTGGTATTGATGATGGTAGATAGTGGGTATGGTATTGATGATGGTAGTAGTGGTATTGATGATGGTAGTAGTGATGATAATATGGGTAGTGGTATTGATGATGGTAGTAGTGATGATAATGTGGGTAGTGGTATTGATGATAGTAGTGATATTGATGATGGTAGTATGTGATAATATGGTAGTGGTATTGATGATGGTAGTAGTGGTATTGATGATGGTAGTAGTGATATTGATGATGGTAGTAGTGATGATAATGGGTATGGGTATTGATGATGGTAGTAGTGATATTGATGATGGTAGTAGTGATGATAATATGGGTAGTGGTATTGATGATGGTAGTAGTGGTATTGATGATGGTAGTAGTGGTAGATGGGTATTGATGATAATATGGGTAGTGGTATTGATGATGGTAGTAGTGATGATAATATGGGTAGTGGTATTGATGATGGTAGTAGTGATGATAATGTGGGTAGTGGTATTGATGATGGTAGTAGTGATGATAATGTGGGTAGTGGTATTGATGATGGTAGTAGTGATGATAATATGGATAGTGGTATTGATGATGGTAGTAGTGGTATTGATGATGGTAGTAGAGGTATTGATGATGGTAGTAGTGATGATAATATGGGTAGTGGTATTGATGATGGTAGTAGTGATGATAATATGGGTAGTGGTATTGATGATGGTAGTAGTGGTATTGATGATGGTAGTAGTGGTATTGATGATGGTAGTAGTGATGATAATATGGGTAGTGATATTGATGATGGTAGTAGTGATGATAATATGGGTAGTGGTATTGATGATGGTAGTAGTGATGATAATGTGGGTAGTGGTATTGATGATGGTAGTAGTAGTATTGATGATGGTAGTAGTGATGATAATATGGGTAGTGGTATTGATGATGGTAGTTGTGATGATAATGTGGGTAGTGATATTGATGATGGTAGTTGTGATGATAATGTGGGTAGTGGTATTGATTATGGTAGTAGTGATGATAATGTGGGTTGTGGTATTGATGATGGTAGTAGTGGTATTGATGATGGTAGTAGTGATGATAATATGGGTAGTGGTATTGATGATGGTAGTAGTGGTATTGATGATGGTAGTAGTGATATTGATGATGGTAGTAGTGATGATAATATGGGTAGTGGTATTGATGATGGTAGTAGAGATGATAATATGGGTAGTGGTATTGATGAAGGTAGTAGTGATGATAATATGGGTAGTGGTATTGATGATGGTAGTAGTGATGATAATGTGGGTAGTGGTATTGATGATGGTAGTAGTGATGATAATGTGGGTAGTGGTATTGATGATGGTAGTAGTGATGATAATATGGGTAGTGGTATTGATGATGGTAGTAGTGATATTGATGAAGGTAGTAGTGATGATAATGTGGGTAGTGGTATTGATGATGGTAGTAGTGATGATAATATGGGTAGTGGTATTGATGATGGTAGTAGTGCTATTGATGATGGTAGTAGTGATGATAATATGGGTGGTGGTATTGATGATGGTAGTAGTAATGATAATGTGGGTAGTGGTATTGATGATGGTAGTAGTGATATTGATGATGGTAGTAGTGATGATAATATGGGTAGTGGTATTGATGATGGTAGTAGTGATGATAATGTGGGTAGTGGTATTGATGATGGTAGTAGTGATGATAATGTGGGTAGTGGTATTGATGATGGTAGTAGTGATGATAATATGGATAGTGGTATTGATGATGGTAGTAGTGGTATTGATGATGGTAGTAGAGGTATTGATGATGGTAGTAGTGATGATAATATGGGTAGTGGTATTGATGATGGTAGTAGTGATGATAATATGGGTAGTGGTATTGATGATGGTAGTAGTGGTATTGATGATGGTAGTAGTGGTATTGATGATGGTAGTAGTGATGATAATATGGGTAGTGATATTGATGATGGTAGTAGTGATGATAATATGGGTAGTGGTATTGATGATGGTAGTAGTGATGATAATATGGGTGGTGGTATTGATGATGGTAGTAGTAATGATAATGTGGGTAGTGGTATTGATGATGGTAGTAGTGATATTGATGATGGTAGTAGTGATGATAATATGGGTAGTGGTATTGATGATGGTAGTAGTGATGATAATGTGGGTAGTGGTATTGATGATGGTAGTAGTGATGATAATGTGGGTAGTGGTATTGATGATGGTAGTAGTGATGATAATATGGATAGTGGTATTGATGATGGTAGTAGTGGTATTGATGATGGTAGTAGAGGTATTGATGATGGTAGTAGTGATGATAATATGGGTAGTGGTATTGATGATGGTAGTAGTGATGATAATATGGGTAGTGGTATTGATGATGGTAGTAGTGGTATTGATGATGGTAGTAGTGGTATTGATGATGGTAGTAGTGATGATAATATGGGTAGTGATATTGATGATGGTAGTAGTGATGATAATATGGGTAGTGGTATTGATGATGGTAGTAGTGATGATAATGTGGGTAGTGGTATTGATGATGGTAGTAGTAGTATTGATGATGGTAGTAGTGATGATAATATGGGTAGTGGTATTGATGATGGTAGTTGTGATGATAATGTGGGTAGTGATATTGATGATGGTAGTTGTGATGATAATGTGGGTAGTGGTATTGATTATGGTAGTAGTGATGATAATGTGGGTTGTGGTATTGATGATGGTAGTAGTGGTATTGATGATGGTAGTAGTGATGATAATATGGGTAGTGGTATTGATGATGGTAGTAGTGGTATTGATGATGGTAGTAGTGATATTGATGATGGTAGTAGTGATGATAATATGGGTAGTGGTATTGATGAAGGTAGTAGTGATGATAATGTGTATAGTGGTATTGATGATGGTAGTAGTGATGATAATATGGGTAGTGATATTGATGATGGTAGTAGTGATGATAATATGGGTAGTGGTATTGATGATGGTAGTAGTGATGATAATGTGGGTAGTGGTATTGATGATGGTAGTAGTGATGATAATGTGGGTAGTGGTATTGATGATGGTAGTAGTGATGATAATATGGGTAGTGGTATTGATGATGGTAGTAGTGATGATAATATGGGTAGTGGTATTGATGATGGTAGTAGTGATGATAATGTGGGTAGTGGTATTGATGATGGTAGTAGTGTTATTGATGAGGGTAGTAGTGATGATAATGTGGGTAGTGGTATTGATGATCGTAGTAGTGATGATAATGTGGGTTGTGGTATTGATGATGGTAGTAGTGTTATTGATGATGGTAGTAGTGATGATAATGTGGGTAGTGGTATTGATGATCGTAGTAGTGATGATAATATCGGTAGTGGTATTGATTATGGTAGTAGTGATGATAATGTGAGTTGTGGTATTGATGATGGTAGTAGTGGTATTGATGATGGTAGTAGTGATGATAATATGGGTAGTGGTATTAATGATGGTAGTAGTGGTATTGATGATGGTAGTAGTGATGATAATATGGGTAGTGGTATTAATGATGGTAGTAGTGATGATAATATGGGTAGTGGTATTGATGATGGTAGTAGTGGTATTGATGATGGTAGTAGTGATGATAATATGGGTAGTGTATTGATGATGGTAGTAGTGATGATAATGTGGTTAGTGTTATTGATGATGGTAGTAGTGATGATAATATGGGTAGTGGTATTGATGATGGTAGTAGTGGTATTGATGATGGTAGTAGTGATGATAATATGGGTAGTGGTATTGATGATGGTAGTAGTGATATTGATGATGGTAGTAGTGATGATAATATGGGTAGTGGTATTAATGATGGTAGTAGTGTTATTGATGATGGTAGTAGTGATGATAATATGGGTAGTGGTATTGATGATGGTAGTAGTGATGATAATATGGGTAGTGATATTGATGATGGTCGTAGTGATGATAATGTGGGTAGTGGTATTGATGATGGTAGTAGTGATGATAATATTGGTAGTGGTATTGATGATGGTAGTAGTGATATTGATGATGGTAGTAGTGATGATAATGTGGGTAGTGGTATTGATGATGGTAGTAGTGATATTGATGATGGTAGTGGTGATGATAATGTGGGTAGTGGTATTGATGATGGTAGTAGTGATGATAATATGGGTAGTGGTATTGATGATGGTAGTAGTGATCATAATATGGGTAGTGGTATTGATGATGGTAGTAGTGATGATAATGTGGGTAGTGGTATTGATGATGGTAGTAGTGATATTGATGATGGTAGTGGTGATGATAATGTGGGTAGTGGTATTGATGATGGTAGTAGTGATGATAATATGGGTAGTGGTATTGATGATGGTAGTAGTGATCATAATATGGGTAGTGGTATTGATGATGGTAGTAGTGATGATAATGTGGGTAGTGGTATTGATGATGGTAGTAGTGATATTGATGATGGTAGTGGTGATGATAATGTGGGTAGTGGTATTGATGATGGTAGTAGTGATGATAATGTGGGTAGTGGTATTGATGATGGTAGTAGTGATATTGATGATGGTAGTGGTGATGATAATGTGGGTAATGGTATTGATGATGGTAGTAGTGATGATAATATGGGTAGTGGTATTGATGATGGTAGTAGTGATCATAATATGGGTAGTGGTATTGATGATGGTAGTAGTGATGATAATGTGGGTAGTGGTATTGATGATGGTAGTAGTGATATTGATGATGGTAGTGGTGATGATAATGTGGGTAGTGGTATTGATGATGGTAGTAGTGATATTGATGATGGTAGTAATGATGATAATATGGGTAGTGGTATTGATGATGGTAGTAGTGGTATTGATGATGGTAGTAGTGATGATAATGTGGGTAGTGGTATTGATGATGGTAGTAGTGATATTGATGATGGTAGTAGTGATGATAATGTGGGTAGTGGTATAGATGATGGTAGTTGTGATGATAATGTGGGTAGTGATATTGATGATGGTAGTTGTGATGCTTCCAGTCTTTGATACATTCTAGCTAGGATGGCAATAGCTACTTGAAAGAGTGTTCGATCTAGAACCTCTATTTGGAAAGGAAGTATTAATTTGGCATTTATCTTCAACAGAGCGTTTTGGTATGGGTTGGGTCATATAGGCTCTTGCACACAGAGTCTTTAGTGTGCCGGTATCTGCGTGTATATACAGTGTCTTGCAAAAGCATTGAGACCCCTTAGATTTCTTCACATTTTATTGTGTTACAAAGTGGCATTCAAATATATTTGGTCATTTTTTGTCAATCAATCCAACCAAAATACTTAAAATATAGTTGTATATGTTCTCAGCCCCTTCGTTTAGGGAAGCCTAAATGAGTTCTGGAGTAGAATTTGGCTTAACAATTCACATAATGAGGTACATGGAATCACTTGGTGTGAAATAATAGGGGTTGACATGATTTTTGAATGACTAAACCTTCCTCTGTCCCCAATCATTCAACGCCTGTAGGGTCCCTCAGTCAAGTATGGAATTTTATTTTATTATTTCAAGAACACATTAAACTACAATGATCAGGGAGCTTTTCGAAAGCCTAATGAAGAAGGGCAGTGTTGGTAGACGGGCACTAATAACAAATCAGACATTGAATATCTCTTTAAGCATGGTCAAGTTAATAGTAATGCTGTGGAATAAATATGAAACCACCCAGACACATCAAAGATACAGATCCTTCTGAACTGAGCTGCAGGACAGGAAAGTGTAAAGGTTTTCGTCGTCTGAAGAGGAATCGTACCAAAGCGCAGCGTGGTAAGTGTTAATTACTTTTTATTTACACTGAACACTAAACAAAAATAACAAAGAGCAAACCGAAACAGCCCTGTAAGGTGCAAAACACTAAACAGAAAATAACTACCCACAAAACCATGTGTAAAAAAGCTACCCAAGTATGGTTCCCAATCAGAGACAATGACAGACAGCTGTCCCTGATTGAGAACCATACCCGGCCAAAAACAAAGAAATACAAAAACATAGAAAAAGGAACATAGAATGCCCACCCCAATCACACCCTGACCAAACCAAAATAGAGACATAAAAAGCTAAGGTCAGGGAGTGACAGAAAGAAACTGCTCAGGGACGTTACCATGAGGCCATTAGTGACTTTAAAACAGCTGTGGTGATAGAAAACTGAGGATGGATCAACAACATTGTAGTGACTCCACAATAATGACCTAAATGACAGAGAATAAGAATACAAAAGATATTACAGAATATGTGCAACAAGGCACTAAAGTAATACTGCAAAAAAAACACAGCAAAGGAATACACTTGTTTTGGCCTAAATGCAAAGCCTTATGTTTGGGGCAAATCCAACTCAACACATCTATTAACTTCCTCCTTATTTTCAAGCTTGGTGGTGGCTGCATCATAGTATGGGTGTGGCTGAGATCGGCAAATAATGGAGAGTTTATCAGGATAAAAATTAACGGGGTGGAGCTAAGCACAGGCAAAATCCTAGAGGAATACTAGCTTCAGTCTTCCTTACACCAGAGACTGGGAGAGGAATTCTCCTTTCAGCAGGACAATAACCTACAACAATCATCAAGTTTGCAGACGACACAACAGTAGTAGGTTTGATTACCAACGATGACAAGACAGCCTAACGGGAGTAGGTGAGAGCTCTGGGAGTGTGGTGCCTGGAAAACCATCTCTCACTCAACGTCAACAAAACTTAAGGAAAAAGCAGAGGGTGCACCCCCCTATCTACATCGGCAGGACCGTAGTGGAGAAGGTGGAAATCTTTAAGTTCCTTGGCGCACACGTCACTGACAAACTGAAATGGACCACTCACACAGACAGTGTGGTGAAGATGGCGCAACAGAGCCTCTTCAACCTCAGGAGGCTATAGAAATGTGTCTTGTCACCTAAAACCCTAACAAACTTTTACAGATGCACAATTGAAAGTATCCTGTCGGGTTGTATCACCGCCTGGTACGGCAACTGCTCCGCCAGCAAGCACAAGGCTCTCCAGAGGGTGGTGCGGTCTGCCCAATGCATTACCCACCCTCCAGAACACCTACAGCACCCGATGTCACAGGAAGGCCAAAAAGATCATCAAGGACAACAACCACCCAAGCCACTGCCTGTTCATCCAGAAGCCGAGGTCATTACAGGCGCATCAAAGCTGGGACCGAGAGACTGAAAAACAGCTTCTATCTCAAGGCCATGAGACTGTTTAAACAGCCATCACTAGCACAATTGGCCCAGCGTCGTCCGGGTTTGGCCGGAGTAGGCCGTCATTGTAAATAAGAATTAGTTCTTAACTGATTTGCCTAGTTAAATAAAGGTTACACATAGAGGTTGCTGTCTATAGGCATAGACTAGAAATCACTGGCCACTTTAAGGAATGGAACACTAGTCACTTTAATAATGTTTACATATCTTGCATTACTCATCTCATATGTATATTGTGTATTCTATACTATTCTATGGTATCTTAGTCACCTAATATTTACATATCTTGTATTACTCATCTCATATGTATATACTGTATTCTATACTATTGTACTGTATCTTAGTCTGTTCCACTCTGACATCGCTCGTCCATATGTATATAGTCTTAATTCATTACTACTTAGATTTGAGTGTATTGGGTATATGTTGTGTAATTTGTTAGATATTACTTGTTAGATATTACTGCACTGTCGGAGCTAGAAGCACAAGCATTTCGCTGCACCCGCAACAACCTCTATAAATCATGTGTATATGAACAATTCAATTTGATTTGAACATGGCCAAATCTACATTGGAGTTGCTTACGAAGAAGACAGTGAATGTTCCTGAGTGGTCAAATCTTGAAAATTGCTGTCTAGCCATGAACCCCAACAACTTGACAGAGCTTGAAGAATTTTGAAAATATCAATGGGAAAATATTGCACAATCCAGGTATGCAAGGCTCTAATAAAGTTATCCAAGAAGACTCACAGCTGTAATAGATGTCAAAGATGTTTCTAATATGTATTGACTCAGGGAGCTGAATCCTAATGCAATGACTATTTTTTAGTTATTTAGCTGTTATTAAACCCCTCCCCCCAAAAAAAATGTTTTAGTCCACTTTGACATTAGAGTATTTTGTGTAGATAGTTGACAAAAATTTACAATTAAATACATTTTAATCCCATTTTGTAACATACACACTCAAAAAAGGCAATATCTATCCATGCACGATGAGGAGTGCAAACGGCCTTCATACATATTTTATGAACGCAAAGAAGTAGTGCTTTATCATCTTTGGCCTCCCTATGTGGCGAGGAGAGAAGAAGAGCGGGGTGTTATTTACATACAGGCAGCCTACAGGCGGGAGAACAGCAGGGAAGGAAGGAACCCAATGCAAATGGCAGACTTAAAGGTCACAAACAGTAAAAATCATGTTTTTCATCAAATTGGATGATATTTTGGATGAAACCAGTTCAAAGTAGGGTGACCCAAGTATGAAAAAATGACTGTAGCTGGTACATTGAACATGTTTGATCATAAAGTTACTGGTCCCTTCCCTCGTGTCAAACACTTGGATTCAGGAAGCAGGCATTACCAAGGATTTACTTCCCGCTTTATGCATTGTCACATAAAGCCGGAAATGTAATACACCAATGGTTGCGTCTTATCATCTAAACTACGCTGAACAAAAATATAAATGCAACATACAACAATTTCAAAGATTTTACTGAGTTACAGTTCATAAGGAAATCAGTCATTTTAAATACATTCATTAAACCCTAATCTATGGATTTCACATGACTGGGAATACAGATGGATCTGTTGGTCACAGATACCTTAAAAAAGTGACTGGCGTGGATCAGCAAACCACTCAGTATCTGGTGTGACCACCATTTGCTTCATGCCTTCATCTAAAATGGATGAAATAGTTTTTTTCCTGCATCAATCTACACACGATACCCCATCATAACAAAGGACATTTCTACAAGAAAAAACCCAGACCCTTTACTCAATACTTTGTTGAAGCACCTTAGGCAGCAATTACAGCCTCAATTCTTCTTGGCTCACCTGTATTTGGGGAGTTTCTCCCATTCTTCTCTGCAGATCCTCTTAAGCTCTGTCCCGGTTGGATGGGGAGAGTTGCTGCACAGCTATTTTCAGGTCTCTCCAGAGATATTCCATCAAGTTCAAGTCCGGGCTCTGGCTGGGCCACTCAAGGACATTCAGAGACTTGTCCCAAAGCCCTCCTGTGTTGTTTTGGCTGTGTCCTTAGGGTCATTGTCCCGTTGGAAGGTGAACCTTCACCCCCATCTGAGGTCCTGAGCGCTTTGGAGCAGGTTGTCATCAAGGATCTCTCTGTACTTTGTTCCGTTCCTCTTTCCCTTGATCCTGACTAGTCTCCCAGTCCCTGCCGCTGAAAAAACATCACCACAGTATTAGGTGGCCACCACCATGCTTCATCGTAGGAATGGTGCAGGTTTCCTCCAGACTTGATACTTGGTATTCAGGCCAAAGAGTTCAATCTTGGTTTCCTTTGACCTCTTGACTTGGTTTTTGCTCTGACATGCAATGTCAACTCACCTTATCTTGGTTTTCCAAATCATATCCAATCAATTGACCTGAACTTCAAGACATTGACCTTAGAGAGCTTTTTGCTCTATTTTGGTTTGGTCATGCATTTGGGTGGGCATTCTATGTTCCTTTTTCTATGTTTTGTATTTCTTTGTTTTGTGGTGATTGTTTTTGGTTTCGTGTTTTCTGCACCTAATATATAATAATAATATAATAATAATAATATATGCCATTTAGCAGACGGTCCAAAGCGACTTACAGTCATGTGTGCATACATTCTACAATCAATAACCCAATCAATTGAATTTACCACCAACTGAGCTGAAAAACTTTCAATTCTTTATGTTTCAGTGTTCAGTTAAATAAAAGTCATGAACACTTAGAGAGCTTTTCCGATTCCTCTCATATTTTGGAAACATTTCATTGGTAACAGGATGTGATTTGGGGTCGGAATACTTAGGTAAATAAGATATTCTATTTTCCTTTCTAAAAACCTGTTTGTACTTTGTCTTTATGAGGTTTTTTTGTGTAGATTGAAGAGGATTTTTAAAAATGGAATCAATTTTATAATAAGGTTGTAATGTAACAAAATGTGGAAAGAGTCAAGAGGCCTGTATACTTTCCGAATGTACTGTAGCTGGATTTGTCTCCCGCTTCAATCTTGGGGGTGACTGTAGCCAAGTAGGTGACTGAAGCCACCTTGATTGAAGTGTTTTGCATCCTTTGTTCTTTACCTTTCAATCTCTGTGTTCAGTTTTTTTCAAATAAAAGTCATTTTATGATATCACATTTTGTTACTTTTTTTCAAGCATTTGGACCGGAAATGAGTGGTTTAAAATGATTCCATCCTGCACATCCGATTGGCCACCAATTCTCCAGAAGTGTCTAGGGGTAGGGGCTAAAGGTTGCTTCTGGAAAGGAACCACAACCCTCTCGAGGCATTGGTTGGAAGTTTTATTCCATTGCTATAAACACATGGATTTGCACAGGTGTAAGCTGGACACACTCACGGCATCCTACCAGGCTGATCAATCGGTTCTGGGCAGCTGAAGACCTGTTGTGAACAGTGGAAGGATATATTTACAGTGCCTTCGGACAGTATTCAGACCCCTTGACTTCTTCCACATTAGGCCGATTGTTTGACACTTTTTTATTTAACCCATTCTGGAATAAGGATGTAATGTAATCACACAATACCCCATAATGACAAAGTGAAAACAGGTTTTTAGAAATGTATGCAACAAAAAAAATATATACAGTTGAAGTCGGAAGTTTACATACAGTTAGGTTGGAGACATTAAAACTTGTTTTCCAACCACTCCACAAATTTCTTGTTAACGAACTGTAGTTTTTGCAATTTGGTTAGGACATCAACTTTGTGCATGACTCAAGTCATTTTTCCAACAATTGTTAACCGACAGATTATTATAATTCACTGTCTCACAATTCCAGTTGGTCAGATGTTTACATACACTAAGTTGACTGCGCCTTTAAACAGCTTGGGAAATTCAAGAAAATTATGTCATGGCTTTAGAAGCTTCTGATAGTCACTGACGTGATCTTCCTGTCTGGGTTGGCGCCCCCCCTTTGGTTGTGCCGTGGCAGAGATCTTTGTGGGCTATACTCTGCCTTGTCTCAGGATGGTAAGTTGTTGGTTGAAGATATTCCTCTAGTGGTGTGGGGGCTGTGCTTTGGCAAAGTGGGTGGGGTTATATCTTCCTGTTTGGCCCTGTCCAGGGGTATCATCGGATGGGCCCACAGTGTCTCCTGACCCCTCCTGTCTCAGCCTCCAGTATTTATGCTGCAGTAGTTTATGTGTCGGAGGGCTAGGGTCAATTTGTTATACTAGTACTTAGTACTTAGTTAGTACTTCTCCTGTCTTGTCCGGTGTCCTGTGTGAATTTAAGTATGCTCTCTCTAATTCTCTCTTTCTCTCCTTCTTTCTCTCTCTCGGAGGACCTGAGCCCTAGGACCATGCCTCAGGACTACCTGGCATGATGACTCTTTGCTGTCCCCAGTCCACCTGGCCGTGCTGCTGCTCCAGTTTCAACTGTTCTGCCTGCGGCTCTGGAGCCCTGACCTGTTCACCGGACGTGCAACCTGTCCCAGACCTGCTGTTTTCAACTCTCTCGAGACAGCAGGAGCGGTAGAGATACTCCTAATGATCAACTATGAAAAGCTAACTGACATTTACTCCTGAGGTGCTGACTTGCTGCACTACTGTGATTATTATTATTTGACCATGCTGGTCATTTATGAACATTTGAACATCTTGGCCATGTTCTGTTATAATCGCCAAACGGCACAGCCAGAAAAGGACTGGCCACCCCTCATAGCTTCGTTTCTCTCTAGGTTTTGGCCTTTCTAGGGAGTTTTTCCTAGCCACCGTGCTACTACACCTGCATTGCTTGCTGTTTGGGGTTTTAGGCTGGCTTTCTGTACAGCACTTTGAGATATCAGCTGATGTAAGAAGGGCTATATAAATACATTTGATGTGATTTTGTACGCAAGTATAAACACCATGGGACCATGCAGCCGTCATACCACTCAGGAAGGAGAAGCATTCTGTCTCATAGAGATGAATGTAGTTTGGGGCAAAAAGTGTAAATCAATCCCAGAATGACAGAAAAGGACCTTGTGAAGATGCTGGAGGAAACAGGTATCAATGTATCCACAGTGAAACGATTCCTATATAAACATAACCTGAAAGCTCCAAAACCTCCATAAAAAAGCCAGACTATGGTTTGCAACTGCACATGGGGACATTGATTGTAATTTTTTGAGAAATGTCCTCTGGTCTGATGAAACAAAAATATAACTGTTTGGCCATAATGACCATCGTTATGTTTGGAGGAAAAAGGGGGAGGCTTGCAAGCGAAAGAACACCATCCCAACCGTGAAGCACGGGGGGTGGCAGCATCATGATGAGGGGTGCTTTGCTGCAGGAGGGACTGGTGAACGTCACAAAATAGATGGCATCATGAGGTAGGAAAATTATGTGGATATATTGAAGCAACATCTCAAGACATCAGTCATGAAGATAAAGCTTGGTCGCAAATGGGTCTTCCAAATGGACAATGACCCCAAGCATACTTCCAAAGTTGTGGCAAAATGACTTAAGGACAACAAAGTCAAGGTATTGGCGTGGCCATCACAAAGCCCTGACCACAATCATATAAAAAAATTATGGGAAGAACTGAAAAAGCATGTGTGAGCAAGGAGGCCTTCAATCCTGACTCAAATACACCAGCTCTGTCAGGAGGAATGAGCCAAAATTCACCCAACTTATTGAGGGAAGCTTGTGGAAGGCTACCCAAAACATTTGACCCAAGTTAAACATTTTAAAGGCAATGTTACCAAATACTATTTGAGTGTATGTAAACCTCTGACCCACTGGGAATGTGATGAAAGCAATAAAAGCTGAAATAAATCATTATCTCTACTATTATTCTGACATTTCACATTCTTAAAATAAAGTGGTGATCCTAACTGACCTAATACATGGAATCGTTACTAGGATTAAATGCCAGGAATTGTGAAAAACTGAGTTTAACTTCTCTAATGTATGCTAGCGTCCCATCTGGCCAACATCCAGTGAGATTGCAGAGCGCCAAATTCAAATATAGAAATGCTCATTATAAAAAATTCAGAAAACAAAACATATTTTACATAGGTTTAAAGATGAACTTCTTGTTAATCCAACCTTGCTGTCAGATTTATAAAATGCTTTCCGGCAAAAGCATAGCTAGCCCAGAACATTCCTAGCCCAGAACATAGCTCAGTTGACAAATTATTACAAACAGTAACCAGCCAAGCAGAAGCGTTACAAAACTCAGAAATAGAGATAAAATGAATCCCTTACCATTGATGATCTTCATATGGTGGCACTCAGAAGACATTCATTTACTCAATAAATGTTCCTTTTGTTTGATAAGGTCTCTTTATATCCAAAAACCTCCGTTTGCGCGTTTTCTTCAGTAATCCACAGGCTCAAACGCAGTCAATACAGGCAGACAAAAAAATCCAAATTTTATCCGTAAAGTTCATATAAACATGTCAAACGATATTTATATTCAAGCCTCAGGTTGTTTTTAGCCTAAATGATCTATAATATTTCAACCGGACAATAACTTCGTCAATGTAAAAGGTGAAACATTTTCTAAAGACTGTTGACATCTAGTGGAAGGCATAGGAACTGCAAATTAAGTCCTAAGTCAATGGATACTGTAATGGCATTGAATAGAAAACTACAAAACCAAAAAAAGAAAAACTTCCTGAATGGATTTTTTTCAGGTTTTCGCCTGCCAAATCAATTCTGTTATACTCACAGACACTATTGTATCAGTTTTGGAATCTTTATAGTGTTTTCCATCCAAATGCACCAGGTATATGCATATCATATCTTCTGGGCCCAAGTAGCAGGCCGTTTAATTTGGGCATGCTTTTCATCCAAAATTCCGAATGCTGCCCCCTACCCTAGAGAGGTTAAATGTATTTGGCTAAGGTGTATGTAAACTTCTGACTTCAATAGTATATTTACATAAGTCTTCAGACCCTTTGCTATGAGACTTGAAATTGAGCTCAGGTACATCCTGTTTCCATTGATCATCCTTGAGAAGTTTCTACAACTTTACCTGTGGTAAATTCAATTGATTGGACATGATTTAGAAAGGCACACACCTGTTTATATAAGCTCCCACAGTTGACAGTGAATGTCGGAGCATAAACCAAGTCATGAGTTCGAAGGAATTGTCCGTAGAGCTCTGAGACAGGATTGTGTCGAGGCACAGATCTGGGAAAGGGTACCAAAATATTTCTGCAGCATTGATGTTCCCCAAGAACACAGTGGCCTCCATCATTCTTAGATGGAAGAAGTTTGGAACCACCAAGACTCTTCCTAGAGCTGGCCACCTGGCAATTGGGGGAGAAGAGCCTTTGTCAGGGAGCTGACCAAGAACCCCATGGTCACTCTGAGTTCCAGAGTTCCTCTGTGGAGATG
This sequence comes from Oncorhynchus gorbuscha, assembly GCF_021184085.1. NCBI lineage: Eukaryota > Metazoa > Chordata > Actinopteri > Salmoniformes > Salmonidae > Oncorhynchus > Oncorhynchus gorbuscha. The sequence goes on along the minus strand of NC_060184.1, from coordinate 72,826,935 downwards.
GTAGAACCTTCCAGAAGTACAAACATCTCTCCACCCCTCCACCAATCAGGCCTTTATGGGAGAATGGCCAGATGGAAGCCACTCCTCAACAAAAGGAAAATGACAGCCTGCTTGGAGTTTACCAAAAGGCACCTAAAGACTCTCAGACCATGAGAAACAAGATTCACTGCTCTGTTGAAGCCAAGATTGAACTCTTTGGCTTGAATGCCAAGCGTCACATCTGGAGGAAACCTGGCACCATCCCTACGGTGAAGCATGGTATTGGCTGCATCAAAACGTACAAGGACCATAATCTTACCTCGGGGATCTTAACATAATGTTGTCCACAACATAGGCTAATTATCTTGACCGACAAAATTGTTCTATACATTTTCCAGATAAACATCAATTCCTGCACCTCTGCTGTTCAATGGCGTGCTGTATCACACCAGATCTTTAGCACTTGACTATCATTCAGGAAATCCTTCATCATCATTTCCCAAAATAACTTAACAGTTAGACATCAAATGCGCATCAAACAACTGTTGTGCGTAATTATTGAAGAACCCCATTAATGACAGTTTATTGTTAATAAATGCTTAGTATATGATATAACAACAAATAGCAGAATTATGCAAGGAAATTGTCACGGTTTTCATGTGGTGAAGGAGAGTCGGACCAAACTGCAGCCTGTATATTGCGATCCATGTTTAATCACACGAGTAACACGAATCCAAAACACAAACTCTACAAAACAATAAACGTAGTGAAAACCAAAACAGCCTTAACTGGTGCAAACTAACACAGACTAAGGACATCAAGACACTCAGGACAATCACCCACGACAAACTCAAAGAATATGGCTGCCTAAATATGGTTCCCAATCAGAGACAACGATAAGCACCTGCCTCTGATTGAGAACCACTCCAGACAGCCATAGACTTTGCTAGATAAACCCACTAGCTACAATCCCAAATACATACACACCAAAACCCCAAGACAAAACACACCACAATACAAAAACTCCATGCCACACCCTGGCCTGACCCAATACATGAAGAAAAACACAAAATACTTAGACCAGGGCGTGACAGAAATAATATTTTTTTTTACAAATCTGTGAACACTCCAATCATGAAAAAGGGTTTAAACATGTTTGTTTTGATTTAAATCATGAATAATGTTGAATGTATCCATGTTCCCCCTTTTATATTTGATTAATGTATTCACGTAAAAAAAATGTCGAATTATTATTCATGACTTTTTAACAGCTCCAAACAGTTGTCCACTACAAAAAAATGCTCACTGGTACCTTAGTTTATAGAAAGAACCATTTCCTAAGAGTTGTCAGTCAAGGCAAGCTCATGAATATAAGCTTCCCGCCCACTCAGCCTGTTCTTTCAGGTTTCCTAATAGTTAGAGTTGAGAGAAAATGTGAAATGTCTTCAACTCTAAGCATTGTAATAACGTACAAAATATTATGGCTTGATGTTTTGGTCATTCAAATGCTACTTTTACTTGGGAAAAGGATGACTGTGTGGGACCTTTAAGTAATGCTTGCTCTATGACAAGGGCCAATGTCCTGTGGGTGTGAGGGACTGTGTGCGTGTGAGACTGTGTGTGTGTTTACGCAAGAGTGTATTGATCTTTAAGAAAAGACAAGTGCAGTGATGCAGAGTGCTAAGGAAGTGGGTGTGCAATGCCTCACTGACAGGACATGGGTGTTATCTCGTTTATACTGTACTTTACCTGACTGAGAGATGCACTATTCAACATGTCCTACCCAATGTCGCCCCAGGTGTTCAAAGACATTGGTGTGGAATGATTGTGGAAAATGTTGTTCAGATTTAACACCACTCTTTTCCTCCCTGTGTTATGGTGCTTCTAGCAAACCCTTGTCACAGATTAGAAATGTTCAAGAAGAACAAAAACAAGGGCAAATGGATCTCCTTCATATCCTTGCATTGAAACAGACTTTTCACAGCATTCAGTCTGGTTTAACCAGGCTATCTCCCTTATACAGTGCATTTGGAAAGTATTCAGACTCCTGCACTTTTCCCACATTTTGTTACATTGCAGCCTTATTCTAAAATTTATTAAATAAAACATTTTCCTCATCAATATACACACAATACCCCATAATGACAAAGTGAAAACAGGTTTCTAGAAATGTTTGGAAATGTATTGAAAATAAAAAACAGAAATACCTTCTTTACATAAGCATTCAGACACTTTGCTATGTGACTCGAAATTGAGCTCAGGTGCATCCTGTCACCATTGATCATCCATGAAATGTTCCTACAACTTGATTGGAGTCCACCTGTGGTATATTCAAATGATTGGACATGATTTGGAAAGGCACACACCTGTCTATATAAGGTCCCACATTTGCCAGTGCATGTCAGAGCAAAAACCAAGCTATGAGGTCAAAGAAATTGTCCGTAGAGCTCCGAAACAGGAATGTTTCCAGGCACAGATCTGGGGAAGGGTAACAAAACATTTCTGCAGCATTGAAGGTCTCCAAGACAACAGTGGCCTCCATCATTCTTAAATGGAACAAGATTGTAACCACCAAGACTATTCCTACAGCTGGCCGACCTACCAAAATGAACAATTGGGGGAGAAGGGCCTTGGTCAGGGAGGTGACCAAGACCCCAATGGTCACTCTGAGAGCTCTAGAGTTTCTCTGTGGAGATGGGAAAAATTTCCAGAAGGACAACCATCTCTGCAGCACTCAACCAATTAGGCCTTTATGGGAGAGTTGCCAGTTGGAAGCCACTCCTCAGTAAAAGGCACATGACAGCCTGCTTAGAGTTTGCCAAAAGGAACCTAATCAATCTCAGACAAGAGAAACACGATTATTTGATCTGATGAAACCAAGATTGAACTCTTTGGCCTGAATGCCAAGCGTCACATCTGGAGGAAACCTGGCACAATCCCTACGGTGAAGCATGGTATTGGCTGCATCATGCTTTGGTGATGTTTTTTTCAGCTGCAGGGACTGGGAGACTAGTCAGGATTCAGGGAAAGAGGAACGGAACAAAGTACTGAGAGATCCTTGATGAAAACCCGCTCCAGAGCGCTCAGGACCTCAAACTGGGGCGAAGATTCACCTTCCAACGGGACAACGACCCTAAGCACACAGCCAAGAAAATGCAGGAGTGGCTTTGGGAAAAGTGTCTGAATGTCCTTGAGTGGCCCAGCCAGAGCCCGGACTTGAATTTGATCGAACATCTCTGGAGAGACCTGAAAATAGCTGTGCAGCAACACACTCCATCCAACCGGGACAGAGCTTCAGTTTCTGCAGAGAAAAATGGGAGAAACTCCCCAAATACAGGTGGGTCAAGCTTGAAGCGTCATACCCAACAAGACTCAAGGCTGTAATCGCTGCCAAAGTATTGGTGTTAGTATAAAAATAGGAGAAACATTGTTCACAACTCTTCTCCCTGTATTGGATTTTGGTGATATTGTTTACAAGCGTGCGACAACCTCTGTTTTAAAACCCTTGGCTGCAGTCTACCATTCAGCAATACGTTTTATCACAGGGGACCATTTTAGGACTTTAGGATCATTGTGGTCTGTACAAAAATGTGGATGGACCTCTCTGTCTGGAAGAAGAAAGTAGCATTATTTTTTATTTATTTACAAAGCAATGTTAAAGAAACTCTCTCCGTACGTAACATAATTAATTAAGAAAAAAATCAAACCCGTTCACAGGAATGGATAACACTAGAGATCCCTTCAGTCTCCACAGATTTGGGAAAAATCTGTGTTTAGTTTTTTTGCCCCTAATTTGTGGAACAATCTGCACAGTTCACTGTAGTTATATGTGCTGGTGTCACGTAGGCAGTTTACATTATTGATTGAGGACCTCTATGCAGATGAATGTGATTGCTTTTATTAAATGTGAAAAAATATATGTTGTGTTTGTATTGTTTTATATACATGTGTATGGTTTTTTAATATTGAGTTTTTATTGTAATGTGTACAGGGCCCTCTTGAAAAATAGATAATCCCTGTTTAAAAAAAAAGTTCAATCAAAATAAAAAGATGCTTCAACAAAGTACTGAGTAAAGGGTTTGAATACTTATGTAAATAGTCTGAATACTTATGTAAATGGTCTGAATACTTATGTAAATGGTCTGAATACTTATGTAAAGGGTCTGAATACTTATGTAAAGAGTCTGAATACTTATGTAAAGGGTCTGAATACTTATGTAAATGGACTGAATACTTATGTAAAGGGTCTGAATACTTATGTAAATGGTCTGAATACTTATGTAAATGGTCTGAATACTTATGTAAAGGGTCTGAATACTTATGTAAAGGGTCTGAATACTTATGTAAATGTGATATTTCAGTTTAAATGTGTTTATAAATGAGAAAAAATGTTTTTAAAAAACAAAAAAACAGTTTTTGCCTTGTCATTATGGGGTATTGTGTGTAGATTGATGAGGGGGAAAAAACAATGTAATCCATTTTAGAATAAGGCTGTAATGTAACAAAATGTGGAAAAAGTCAAGGGGCCTGAATACTTTCCAAATGCAAAACCCCTGCACCCTCTGTTATTTTGGATGCTTTTTAGCACTTAGCCTATTTTCTTTTTCTTCATGCCGACAATACTTTATCCTGATCTCTCTCTCTCCCTCTCGCTCTTCTCTCATTCTCTCTCTCTCTCTCTCTCTCTCTCTCTCTCTCTCTCTCTCTCTCTCTCTCTCTCTCTCTCTCTCTCTCTCTCTCTCTCTCTCTCTCTCTCTCTCTCTCTCTCTCTCTCTCTCTCTCTCTCTCTCTCTCTCTCTCTCTCTCTCTCTCTCTCTCTCTCTCTCTCTCTCTCTCTCTCTCTCTCTCTCTCTCTCTTTCTCCTCTCTCTCTAGCTCCATCCCTCACTCCTTCAAACTTCTAATTGCTTTATTTTCTTCAGTGCATCTCTTCACCGAGGAAGGCAAAACGAAGCAACAAATCAATTGGCTCAGCGATCCTTCGACCTGTGTGACTGTTTTTAATACTGCACTCGAGAGGGGTTTTTCCGTCTCACCCCAGTATTTGTTATGATAATGCTGTAGAGCGGACCTGAAAAAGAGTTTGCTCAGCAATTTCCCCTTAGATACACGTTTTATGGGGAGCCTTATGAAAAGATATATATTGCAGTCCTGTATCACGTATTTATATACGTGTCGACATCCATGAAGGAGAGAACGGCATGCATTCTAAGCTAGAAAGTAATGTATCAAATGTATACAATAGCTTAGACTGCATGCCTTCTTCCCCATAAAACCTATGAATAGTGTAAAAGAGAAATTTGCTGAGCAAGCTCTTTTTCAGGTCCACTCCACAGGAGCATTAACATAACATATACTGTGTTGAGAAGGAATTACCACTCATATCATCCATAAAGGGTGATATTAAACATCTGTTCCTTTGTTCAATTTGGCAATTTCTTTTGTCACTCTTTGTTTATCATGACATTTGTTTATTAATAATGCCGACAGAGAGGGTTGCCGTGCTTCTAGCCCTTAGGAAACTTTGCAGTATTTCGTTTTCTTATGTATTATTTCTTACATTATTATCCCAGAAAATGTTTTGTGTTATTACATACAGTTGGGAAGAACTATTGGATATCAGAGCAGCGATAACTCACCAGCATCCTTTGTCCGGATCCTTTGTTCGCACACCCCAGAGCAATTGAACTGATTCCAGAGTCCGTCCAGCCAGTTGGGTTCTCAGTTCATCGTGCAGACAGGAGGGAAAAAGAAAGGCAGGGGTGTATGTTTCATGATTAACAACTCATGGTGTGATTGTGATAACATACAGGAACTCAAGTTATTTTGTTCACCCGACCTAGAATACCTCACAATCAAATACCGACCATATTATCTCCCAAGAGAACTCTCTTCGGTTATAGTCACAGCCGTGTATATCCCCCCACAAGCTGATACCTCAACAGCCCTCAGAGACCTTCACTGGACTTTGTGCAAACTGGAAATTTGAAAAAAAGGCTGCAGAAGTTCTATCAACACATTGACTGTACTTGCTCTGCTAAAACACTCGACCTCTGCTACTCCAACTTCCGGGATGCCTACAAGACCCTCCTCAACCCTCCTTTCTGCAAATCTGATCACAACTCCAATTTGCGCCTCCCTTCCTATAGGCAGAAACTCAAACAGAAAGTACCCGTGCTAAGGACTATTCAACATGGGTCTGACCAATCTGAATCCACGTTTCAAGATTGTTTTGATCACACAGACTGGGATAAGTTCCAGCTAGCCTCCGATAACAATATTGACGAATACACTGATAGGGTGACTGAGTTCATCAGGAAGTGTATTGGAGATGTTGTACCCACTGTGACTATTTAAACCTACCCTAACCAGAAACCATGGAATAGATGGCAGCATTAGCACAAAACTGAACGTGTGAACCATTGCATTTATCCATTGGAAGGTGACTGGGAATATGGTTGAAAACAAACAGTGTAGTTTTTCCCTCTGTAAGGCAATCAAACGGGTAAAACGTCAGTATAGAGACAAAGTGGAGTCGCAATTAAACGGCTCAGACACAAGGGGGTGGGGTCTGTTGGGTTGGTGGGTCTGTCCCATTGTGGTTTTGTGGTCCGGGTCTTAGGTGGGATATGAAGTTCTGCTGGTTTGTCTGAGAGAGTGTCCTTCAGTGCCATGTGTGTCTCTAACTTCTTCTGTGAAACTCTCCTACCGTTGTTGGGCTCAAGAGTTTTCACATATCCAACTTCACACTTCAGTGCTAATTGAAGGTGCCGCCAGATCTGTTCTGTCCTAGCAGCATGGTAACTTAGTATACTTATTTACTTAGCTTAATATAACGAAATGACCTGAATGGACTATTACTACCAAGGACTATCAAGAAAAACCTAACCAAAACCTGCAGAAAAAATACAGCGGAACCTGGAAATACCATCCAACACAAAACTGAGTGAGTAATATTCAGTCTGAAGCTACTTCTGAAGCCAAAAAGTAAAAGACAAGTATTTCCAGGTTCTGCTGTGTTTTCTCTACAAGTTTTGGTTTGTTAGAAGGTTTTTCATGATAGTCCTTGGTAGTAAAAGTCTTTTCAGGAGATGTTGTCCACAATCAAGGTTTTAGGTATGTCATTTTTATTTCTGTCACTCCGTCTGTCCGTCTGTCCGTCCGTCCGTCTGTCTCTCTCTCGGTCTCTGTCTCTCTCTGTCTCTCTCTCTGTCTGTCTCTCTCTCTCTCTGTCTCTGTCTCTCTCTGTCTCTCTCTCCTCTCTGTCTCCGTCTGTCATGTTTTGTCATTTATTATCTTGTCTTGTCCCTGTGCTTCCCATTCTATTCGTTTCCCTCTGCTGGTCTTATTAGGTTCTTTCCCTCTTTCTATCCCTCTCTCTCCCCCTCCCTCTCTCACTCTCTCGCTCTCTCTTCTCTCTATCGTTCTGCTCCCAGCTGTTCCTATTCCCCTAATCAATCATTTAGTCTTCCCACACCTGTTCCCGATCCTTTCCCCTGATTAGAGTCCCTATTTCTTCCTTTGTGTTCCGTTCCTGTCCTGTCGGTTCCTTGTCTAGAATTCACCGTGCTGTGTTTGTGTATCGCCCTGTCGTGTCGTGTTTTCCTCAGATGCTGCGTGGTGAGCAGGTGTCTGAGTCTGTCTGGTTCAAGTGCCTTCCCGAGGCAACCTGCTGTTCACCTGCTGTTCAAGATCGAGTCTCCAGTTTGTCCTCGTCATTTCGAGTGAAAGTTGTGTTTTTTTGTTTGTATTTACTTTACTGGATTAAAGACTCTGTTTTCGCCAAGTCGCTTTTGGGTCCTCTTTCACCTGCATGACACCGTCTCTCTCTCTCTCTCTCTCTCTCTCTCTCTCTCTCTCCTGTCTCTCTCTCCGTCTCTCTCTGTATCTCTCTCCTCTCTCTCTCTCTCTCTCTCTCTCTCTCTCTCTCTCTCTCTCTCTCTCTCTCTCTCTCTCTCTCTCTCTCTCTCTGTCTCTCTGTCTCTCTCTCTGTCTCTCTCTCCTCTCTCTCTCTGTCTCCCTCTCAATTCAATTCAATTCAATTCAATTCAAGGGGCTTTATTGGCATGGGAAACATGTTAACATTGCCAAAGCATGTGAGTTAGATAATATACAAAAGTGAAATAAACAATAAAAATGAACAGTAAACATTACACATACAGAAGTTTCAAAAGAATAAAGACATTACAAATGTCATATTATGTATATATACAGTGTTGTAACAATGTACAAATGGTTCATGTACAAAAGGGAAAATAAATAAGCATAAATATGGATTGTATTTACAATGGTGTTTGTTCTTCACTGGTTGACCGTTTCTTGTGGCAACAGGTCACAAATATTGCTGCTGTGATGGCACACTGTGGTATTTCACCCAATAGATATGGGAGTTTATCAAAATTGGGTTTGTTTTCGAATTCTTTGTGGATCTGTGTAATCTTAGGGAAATATGTGTCTCTAATATGGTCATACATTGGGCAGGATGTTAGGAAGTGCAGCTCAGTTTCCACACCTCATTTTGTGGGCAGTGTGCACATAGCCTGTCTTCTCTTGAGAGCCATGTCTGCCTATGGCGGCCTTTCTCGATAGCAAGACTATGCTCACTGAGTCTGTACATAGTTAAAGCTTTCCTTAAGTTTGGGTCAGTCACAGTGGTCAGTTATTCTGCCACTGTGCACTCTCTTTTTAGGGCCAAATAGCAGTCTAGTTTGCTCAGTTTTTTTGTTAATTCTTTCCAATGTGTCAAGTAATTATCTTTTTGTTTTCTCATGATTTGGTTGAGTCTAATTGTGTTGCTGTCCTGGGACTCTGTGGGGTGTGTTTGTGTTTGTGAACAGAGCCCCAGGACCAACTTGCTTAGGGGTGTCGTGCAGGTGAATGAGGACCCAAAAGCGACTTGGCGAAAACAGAGTATTTAATCCAGAATAAACTTTACAAAACAAAAAGCATAATACTACACGTAAAGACGAGAACAGACTGGAGACTTGATCGAGAACTGCAGGTTGCCTCGGGAAGGCACTTGAACCTAGCAGACTCAGACACCTGCTCACCACGCAGCATCTGAGGGAAACACGACACGACAGGGCAAAACATAGACACAGCACGGTGAATTATATATGAGGATCCGACGGGGCAGGTACGGGAAACAAGGAGAGAAATAGGGACTCTAATCAGGGAAAAGGATCGGGAACAGGTGTGGGAAGGCTAAATGATGATTAGGGAATAGGAACAGCTGGGAGCAGGAACGGAACGATAGAGAGAAGAGAGAGCGAGAGAGTGAGAGAGGGAGGGGGAGAGAGAGGGATAGAAAGAGGGAAAGAACCTAATAAGACCAGCAGAGGGAAACGAATAGAATGGGAAGCACAGGGACAAGACATGATAATAAATGACAAAACATGACAGTACCCCCCACTCACCGAGCGCCTCCTGGCGCACTCGAGGAGGAATCCTGGCGGCAACGGAGGAAATCATCAATGAGTGAACGGTCCAGCACGTCCCGAGACGGAACCCAACTCCTCTCCTCAGGACCGTAACCCTCCCAATCCACTAAGTATTGGACCCCGTCCCCGAGAACGCATGTCCATGATCTATGTACCTTGTAAATAGGTGCGCTCGACAAGGACGGGAGGGGGAGGGAAGACGAACGGGGGTGCGAAGAAAGGGCTTAACACAGGAGACATGGAAGACAGGATGGACGCGACGAAGATGTCGCGGAAGAAGCAGTCGCACAGCGACAGGATTGACGACCTGGGAGACACGGAACGGACCAATGAACCGCGGAGTCAACTTACGAGAAGCTGTCGTAAGAGGAAGGTTGCGAGTGGAAAGCCACACTCTCTGGCCGCAACAATACCTAGGACTCTTAATCCTGCGTTTATTGGCGGCTCTCACAGTCTGTGCCCTGTAGCGGCAAAGTGCAGACCTCACCCTCCTCCAGGTGCGCTCACAACGTTGGACAAACGCTGAGCGGAGGGAACGCTGGACTCGGCAAGCTGGGAAGAGAATAGAGGAGGCTGGTAACCCAGACTACTCTGAAACGGAGATAACCCGGTAGCAGACGAAGGAAGCGAGTTGTGAGCGTATTCTGCCCAGGGGAGCTGTTCTGCCCAAGACGCAGGGTTTCTGAAAGAAAGGCTGCGTAGTATGCGACCAATCGTCTGATTGGCCCTCTCTGCTTGACCGTTAGACTGGGGATGAAACCCGGAAGAGAGACTGACGGACGCACCAATCAAACGACAGAACTCCCTCCAAAACTGTGACGTGAATTGCGGGCCTCTGTCTGAAACGGCGTCTAACGGGAGGCCATGAATTCTGAACACATTCTCGATAATGATTTGTGCCGTCTCCTTAGCGGAAGGATGTTTAGCGAGGGGAATGAAATGTGCCGCCTTAGAGAACCTATCGACAACCGTAAGAATCACAGTCTTCCCCGCAGACAAAGGCAGACCGGTAATGAAGTCTAGGGCGATGTGAGACCATGGTCGAGAAGGAATGGGGAGCGGTCTGAGACGACCGGCAGGAGGAGAGTTACCCGACTTAGTCTGCGCGCAGTCCGAACAAGCAGCCACGAAACGGCGCGTGTCACGCTCCTGAGTCGGCCACCAAAATCGCTGGCGAATAGACGCAAGAGTGCCTCGAACACCGGGATGACCAGCTAACTTGGCAGAGTGAGCCCACTGAAGAACAGCCAGACGAGTGGAAACAGGAACGAAAAGGAGGTTACTAGGACAAGCGCGCGGCGACGCAGTGTGCGTGAGTGCTTGCTTAACCTGTCTTTCAATTCCCCAGACTGTCAACCCGACAACACGCCCATAAGGAAGAATCCCCTCGGGATCAGTAGAAGCCACAGAAGAACTAAACAGACGGGATAAGGCATCAGGCTTGGTGTTCTTGCTACCCGGACGGTAAGAAATCACAAACTCGAAACGAGCGAAAAACAACGCCCAACGAGCTTGACGGGCATTAAGTCGTTTGGCAGAACGGATGTACTCAAGGTTCTTATGGTCAGTCCAAACGACAAAAGGAACGGTCGCCCTCCAACCACTGTCGCCATTCGCCTAGGGCTAAGCGGATGGCGAGCAGTTCACGGTTACCCACATCATAGTTGCGCTCAGATGGCGACAGGCGATGAGAAAAATAAGCGCAAGGATGAACCTTATCGTCAGACTGGAAGCGCTGGGATAGAATGGCTCCCACGCCTACCTCTGAAGGCCAACCTCGACAATGAATTGTCTAGTGACGTCAGGAGTAACGAGGATAGGAGCGGACGTAAAACGTTCTTTTAGAAGATCAAAAGCTCCTGGGCGGAACCGGACCACTTAAAACACGTCTTGACAGAAGTAAGAGCTGTGAGAGGGGCAGCAACTTGACCGAAATTACGAATGAAACGCCGATAGAAATTAGCGAAACCTAAAAAGCGCTGCAACTCGACACGTGACCTTGGAACGGGCCAATCACTGACAGCTTGGACCTTAGCGGAATCCATCTGAATGCCTTCAGCGGAAATAACGGAACCGAGAAAAGTAACGGAGGAGACATGAAAAGAGCACTTCTCAGCCTTTACGTAGAGACAATTCTCTAAAAGGCGCTGTAGAACACGTCGAACGTGCTGAACATGAATCTCGAGTGACGGTGAAAAAATCAGGATATCGTCAAGATAGACAAAAACAAAGATGTTCAGCATGTCTCTCAGAACATCATTAACTAATGCCTGAAAAACAGCTGGCGCATTGGCGAGACCAAACGGCAGAACCCGGTACTCAAAATGCCCTAACGGAGTGTTAAACGCCGTTTTCCACTCGTCCCCCTCTCTGATGCGCACGAGATGGTAAGCGTTACGAAGGTCCAACTTAGTAAAGCACCTGGCTCCCTGCAGAATCTCGAAGGCTGATGACATAAGGGGAAGCGGATAACGATTCTTAACCGTTATGTCATTCAGCCCTCGATAATCCACGCAGGGGCGCAGAGTACCGTCCTTCTTCTTAACAAAAAGAACCCCGCCCCGGCCGGAGAGGAAGAAGGCACTATGGTACCGGCGTCAAGAGACACAGATAAATAATCCTCGAGAGCCTTACGTTCGGGAGCCGACAGAGAGTATAGTCTACCCCGAGGAGGAGTGGTCCCCGGAAGGAGATCAATACTACAATCATACGACCGGTGAGGAGGAAGGGAGTTGGCTCGGGACCGACTGAAGACCGTGCGCAGATCATGATATTCCTCCGGCACTCCTGTCAAATCGCCAGGTTCCTCCTGAGAAGTGGGGACAGAAGAAATGGGAGGGATGGCAGACATTAAGCACTTCACATGACAAGATACGTTCCAGGATAGGATAGAATTACAAGACCAATTAATAGAAGGATTATGACATACTAGCCAGGGATGACCCAAAACAATAGGTGTGAAAGGTGAACGAAAAATCAAAAAAAGAAATAGTCTCACTGTGGTTACCAGATACTGTGAGAGTTAAAGGTAGTGTCTCAAATCTGATACTGGGAAGATGACTACCATCTAAGGCAAACATGGGCGTAGGCTTGTCTAACTGTCTGAAAGGAATGTTATGTTTCCGAACCCATGCTTCGTCCATGAAACAACCCTCAGCCCCAGAGTCAATCAAGGCACTGCATGTAGCACCCGAACCGGTCCAGCGTAGATGGACCGACATAGTAGTACAAGATCTAGATGAAGAGACCTGAGTAGTAGCGCTCACCAGTAGCCCTCCGCTTACTGATGGGCTCTGGCCTCTTACTGGACATGAATTAACAAAATGTCCATCAAATCCGCAATAGAGGCACAGGCGGTTGGTGATCCTCCGTTCCCTCTCCTTAGTCGAGATGCGAATCCCTCCCAGCTGCATGGGCTCAGTCTCAGAGCCAGAGGAGGGAGATGGTTGCGATGCGGAGCAGGGAAACACCGTTGATGCGAGCTCTCTTCCACGAGCCTGGTGACGAAGATCTACCCGTCGTTCTATGCGGATGGCGAGAGCAATCAAAGAGTCCACACTGGAAGGAACCTCCCGAGAGAGAATCTCATCTTTGACCACTGTGTGGAGTCCCTCCAGAAAACGAGCGAGCAGCGCCGGCTCGTTCCAGTCACTAGAGGCAGCAAGAGTACGAAACTCTATAGAGTAATCCGTTATGGATCGATCACCTTGGCATAGGGAAGCCAGGACCCTAGAAGCCTCCCCACCAAAAACTGAACGGTCAAAAACCCGAATCATCTCCTCTTTAAAGTTCTGGTAATTGTTAGAACAATCAGCCCTTGCCTCCCAGATAGCTGTGCCCCACTCTCGGGCCCGGCCAGTAAGGAGTGAAATGACGTAAGCAACCCGAGCTCTCTCTCTAGAGTATGTGTTGGGTTGGAGAGAGAACACAATCTCACACTGGGTGAGAAAGGAGCGGCACTCAGTGGGCTGCCCGGAGTAGCAAGGTGGGTTATTAACCCTAGGTTCCGGAGACTCGGCAGGCCAGGAAGTAACAGGTGGCACGAGACGAAGACTCTGGAACTGTCCAGAGAGGTCGGAAACCTGAGCGGCCAGGCTCTCCACGGCATGGCGAGCAGCAGACAATTCCTGCTCGTGTCTGCCGAGCATGGCTCCTTGGATCTCGACGGCAGTGTTACGAGCGTCTGTAGTCGCTGGGTCCATTCCTCGGTCGGATCCTTCTGTCGTGCAGGTGAATGAGGACCCAAAAGCGACTTGGCGAAAACAGAGTATTTAATCCAGAATAAACTTTACAAAACAAAAAGCATAATACTACACGTAAAGACGAGAACAGACTGGAGACTTGATCGAGAACTGCAGGTTGCCCCGGGAAGGCACTTGAACCTAGCAGACTCAGACACCTGCTCACCACGCAGCATCTGAGGGAAACACGACACGACAGGGCAAAACATAGACACAGCACGGTGAATTATATATGAGGATCCGACGGGGCAGGTACGGGAAACAAGGAGAGAAATAGGGACTCTAATCAGGGAAAAGGATCGGGAACAGGTGTGGGAAGGCTAAATGATGATTAGGGGAATAGGAACAGCTGGGAGCAGGAACGGAACGATAGAGAGAAGAGAGAGCGAGAGAGTGAGAGAGAGGGAGGGGGAGAGAGAGGGATAGAAAGAGGGAAAGAACCTAATAAGACCAGCAGAGGGAAACGAATAGAATGGGAAGCACAGGGACAAGACATGATAATAAATGACAAAACATGACAGTACCCCCCACTCACCGAGCGCCTCCTGGCGCACTCGAGGAGGAATCCTGGCGGCAACGGAGGAAATCATCAATGAGTGAACGGTCCAGCACGTCCCGAGACGGAACCCAACTCCTCTCCTCAGGACCGTAACCCTCCCAATCCACTAAGTATTGGTGACCCCGTCCCCGAGAACGCATGTCCATGATCTATGTACCTTGTAAATAGGTGCGCTCTCGACAAGGACGGGAGGGGGGGAGGGAAGACGAACGGGGGTGCGAAGAAAGGGCTTAACACAGGAGACATGGAAGACAGGATGGACGCGACGAAGATGTCGCGGAAGAAGCAGTCGCACAGCGACAGGATTGACGACCTGGGAGACACGGAACGGACCAATGAACCGCGGAGTCAACTTACGAGAAGCTGTCGTAAGAGGAAGGTTGCGAGTGGAAAGCCACACTCTCTGGCCGCAACAATACCTAGGACTCTTAATCCTGCGTTTATTGGCGGCTCTCACAGTCTGTCCCCTGTAGCGGCAAAGTGCAGACCTCACCCTCCTCCAGGTGCGCTCACAACGTTGGACAAACGCTTGAGCGGAGGGAACGCTGGACTCGGCAAGCTGGGAAGAGAATAGAGGAGGCTGGTAACCCAGACTACTCTGAAACGGAGATAACCCGGTAGCAGACGAAGGAAGCGAGTTGTGAGCGTATTCTGCCCAGGGGAGCTGTTCTGCCCAAGACGCAGGGTTTCTGAAAGAAAGGCTGCGTAGTATGCGACCAATCGTCTGATTGGCCCTCTCTGCTTGACCGTTAGACTGGGGATGAAACCCGGAAGAGAGACTGACGGACGCACCAATCAAACGACAGAACTCCCTCCAAAACTGTGACGTGAATTGCGGGCCTCTGTCTGAAACGGCGTCTAACGGGAGGCCATGAATTCTGAACACATTCTCGATAATGATTTGTGCCGTCTCCTTAGCGGAAGGATGTTTAGCGAGGGGAATGAAATGTGCCGCCTTAGAGAACCTATCGACAACCGTAAGAATCACAGTCTTCCCCGCAGACAAAGGCAGACCGGTAATGAAGTCTAGGGCGATGTGAGACCATGGTCGAGAAGGAATGGGGAGCGGTCTGAGACGACCGGCAGGAGGAGAGTTACCCGACTTAGTCTGCGCGCAGTCCGAACAAGCAGCCACGAAACGGCGCGTGTCACGCTCCTGAGTCGGCCACCAAAATCGCTGGCGAATAGACGCAAGAGTGCCTCGAACACCGGGATGACCAGCTAACTTGGCAGAGTGAGCCCACTGAAGAACAGCCAGACGAGTGGAAACAGGAACGAAAAGGAGGTTACTAGGACAAGCGCGCGGCGACGCAGTGTGCGTGAGTGCTTGCTTAACCTGTCTTTCAATTCCCCAGACTGTCAACCCGACAACACGCCCATAAGGAAGAATCCCTCGGGATCAGTAGAAGCCACAGAAGAACTAAACAGACGGGATAAGGCATCAGGCTTGGTGTTCTTGCTACCCGGACGGTAAGAAATCACAAACTCGAAACGAGCGAAAACAACGCCCAACGAGCTTGACGGGCATTAAGTCGTTTGGCAGAACGGATGTACTCAAGGTTCTTATGGTCAGTCCAAACGACAAAAGGAACGGTCGCCCCTCCAACCACTGTCGCCATTCGCCTAGGGCTAAGCGGATGGCGAGCAGTTCACGGTTACCCACATCATAGTTGCGCTCAGATGGCGACAGGCGATGAGAAAAATAAGCGCAAGGATGAACCTTATCGTCAGACTGGAAGCGCTGGGATAGAATGGCTCCCACGCCTACCTCTGAAGGCCAACCTCGACAATGAATTGTCTAGTGACGTCAGGAGTAACGAGGATAGGAGCGGACGTAAAACGTTCTTTTAGAAGATCAAAAGCTCCCTGGGCGGAACCGGACCACTTAAAACACGTCTTGACAGAAGTAAGAGCTGTGAGAGGGGCAGCAACTTGACCGAAATTACGAATGAAACGCCGATAGAAATTAGCGAAACCTAAAAGCGCTGCAACTCGACACGTGACCTTGGAACGGGCCAATCACTGACAGCTTGGACCTTAGCGGAATCCATCTGAATGCCTTCAGCGGAAATAACGGAACCGAGAAAAGTAACGGAGGAGACATGAAAAGAGCACTTCTCAGCCTTTACGTAGAGACAATTCTCTAAAAGGCGCTGTAGAACACGTCGAACGTGCTGAACATGAATCTCGAGTGACGGTGAAAAAATCAGGATATCGTCAAGATAGACAAAAACAAAGATGTTCAGCATGTCTCTCAGAACATCATTAACTAATGCCTGAAAAACAGCTGGCGCATTGGCGAGACCAAACGGCAGAACCCGGTACTCAAAATGCCCTAACGGAGTGTTAAACGCCGTTTTCCACTCGTCCCCTCTCTGATGCGCACGAGATGGTAAGCGTTACGAAGGTCCAACTTAGTAAAGCACCTGGCTCCCTGCAGAATCTCGAAGGCTGATGACATAAGGGGAAGCGGATAACGATTCTTAACCGTTATGTCATTCAGCCCTCGATAATCCACGCAGGGGCGCAGAGTACCGTCCTTCTTCTTAACAAAAAGAACCCCGCCCGGCCGGAGAGGAAGAAGGCACTATGGTACCGGCGTCAAGAGACACAGATAAATAATCCTCGAGAGCCTTACGTTCGGGAGCCGACAGAGAGTATAGTCTACCCCGAGGAGGAGTGGTCCCCGGAAGGAGATCAATACTACAATCATACGACCGGTGAGGAGGAAGGGAGTTGGCTCGGGACCGACTGAAGACCGTGCGCAGATCATGATATTCCTCCGGCACTCCTGTCAAATCGCCAGGTTCCTCCTGAGAAGTGGGGACAGAAGAAATGGGAGGGATGGCAGACATTAAGCACTTCACATGACAAGATACGTTCCAGGATAGGATAGAATTACAAGACCAATTAATAGAAGGATTATGACATACTAGCCAGGGATGACCCAAAACAACAGGTGTGAAAGGTGAACGAAAAATCAAAAAAGAAATAGTCTCACTGTGGTTACCAGATACTGTGAGAGTTAAAGGTAGTGTCTCAAATCTGATACTGGGAAGATGACTACCATCTAAGGCAAACATGGGCGTAGGCTTGTCTAACTGTCTGAAAGGAATGTTATGTTTCCGAACCCATGCTTCGTCCATGAAACAACCCTCAGCCCCAGAGTCAATCAAGGCACTGCATGTAGCACCCGAACCGGTCCAGCGTAGATGGACCGACATAGTAGTACAAGATCTAGATGAAGAGACCTGAGTAGTAGCGCTCACCAGTAGCCCTCCGCTTACTGATGGGCTCTGGCCTCTTACTGGACATGAATTAACAAAATGTCCATCAAATCCGCAATAGAGGCACAGGCGGTTGGTGATCCTCCGTTCCCTCTCCTTAGTCGAGATGCGAATCCCTCCCAGCTGCATGGGCTCAGTCTCAGAGCCAGAGGAGGGAGATGGTTGCGATGCGGAGCAGGGAAACACCGTTGATGCGAGCTCTCTTCCACGAGCCTGGTGACGAAGATCTACCCGTCGTTCTATGCGGATGGCGAGAGCAATCAAAGAGTCCACACTGGAAGGAACCTCCCGAGAGAGAATCTCATCTTTGACCACTGTGTGGAGTCCCTCCAGAAAACGAGCGAGCAGCGCCGGCTCGTTCCAGTCACTAGAGGCAGCAAGAGTACGAAACTCTATAGAGTAATCCGTTATGGATCGATCACCTTGGCATAGGGAAGCCAGGACCCTAGAAGCCTCCCCACCAAAAACTGAACGGTCAAAAACCCGAATCATCTCCTCTTTAAAGTTCTGGTAATTGTTAGAACAATCAGCCCTTGCCTCCCAGATAGCTGTGCCCCACTCTCGGGCCCGGCCAGTAAGGAGTGAAATGACGTAAGCAACCCGAGCTCTCTCTCTAGAGTATGTGTTGGGTTGGAGAGAGAACACAATCTCACACTGGGTGAGAAAGGAGCGGCACTCAGTGGGCTGCCCGGAGTAGCAAGGTGGGTTATTAACCCTAGGTTCCGGAGACTCGGCAGGCCAGGAAGTAACAGGTGGCACGAGACGAAGACTCTGGAACTGTCCAGAGAGGTCGGAAACCTGTGCGGCCAGGCTCTCCACGGCATGGCGAGCAGCAGACAATTCCTGCTCGTGTCTGCCGAGCATGGCTCCTTGGATCTCGACGGCAGTGTTACGAGCGTCTGTAGTCGCTGGGTCCATTCCTCGGTCGGATCCTTCTGTCGTGCAGGTGAATGAGGACCCAAAAGCGACTTGGCGAAAACAGAGTATTTAATCCAGAATAAACTTTACAAAACAAAAAGCATAATACTACACGTAAAGACGAGAACAGACTGGAGACTTGATCGAGAACTGCAGGTTGCCTCGGGAAGGCACTTGAACCTAGCAGACTCAGACACCTGCTCACCACGCAGCATCTGAGGGAAACACGACACGACAGGGCAAAACATAGACACAGCACGGTGAATTATATATGAGGATCCGACGGGGCAGGTACGGGAAACAAGGAGAGAAATAGGGACTCTAATCAGGGAAAAGGATCGGGAACAGGTGTGGGAAGGCTAAATGATGATTAGGGGAATAGGAACAGCTGGGAGCAGGAACGGAACGATAGAGAGAAGAGAGAGCGAGAGAGTGAGAGAGGGAGGGGGAGAGAGAGGGATAGAAAGAGGGAAAGAACCTAATAAGACCAGCAGAGGGAAACGAATAGAATGGGAAGCACAGGGACAAGACATGATAATAAATGACAAAACATGACAAGGGGACTCTTCTCCAGGTTCATCTCTCTGTAGTGTTGGCTTTGTTATGGAAGGTTTGGGAATCGCTTCCTTTTAGGTGGTTGTAGAATTTAACGTCTCTTCTCTGAATTTTGATCATTAGCGGGTATCGGCCTAATTCGGCTCTGCATGCATTGTTTGGTGTTCTAAGTTGTACACTGAGGATATTTTTGCAGAATTCTTAATTTAGTGTTTGTCCCATTTTGTGAGTTCTTGGTTGGTGAGCGGACCCCAGACCTCATAACCATAAAGGGCAATGAGTTCTATAAACGATTCAAGTATTTTTAGCCATATCCTAATTGGTATGTTAAATTTTATGTTCCTTTTGATGGCACAGAATGCCTTTCTTGCCTTGTCTCTCAGATCGTTCACAGCTTTTTGGAAGTTACCTGTGGCACTGATGTTTAGGGCCAAGTTATGTATAGTTTTTTGTGTGCTCTAGGGCAATGCTGTCTAGATGGAATTAGTTTTTGTGGTCCTGGTGACTGGACCTTTTTTGGAACATAATTATTTTGGTCTTACTGAGATTTACTGTCAGGGCCCCTGGCTGGCTGCTGTAGGCCTTCCTTGGTTGGTGACAGAAGCACCAGATTATCAGCAGACATTTGACTTCAGATTCTAGTAGGGTGAGGCCGGGTGCTGCAGACTTTTCTAGTCCCCCGCCAATTGATTGATATATATGTTGAAGAGGGTGGGGCTTTAGCTGCATCCCTGTCTCACCCCTCTCTCTCTTTTTTTTTTTTTTTTGTGTCTCTCTCTCTGTCTCTCTCTCTGTCTCTGTAAACTCAACATGCAGGTCAAACATGAACATTTATTTACTGTTGCAGTAGCAGAATCTCGGTTGTAAACGTCTCATCAGCGGTGTCTCCAGTTCCAGGAACTCGAGTGCTGGCCACCGGAGGGGCTTCTTATAACAAGGACTTTCTGCAGGTGTGTAGTTAACCTCTGGTCTATATGTTTTTATAAACCCTCTTTTAGGCTTTTTCTTTGCCATACAAATTGCTTATTTATATCCCCTGTTTTTGAAAGGCACCAACCCCTGTTTTTTACACACACACACACACACACACACACACACACACACACACACACACACACACACACACACACACACACACACACACACACACACACACACACACACACACACACACACACACACACACACACACACACACACACACACACACACACACACACACACACACACACACACACACACGTTCACTCTCCTTCAGTAGCTGTTAACAGTATGTGTGCTGTCCTCAGGTCGCGTCATGAAGCTAATTCCAAATGACTGCTGTATTTCCTGCAGGGCCACACAGCTGTGTTTGGGGCCTTGTGATTGGCTATAAATGTACGCTGAACCCGGCTGACCTCTCTCTCCATACATTAGAACCTGGGTGTGTTGCATTGGTCCATTTGGTGTTCTCAACCCAGCCCCTCAAGTGAAACCCGTGGCTACAGTCCTTTCACTCTCTTCTTGTTGTTGGGCTGTTGTGGGCTCAGATCCCATGATAGTGATATGGTGCCGTATTGGAAGTGGAGCCACTAGAATGCGTTGTCAAGAGCCTGCGGAACAGGGATCGGTTATCTCTTCATCTTTTCTCTGTGTTGTTTGTGTTACCTTTTAGTAGACTCAGTGGGCCCCCCCCCCGTGGTCAATAAAGCCAGCCTATTAGATTTACGTGTGCACTCTCGCAATTTATGGGGGGGATGCTACAGATGTTTCCTTTGCTGTGTTAATTATATATTTTATTTTATCCACGCCTTACCAAGGTTATTCCCGGCGAGTAGCGAAGGTAATGAAATTAGAGTGCTGCAAAAACGTGTGTGTTAAACACTCTAAATGAGTCTAGATCGAATCAGATCGGCCTCAAACAGGAAATGATAAACTGTATGTTCATTTGTTCCTTTGATTAGTTTCTTGTTCGTGTGAAACTACTGAAAATTATAGCCTTCTATCCTCTCTGCAATGTTGAGAGATCTCAAATAAGCCACCAGCAACCTATGTCGATACAGACACAATGCATACAGTGTAGACTATATAGAATTTAGTTCAGGTACTGTATGTATCTTTAGACATGGAATGCAGTACTGCAGACAGTGACTCATTCATACAATGTAACATTTCCAGAAACACATTTCCAATAACATGCGGTCCCATTCCTCCTCTTTCTCCATACCCAGGTGCTATCTGACATCTTCAATGCTCCTGTGACACCATTAACGTGGCTAACTCTGCATGGCTAGGCTGTCATGGTGAGTAAGACTTATGATGTAAATCCTATGCAGCAGCGCTGGCCCTGGCGGGCTGCAATACTTGGTGGGCAGGCTTTTGTTCCTGCCCAGACCAATACTCTGGTGTTAAATCATCAAATAATCTTGGTCTTCGGTCTGAACTATAATAGCGGCTTCAGGCGGTGTTACTGCACGGCTAGAACAAAACCCTGCACGCCCAGTAGCTCTCCAGAGCCGGAGACCCATGCTATAGGAACCCTTGATACATGTACAGAGTGACTCATGCTGTAATTCAGTTGAATTGACTCCCTACCATGTTTATGTGGTACAGTAGCATGTTTTGTGTTTAGCAGATAACTTTTCTGTCTGATGTTAGAGTTTAGAGGACATCCATTTTGGATCCATTTATGCTCTTTTTGCCATTAAAACGATGTCCCATTATTCACTCTCATTTACATATTGAAGCCTACTACATTAAGACAAATTAAAACATTCTCATCAGTGAATTCTCTTGAACTTTGACACTTCAAAGGCTTAAGCCAGCATGGAACCGGTCGACAGAAAAGATCAAGTGATTCATCATTATATGAGAAGAGTTTTTACAGCATCAAATAACCTGAATAAGTCTTTGCTTCAAGTGTAAAGGAAATTATTTTAGGCATTTCAAGCACTAGACAAGGCCATATCAAAGAATTAGCATTCAGTACGCAGTAACACTAAGACAAATGTGCACATTTCTTTGAATATAGATATTCTGTTTGTGTAGCAGACATGCTTTGTCAAAATCAGGTGATTAGTCTTGTTCATGGGGATTTTAAAACATAGATACACACCTATCATCTTGAAGGTTGATCAACATAACAAAAGATGGCAGCTTTATTTTCTATTGGCTTTCAAAGGTCCATTATCGTAATGATGAAATGGTTTATGTGAGTATTTCACCCCAAACATAGACTGTACTGTATGTAGAGTAGCAGATCTGGGTTCAAATAGTATTTGTTGATTCAAATACTACAGCTGCGCTTGATTGAGCTTGCCTGAGGACAGTGTAAGAATCCAAAAAGTGCAAACCCTGCCCATCTGCACCCCAGGCAGGCTCAATCAATGTAGTTTAAAGACAACAAATACTATTTGAATCCATGTCTGAATCATCGGATGTGTAGTAGGAAAGAGAAAGGACAGTCAATACACTAAGTAATCCTTGGTCAGTTGGTCGCAGCGTTTAAATGTCAGCGAGAGGAATTTAATATGCCTTAGCATTTAATCAATGGTATCGAATCAATGGCTTTTTAGAGGTCAGCATTCTTAAATTAGGCTTTAATTAAAATGGTATTATGCATATTTGTTTTGTGACCTCAACATAAACCAATGTTTTCCCTATTTCCATAAACACTGCTTATGCGCCTAGCCTTGAGCATATTTTAATGGAAGTCAAAACTCGCGAGTGGAATGCAACCTCTCAGTTGTTTTCCCTTCTATTTTTCTTGCATGTGTTTTTCTCAGAAGGTTCATAAATAAACATGCGTTCATGTAGATGGAATGATTGTGATGATTGTGGACTACAGGACTACAGGACTACAGGACTACAGGAATACAGGAAAAGGAGGATGGAGCACGCCACCGTCAACAGGGCTGTAGTGGAGCAGGTTGAGAGCTTCAAGTTCCTTGGTGTCCACATCGACAACAAACTAACATGGTCCAAACACACCAAGACAGTCATGAAGAGGGCACGATAAATCCTATTCCCCCTCAGGAAACTGAAAAAGATTTGGCACGGGTCCTCAGATCCTCAAAAGGTTCTACAGCTGCAACATCGAGAGCATCCTGACTGCTCGGCCTCTGACCACAAGGCACTACAGAGGGTAGTACGTACGGCCCAGTACATCACTGGGGCTAAGCTGCCTGCCATCCAGGACCTCAACACCAGGCTGTGTCAGAGGAAGGCCCTAATAATGGTCAATGTTCCCAGCCACCCCAGTCATAGAATGTTCTCTCTACTACCGCATGGCGAGCGGTACCGGAGTGCCAAGTCCGGGACAAAAACGTTTCTCAACAGTTTTTACCCCCAAGCCATAAGACTCCCGAACAGGTAATCAAATGGCTCCTCTGACTATTTGCATTTTGAAACCCCCCTTTTACGCTGCTGCTACTCTCTGTTTATCATATATGCGTAGTCACTTTAACTATACATTCATGTACATACTACCTCAATTAGCCTGACTAACCGGTGCCACCGCACGTTGGCTACCCGGGCTATCTGCATTATGTCCCGCCAACCATCACCCGTCAACCCCACTTTTACGCTACTGCTACTCTCTGTTTATCATACATGCATAGTCACTTTAACCATATCTACATGTACATACTACCTCAATCAGCCCGACTAACCGGTGCGTGTATATAGCCTCATATACTGTTATTTTTCACTGTCTTTTTACTGTTGTTTTTATTTCTTTACTTACCTATTGTTCACCTAATACCTTTTTTGAGAAATTGCACTATTGGTTAGAGCCTGTAAGTAAGCATTTCACTGTAAGGTCTACAGCTGTTGTATTCGGCGCATGTGACAAATAACTTTGATTTGATTTGATGTATTGCCTCAACTCTTGACCGTTTCGCTTCGCCTGTTCTTGATGCTGCGAGACTGACACTAAACATACACCCATACTCATTCTGCATAATGCTATCCTCAGTGGTGTGGTGTGTGTGTGTTTGTGTGTGTGGGTATGTGGGTGCGTGCACGTGTGTGTGTGTGCATGTTTGTGTGTGTGTGTGTGTGTGTGTGCATGTGTGCATGTTTGTGTGTGTGTGTGTGTGCATACATGCGTATGTGTGCGTATCTGTGTTATGCTGTTTGCCTACTGGAGGTAGGCTGAGCTGGTTAAGATGGAGATTGTGGCTTTTCAACTGTCCATTATAGTTGGCCTACTATGCATGCTACCCACACAGTTCATCTTGTCCTGATTTCTTTCCAGCCATGCATACAAATAGAGATAAAAGTATCTCCGTGTCAACATTTAGTCCTTAATAGCTAATAGGGTATGAAATAGTCCATGTCTGTGGTCGATAAAAACACACTGTTCCCTGTTAGCACTGCTGTTGAAAAGTAGCTTATTCTTCTAACTGCATTGTTATAAGAATAGATTACTTCTGGTTTTGAAGTGTGTACAAACTTGTGTTCCAGCCTAGAAGTAACACATCAGACCACAAGTAGTTGATTTGAAACTGGTGTGCTAGTGCACAGTTGGAACAAAAGCCTGCATAACCAACACCCAGTAGCTCTCCAGTACCAGAGTTGAAAAATAAAAGTATTATATTATTGTGACCAGTGCCTTTCACTTCTAAAGACTTCCACAAGTAGAAATAGTGGTCTCTGTGTCCTGACGTTATCTCATCTTACCTTTATCTCTGAGCCTTTCAGAAAGTAGGCCAGTAGGCCAGTCATCTAGTGCGGGGTTTCTCAATCTCGGTCCTGAGGCCCCCCATGGGTGCACGTTTTAGTTTGTGCCCTAGCACTAGACATAATCAAAGCTTGATGATGAGTTGGTTAATTGAATCGGCTGTGTAGGGCTATGGCAAAAACAAAACGTGCACCCAGGAGGGGCCCCAGGACCGAGTTTGAGAAACCCTGATCTAGTGAAATGGAAGGACCAGCCTTCCAGGAGGGAGAGAAGGTCGATAGACTCTCAGTTGATACCTAATAATGTTTCAACCACACTTTGGTGTGTTCAAATTGTATGAGTTCCCCCCCCCAATACTTTAAGCATTTGATTGAGTCTGCCTAGAGCAGCTTTTCACAAAGTATGGGTCGCGTCTCAAAGTATGGGTCGCGTCACAAAGTATGGGTCACGTCACAAAGTATGGGTCTCGTCACAAAGTATGGGTCGCGTCACAAAGTATGGGTCGCGTCACAAAGTATGGGTCGCGTCACAAAGTATGGGTCTCGTCACAAAGTATGGGTCGCGTCACAAAGTATGGGTCGCGTCACAAAGTATGGGTCGCGTCACAAAGTTGGTAGCGGACATGTTAATGGTGGGTTGCAAAAATAACAACATATTTCAGTGACTGACATAGTCGAAAAACTGTTGATGCACAACCAAATTTAGAAATCGGACCTTGTGCATTCTTTTATTCTAACTCTCAACAGTAAGTTGTGACCTTAAATTCAGTCAAGGTCACAACTTACTGTTGAGAGTTATAATAGCAGAATACACAAGGTCCGATTTCTAAATTTGGTTGTGCATCAACAGTTTTTCGACTATGTCAGTGTGTAGTACAACAGTTTTTCGACCATGTCAGTCACTGAAAGTCACTTAATTAGCCATGTTAGTCTAGCCAGCTATCTAAACTTGTAGTAATCATGGCCGAATACCGAAAGGGCACGCAGGGAACATGCCCAGGGGCCCTGACCTCCATTGATTTTGCTAGTCATTCTCACTCAGATATAATATTAACATGACATATGTCATTACAAAATGTTTAGAATTACATTAAATGTGTTTGAAAATTGCTAAATGTTCTCTCCGTCCTATGGCAAAATGTGCATTATTGCAGATGCTTTTCTTTACGCCCAATGGCAAAACGTGTATAATTGCAGGATGTGTACTTTAAAATGTTCATTTTTCTCTTCACCATCAAAGGGGGGGTGTCACTAAAATGTTTTGGCCATAAGGTGGGGGTGGCCCCCTGGAAAACACTCATTTCTCATTTGGGTCTCAGGCTGGAAAAGTTTAAGAACCCCTTGCCTAGAGTGTCTGATGGGCGAGGCTTGCACTTATCGGACGATTCCATTGGTGTCAGGACCAAGTTACGAACCCAGGTCTCCGGAGTGAGAAACAGTCACTAAACCAACTGAGCCACGAATAGTCAGCAGAACCCAGAAGATGAGGCAGACACAGCAGTACTTGAGACGGTGTATTTAATGAAGTAAAAAGTGAAGTTCTTCAGGAAAACATGTAACTCCACAACCTCAAAAGGAATTCCAAAAGAACAAAGGCACAGCACAAAAAGCCTCAAAAGATACTCAAAAACAAACAAACAAGAACAAAACACAGAACTCCATAAGAGAGTCCACCGGGATCACCAAGAGCTCACAGAGTACTAGGGCTGGGTGCTAACATACAAACACAGAGCAAAGAACTGAGTAAAACAAAGGGTTTAAATACAATCAGGGGAAACGAGGCACAGGTGCAAATAATAATGGGGATCAAGGGAAAACAAAAGGTCAAAAGGCACAATGGGGGCATCTAGTGACCAAAAACCGGAACAACCCTGGCCAAATCCTGACAATTGGTTCAATATTGCCAGGCAAGTTTAAAGCAAATGCCATCTGAACCCAAGTGTGGTTTAAATGTACCGATTCCACAGCGTAAGGCAATTACCACACTGCTCAAAGGCGTAGCTCACCAAAATACAATGTTCCTCACTGAAGACTTGAATCTCCTCATTAGCGATAACGAATATAAAGGTTATGAATGAAGGAGGAATGAATATGACTTATGAGTAGCTCAGAGGCATCTGTAAACAGTATAATGAAGCCAGAGCGATGTACGGCATGTGTTTGATTAATCAGGCCTTTTGCTTCACCATCAGTCTAATCATACTGCATTAGATCTTGTCATAAGATGCCCATAAAAAGAAGGCCTGCGGAGATGATGTTGACGAGAGCTCATCTCTTTGCACTGTTAATTAAAGAATGAAGAATGAAGTGTCTTCGCTTCCTGCCCAACCTCGCATCCACCAAGCCCTGCGCAATGCCATATAAGGTCTGGGGGGGGGGGGCTCTTCTAGTTCCTATATGATGATGAACAAAGTCCATTTTCATTACATGTAGTGCTCAACCTTAATAGCTTGTCATTGTTTATTATATTCCAGAGGCGGGGGGGTTATCTGAATCTGGGAGAGGGGTTTGGCCAAGCACAAGGGGGATAATGCACTTCTCCAGTGTAATTTGGGCATTTATTATTAATATTTCTGTCATGTTTGGGGGCGACAGGGGAGACGGTTCCTGTTTGTCATTGACAGGCCGGGTATTTTGGGCTCATCCATTGTAAGATCTCGTCAGGGCCTGGTTCTTAGACACAAACCAATAAATACGTCTCCAAAACTTAGCCCGGATGGAACCTGACTTAATTCAATAAGTCTGCTGAGACCAAATGCCTCCTCATTTTTGGGACAGTTGAAATGAAGCTCTATGTCAGACACACACACACACACACACACACACACACACACACACACACACACACACACACACACACACACACACACACACACACACACACACACACACACACACACACACACACACACACACACACACACACACACACACACACACACACACACACACACACACACACACACACACACACACACACACACAGGAAGCGGGAAAGAGAAATGTTCTATGCCGTGTGTTGGCTTGAGTCAAATGTTGGATGTCGTGCCATAGTTTCTCAGCCATGGCTCACTAGGTACAGCTAAGTCAATACATGGATTTTTCATTACCAGCCAATGAGTGAAATGGGTTTAGCACTTAATAAGCACTGCGGACCTTCATAATTCTTGTATAAACATCATGTGACTCTCAACATAAACATGGACTTTCCGAAGCGTTCGCCCCAATTTGCATTGAGCCACTTAGCCATGTTGAATCATGTAAACTATCGGATATAGAATAATGATACGGGGCCTTCAGAAAGTATTCATAACCCTTGACTTAATGCACATGTTGTTGTGTTACAGCCGGAATTCAAAATGGATTCAATAGATACACACATTACCCCATAATGACAGTGAAAACATGTTTTCATAAATGTATGATCATTTATTGAAAATGAAATGCAGAAATCTCTAATTTACATAAGTATTCACACCCCATAAGTATTCAATACATGTTAGAATTATCTTTAAGAGCTTTGCACACCTGGACTGTACAATATTTAAGTCAAAACTGTAAATAGGGACTCCTGAGTGGTACAGAGGTCTAAGGCACTGAATCTCAGTGCAAGAGGCGTCACTACAGACACCCTGGTTTGAATCCAGGCTGTATCACATCTGGCCGGGATTGGGATTCCCATACGGCGACGCACAATTGGCCTAGCATTGTCCGGGGTTGGCCGTCATTGTAAATAAGAATTTGTTCTTAACTGACTTGCCTAGTTAAAAAATGTTTTTAATTAAACATTTAAAACTGGGCCACTCAGGAATATTCAATGTCGTCTTGGTAAGCAACTCCAGTTTATATATTGCCTTGTGTTTTAAGTTATTGTCCTGCTGAAAGTTGAATTTTTCTCCCAGTGTCTGTTGGAAAACAGACAGAACTACGTTTTTCTCTCGGATTTATCCTTTGCTTAGCAGCTTATTTTATTCATTTTTTCACTCCCTGGTCCTTGCTGATGATAAGCATACCCATAACATGATGTAGCCACTACCATGTTTGAAAATATGAAGAGTGGTACTCAGTGATGTGTTGTGTTTGAACCAAACATAGCACTTTGTATTCAGGACATAAAGTTAATTTCTTTACCACATTTTTTGCTGTTTTACTTTAGTGCCTTATTGCAAACA
Source organism: Oncorhynchus gorbuscha (assembly GCF_021184085.1). NCBI lineage: Eukaryota > Metazoa > Chordata > Actinopteri > Salmoniformes > Salmonidae > Oncorhynchus > Oncorhynchus gorbuscha. The sequence continues at coordinate 72,798,124 of NC_060184.1, read as the reverse complement.
GGATGCATGTTTTGGAATATTTGTTATTATATGAAGGCTTTTCTTTCACTCCGTCATTTAGGTTAGTATTGTGGAGTAACTACAACTTTGTTGATCCAACCTTAGTTTTCTCCTATCACAGCCATTGAAATCTGTAACTGTTTTAACTGGCCTCATAGTGAAATCCCTGAGCGGTTTCCTTCCTCTCTGGCAACTGAATAAGAAGGATGCCTGTATCTTTGTAGTGACTGGGTGCATTGATACACCATCCAAAGTGAAATAACTTCACCATGCTCAAAGGGATATTCAATGTCTGCAATACCCATCTACCAATAGGTGCCCTTCTTTTGCGAGGCATTGGAAAACATCTCTGGTCTTTGTGGTTGAATCTGTGTTTGAAATTTACTGCTCGACTGAGGAACCTTAATTGTATACAGATATACATACAGATAATTGTATGTTTGGGCTACGGAGATGAGGTTATTCAAAACACATGTTAAACAGTTTTTTTTATTGTCCATGCAACTTATTATGTGCCTTGTTAAAACCTCTTAAGGATCGGACCCTTTTTTTCAATTTTCAATTGAAATTTAGATTTTGGCCACTAGATGGCAGCAGTATACGTGTAAAGATTCAAGACTGATCCAATGAACCATTGCATTTATGTTAAAAGTGTTGTATCAAGACTTCCCAAATGTGCCTAATTGGTTTATTAATACATGTTCAAGTTCATAACGGTGCACTTTCCTCAAACAATAGCATGGTATTCTTTCACTGTAATAGCTACTGTAAATAGGACGGACAGTGCAGTTAGATTAACAAGAATCTAAGCTTTCTGCCAATATCAGATATGTCCATGTCCTGGGAATTGTTCTTGCTACTTATAACCTCATGCTAATCACATTAGCCTACGTTAGCTCAACCATCCTGCGGGGGACACACCAATCCTGTAGGGATTTTAAGCACATTTTTACTCCTTAATTTATTTCGGCTTAACATAACAAAGGGGTCGAATACTTATTGACTCAAGACATTTCAGATTTTCATTTTTAATCATACTGAACAAGAATATAAACACAACGTGTCAACTGAAATGAAATAAAATATCCCAGAAATGTTCCATAATCACAAAAAGCTTATTTCTCTCAAATGTTGTGCACAAATGTGTTTACATCCCTGTTAATGAGCATTTCTCCTTTGCCAAGATAATCCATCCACCTGACAGGTGTGAAATATCAAGAAGCTTTTTAAACAGCATTATCATTACACAGGTGCATCTTGTGCTCGGGACAAGAACATATATGCTGTATTGTCACACAACACAATGTCACAGATTTGAGGGAGCGTGCAATTGGCAAGCTGACTGCAAGAATGTCCACCAGAGATGTTGCCATAGAATTGAATGTTCATTTGTCTACCATAAGCTGCCTCCAATGTCGTTTTAGAATTTGGCAGTAAGTCTAACCGGCCTCACAACCGTAGACCACATGTAACCACACCAATACAAGACATCCATATCTGGCTTCTTCACCTGCGGGATCGTCTGAGGCCAGCCACCCGAACAGCTGATGAAACTGAGGAGTATTTATGTCTGTAATTAAGCCCTTTTGTGGGGGAAACCTATTCTGGTTGGCTGGGCCTATGCCCTCCCACACAGTCATGTGAAATCCATAGATTAGTGCCTAATGAATTTATTTCAATTGACTGATTTCCTTATTTGAACTCAGTGAAATGAGTATTATTTGTAAAAATAAAAACATAATAAAAACATAATTCCACTTTGGATTAGTCAATTCCAGTCCTCAAGGGCCTGATTAGTGTCACAGTTTTGCCCCAGCTAACACACCTGACTCCAATAATCACCTAATCATGACCTTTTTTATTTAATTAACCAGGCAAGTCAGTTAAGAACAAATTCTTATTTACAACGACGGCCTACACCTTGCCAAGCTCAGACAACTGTGCGGCGCCCTACGGGACTCCCAATCACAGCTGGTAGTAAACCAGGTTGTCTGTAGTAATGCCCCTAGCACTGAGATGCAGTGTCTTAGACCACTGCGCCACTTGGGAGCCCAAGTGGCCCTCAGTTTAGAATGCAATTTGATTAATCAGCTGTGTTTGCTAGGGATGGAGAAAATGTGTGACACCAATCAGGCCCTGGAGGACTAGAGATGCCCACCCCTGGTGTCGTATGTGTAGGCCTGTGACACAAAATCTCAATTTCTTCCATTTTAAATTCAGGCTGTAAGAACAAAATGTGGAATAAGTCAAGGGGCATGAATACTTTCAGAAGGCACTGTATGTATAGTATGTATGGTGCATGTAATGTCCCCCAATCTTGTGGAGCGACAAAGGAACAAAATACACCAAAGCAATGCATCCAACTTCCCATCATCACTTAACTACAAATGTCAACATTATCAAGAATCAGGTTATTATCAGGAATCAATACCCAAGTGCAGACCGTGTCGAAGTAACAATGTTTATTGCAACAAACAGAGGCAAAGGTGCAGGGCGGCAGGCGGGCTCAAGGTCAGGCAGAGGTTGGAAATCCAGATAGGGGAAAGGTACAGGACGGTAGGCAAACTCAGGGTCAGGCAGAGTGGTCAGGTAGGCAGACTCAGGGTCAGGCAGAGTGGTCAGCTAGGCATACTCAGGGTCAGGCAGAGTGGTCAGCTAGGCAGACTCAGGGTCAGGTAGAGTGGTCAAGTAGGCAGACTCAGGGTCAGGCAGATTGGTCAAGTAGGCAGACTCAGGGTCAGGCAGAGTGGTCAGCTAGGCAGACTCAGGGTCAGGCAGAGTGGTCAGGTAGGCAGACTCAGGGTCTGGCAGAGTGGTCAGGTAGGCAGACTCAGGGTCAGGTAGGCAGACTCAGGGTCAGGCAGAGTGGTCAGGTAGGCAGACTCATGGTCAGGCAGAGTGGTCAGGTAGGCAGACTCAGGGTCAGGCAGAGTGGTCAGGTAGGCAGACTCAGGGTCAGGTAGGCAGACTCAGGGTCAGGCAGAGTGGTCAGGTAGGCAGACTCAGGGTCAGGTAGGCAGACTCAGGGTCAGGCAGAGTTGTCAGGTAGGTAGACTCAGGGTCAGGCAGAGTGGTCGGGTAGGCAGACTCAGGGAAAGGCAGAGTGGTCAGGTATGCAGGTTCAGGGTCAGGACAGGCAAGGGACAAAAACCAGGAGGGTGAGAAAAGAGAGGCTGGGAAAAGACAGGAGCTGACAGGACAAAATGCTGGTTATCTTGACAAACAAGACGAACTGGCAACAGATAGACAGACAGAGAACACAGGTGTAAATACACAGGGGATCATGGGGGAGCTGGGCAACACCTGGAGGGGCTGGAGACAATTAACAAAGACAGGTGAAACAGATCAGGGTGTGACAAACATACTGTATGTGACCTACGTGTTTGATCTTTTTACTGTCATTAGTAACGCATCATCGGGAGATTGGGTTGTCAGATCTGAGATGAAAATGTGAACGTTCAGTGAAGAGATGGAAGAGATTATAGAAAAGGTGTCTGGAAAGCAGAGTAGTGAGTAGTGCTGAGCAGTTAAAATCTTCAAGAGTCTAGCCACGCACCCGTGTGTAACATAATTACATAAATCTGTCAATTTGGCTAGAGGTATAGTTTTGCATGGGCTGTGTCTCAATCCACTGTATTTCGCCAATGTCGGCCTTTACATCTGCGGTGGAAGTTGGCCGAGCTACAGCTTTGTGGTAGTCCAGTGGAGGCTGTTAAGGGGAGGACGGCGCCAGCCATAATAATGGAACGGAGCGAATGGTATCAAATCATGTGTTTGATGTATTTGATACCATTCCACCGATTCTGCTCGAGCCGTTACCACAAGCCCGTCCTCCCCAATTAAGGTGTTCTACACAGCCTGGACCACGATGTGTTAAAACAATATCCCTGCACCCAGTAACCTGGCCTCAAATGTCAAGATCATTCAGATGGAGTCAACGGATATTGAAGAGACAAGCTATTCGACTCCTGCCGAAAAAGTTCAGTGGTACCGTAATGTATTAGCTACAGTGGTCTAAGGTACCGCATCTCAGTGCTAGAGGCGTCACTACAGACCCTGGTTCGATTCCATGCTGTATCAGAATTGGCCGTGATTGGGAGTCCCATAGGGCGGTGCACAAATGGCCCAGCGTTGTCTGGGTTAGAGTTTGGCCGGGGTAGGCCGTCATTGTAAATAATAATTTGTTCTTAACTGACTTGCCTAGTTAAATAAAGTGTCACTCCCTGACCGTAGAGAGCGTTTTATGTCTCTATTTTGGTTTGGTCAGGGTGTGATTTGGGTGGACAGTCTATGTTCTATGATTTTCTATTTCTATGTGTTTGGCCGGGTGTGGTTCTCAATCAGAGGCAGCTGTCTATCGTTGTCTCTGATTGAGAACCATACTTAGGTACCCTTTTCCCCCACCTGTTTTGTGGGAAGTTAACTTTGTCTTTGTTCAGAGCACATGGCCCAAAGCTTCACGGTTTGGTTTTGTTCTTTGTTTTGTCGGCGTCATTTTTAATAAAAATAAAATTTACACTTACCATGCTGCACCTTGGTCCAGTCCTTCAGCCAGCCGTGACATAAAGGTTAAACTTTTATTTCTTAAATAAGCGACCGCTGACATTATGTGACCAATTCAAACCCAAAGCCTTGCTTTCTATACAACTTCCCTTTACAGCATGTCCTTCAGACACACTAAGCTTAATCACAGTCAAAGAAATTCCAGGGCAGAAGCCATCAATATTGCAGTACATGTGTTTGAAGCAAGCTAACCTTTTCGTAGAACAATTCCCTTTGGTGTATTATCCATTTATACACGGCTATCTCTTTTTACATTGACAGTTGAAATTAAATTCTCATTTTATGTTACGTGTGGGAGCAATATATCCCTCCTAGACCTCCTAGAGTCTCCTTTTTCTTAGATATGATTACACACACACACACACACACACACACACACACACACACACACACACACACACACACACACACACACACACACACACACACACACACACACACACACACACACACACACACACACACACACACACACACACACACACACACACACACACACACACACACACACACACACGAGTGGTACGTGGGTCAGCTGTTTGTTCACCCTCACCCTCGCGCAATTGCTAATAACCCATCCGCAACCGCACGACTATAGGCCTATGTGATAAAGCAAAAATCTGAGGTCCGCATCCGGCCCTGACCCGCAAATATAGACAATGCTCTGTGGGCTACTGTCAGAGACGGCAGAAATAACTTTTGACAGGGGGTGCAGTATGTTTTTTGGTCTGATTTAGATATGTTTCTGCTTAGCATTTCCAACATTATTGGTAGACTATTTGTTAGTCAAGCAGCTTCTCTTCTGCCATTATATGTTTCCCCAGAGGACTAAATTCCCTCTTGCTCGCCAGAATAAGGTCATAAATCAATAGAATGAATGCTTCAATCTAGTTGACATTGGTAACGTTTTCTCTGTCATCACTCTCTTCTTTCCTGGAGCAAAGACTTTGAGGGACTGGGTATAAAATGCAATAACTCAACAAAAAAAGGGAAGACAGTGTACAGATTTTAGCCTCCATTTCCACCAGTTTCCATTTAACCCTTCAGAATGTTCCCTTGACGTGCCCTAGGCCTATTTGAAGTCCCTATCTTGTGACTGTCACATATGTATAGCGCCTCACAATAATCACACATCACATAGCTGGCACTGCTATCGTCCACTTTTACCAAATATTTCCCAAACATGACTTTTCTGGCTGTCCCTTCTCTTTATTTTCAACTCTCCATTTTGCAGCTTTACTCTTATTGATATTTTTTTGCTTCCTTGGATCGTCTAACTTTTTCTGCCCATTCCCAAAAGCATTTGGCGATTGGCGTTAAGGCTATTTGGCACACGTAGCCTATAGTTAGGCTCTAAAGCTTAGGTTTACTCACTAATGCCAAATAGCCTAAAATAATGAAAGAAAAACCTCAACGTAGGCTATAGATATCAATTGCACAATCATTTTTCGAAGGTTTAGTTTTCTCTTAATTCAATCCGCCCGCCACCCACCCGCCTTTCATCCACAAAATATTTAATGACCTTAAACCTACCCGCTGCGGATATAACCACATGGACTGCGGGTTATGAGTCAAAGAGCTCGTCACTAACACACACACACACATACACATATCCGCCACATATCCACCACATAACTTGGATGAAGTAGACATTTTTCCCGTCTTTAATAATTATTTGTAAAGAACTTCATAAACATTCCTTAGCCACACTCGGCCCCTTCCTCTTTAATGCATTCTGATCTCTAAAAAATAGAGATATTTAATCGCCTCTCCAAACAGAAAATGCTAGATTGATGTCAAGGCTCATCTCTTGGAGGTGTACACATACCATATCATTAAATATCATTCTCACCCCCTTCTCACCCCCCCTCCCCCCCTTAAAATATTTAGATGCACTATTGTAAAGTGGTTGTTCCACTGGATGTCATAAGGTGAATGCACCAATTTGTAAGTCGCTCTGGATAAGAGCGTCTGCTAAATGACTTAAATGTAAATGTAAATTAAATGATCATTCATACATATGAATTGGTCCTTAGAAAACAACCCTGGGAGCCTATAATGTTATGAAAGATGTGTGAGCATACAGCAATAATGTAGTCAAGCAAGGAACCTTTGTGGTTTGTGGTTCTCTCAATCATATAGATTATGATCTGCTACACGGACATGTGTTAGGCATTGTAAGGAGGACACCTAGATTTGACCTAAGTTATATTTTGTATTGTGATGCAATTCGTTACCATTTGACTAACAACTAAAAAGGTTGTAAGTTGTGTTTTCTGTAAACTGAATCCACCTATTGTTTGCCAGGGCTTGTTGCTGAATCAGGAGCGTCCTTCGCTGAGGCGGACAGGAAAGCCACAGAATCTCTGCTAGTGGTGACCCCAGAACCCCAGCAAGTAGTGATCCCAGAACCCCAGCAAGTAGTGATCCCAGAACTCCAGCAAGTAGTGATCCCAGAACCCCAGCAAGTAGTGATCCCAGAACCCCAGCAAGTAGTGATCCCAGAACCCCAGCAAGTAGTGATCCCAGAACCCCAGCAAGTAGTGATCCCAGAAGCCCAGCAAGTAGTGATCCCAGAACACCAGCAAGTAGTGACCCCAGAACCCCAGCAAGTAGTGATCCCAGAACCCCAGCCAGTAGTGATCCCAGAACCCCAGCAAGTAGTGATCCCAGAACCCCAGCAAGTAGTGATCCCAGAACCCCAGCAAGTAGTGATCCCAGAACCCCAGCAAGTAGTGATCCCAGAACCCCAGCAAGTAGTGATCCCAGAACCCCAGCTAGCAGTGACCCCAGAACTCCAGCTAGCAGTGACCCCAGAACCCCAGCTAGCAGTGACCCCAGAACCCCAGATAGCAGTGACCCCAGAACCCCAGCTAGTAGTGACCCCAGAACTCCAGCTAGCAGTGACCCCAGAACCCCAGCTAGTAGTGACCCCAGAACCCCAGCTAGCAGTGACCTCATAACCCTAGCTAGCAGTGACCCCAGAACCCCAGCTAACAGTGACCCCAGAACCCCCGCTAATAGTGATCCCAGAACCCCAGCTGGTAGTGACCCCATAACCCTAGCTAGCAGTGACCCCAGAACCCCAGCTAGCAGTGATCCCAGAACCCCAGCTAGCAGTGACCCCATAACCCCAGCAAGTAGTGACCCCAGAACCCCAGCTAGTAGTGACCCCAGAACCCCAGCTAGCAGTGACCCCAGAACTCCAGCTAGCAGTGATCCCAGAACCCCAGCTAGTAGTGACCCCAGAACCCCAGCTAGCAGTGACCCCAGAACTCCAGCTAGCAGTGACCCCAGAACCCCAGCTAGTAGTGACCCCAGAACCCCGGCTAGCAGTGACCCCAGAAACCCAGCTAGCAGTGACCACAGAAACCCAGATAGCAGTGACCAAAAAAAAACCAGCAAGTAGTGACCCCAGAACCCCAGCTAGTAGTGACCCCAGAACCCCAGCTAGCAATGACCCCAACCCCTGGAGCTATGCAGGTACTGTAATGCAACACAGTTCAGCAGGCAGCTCTCTCTTTCTTTCTCTCTACCTGTTAACACCACTAGTGGTGAGCGGGTCAGCTCTTTGTTCATCCGCACCCAATCACAATTGCTAATAACCCATCTGCATCCGCCCGACAATATGTGATTAAGTTAACATCTGTGGTCCGCACCTAACCCTAACCCACTGATATGTACTGAACAAAAATATAAACTCAACATGTTACAAGTTCAAGATTTTACTGAGTTACAGTTCATATAAGGAAATCAGTCAATTCAAATATATTTATTAGAACCTAATCAAAATATGGATTTGGTATTTTGGTATTTGGTATTTTATTAGGATCGCCATTAGCTGTTGCAAAAGCAGCAGCTACTCTTCCTAGGGTCCACACAAAACATGAAACATAATACAGAATGAGATAATACAAAACATCAATAGACAAGATCATTTCAAGGACAGAACTATGCCTGGGCAGGGATGCAGCCATGAGTGGGCCTGAGAGGGCATAGGCTGTCATTGTAAATAAGAATTGGTTCTTAACTGACTTGCCTAATTAAAAAAGGTTAAATTAAAAAATTTACATATTTTTATTTTATTTGGCCAACCCACTGGGGAACAGGGCTCCGGGCAGCCGAGCGGAAATGGAGGAAAACTCGCCTCCCTGCGGACCTGGCATCCTTTCACTCCCTCCTCTCTACATTTTCCTCCTCTGTCTCTGCTGCTAAAGCCACTTTCTACCACGCTAAATTCCAAGCATCTGCCTCTAACCCTAGGAAGCTCTTTGCCACCTTCTCCTCCCTCCTGAATCCCCCCCCCCCTCCTCCCTCTCTGCAGATGACTTCGTCAACCATTTTGAAAAGAAGGTTGACGACATCCGATCCTCGTTTGCTAAGTCAAACGACACCGCTGGTTCTGCTCACACTGCCCTACCCTGTGCTCTGACCTCTTTCTCCCCTCTCTCTCCAGATGAAATCTCGCGTCTTGTGACGGCCGGCCGCCCAACAACCTGCCCGCTTGACCCTATCCCCTCCTCTCTTCTCCAGACCATTTCCGGAGACCTTCTCCCTTACCTCACCTCGCTCATCAACTCATCCCTGACCGCTGGCTACGTCCCTTCCGTCTTCAAGAGAGCGAGAGTTGCACCCTTCTGAAAAAACCTACACTCGATCCCTCCGATGTCAACAATTACAGACCAGTATCCCTTCTTTCTTTTCTCTCCAAAACTCTTGAACGTGCCGTCCTTGGCCAGCTCTCCCGCTATCTCTCTCTGAATGACCTTCTTGATCCAAATCAGTCAGGTTTCAAGACTAGTCATTCAACTGAGACTGCTCTCCTCTGTATCACGGAGGCGCTCCGCACTGCTAAAGCTAACTCTCTCTCCTCTGCTCTCATCCTTCTAGATCTATCGGCTGCCTTCGATACTGTGAACCATCAGATCCTCCTCTCCACCCTCTCTGAGTTAGGCATCTCCGGCGCGGCCCACGCTTGGATTGCGTCCTACCTGACAGGTCGCTCCTACCAGGTGGCGTGGCGAGAATCTGTCTCCTCACCACGCGCTCTCACCACTGGTGTCCCCCAGGGCTCTGTTCTAGGCCCTCTCCTATTCTCGCTATACACCAAGTCACTTGGCTCTGTCATAACCTCACATGGTCTCTCCTATCATTGATATGCAGACGACACACAACTAATCTTCTCCTTTCCCCCTTCTGATGACCAGGTGGCGAATCGCATCTCTGCATGTCTGGCAGACATATCAGTGTGGATGACGGATCACCACCTCAAGCTGAACCTCGGCAAGACGGAGCTGCTCTTCCTCCCGGGGAAGGACTGCCCGTTCCATGATCTCGCCATCACGGTTGACAACTCCATTGTGTCCTCCTCCCAGAGCGCTAAGAACCTTGGCGTGATCCTGGACAACACCCTGTCGTTCTCAACCAACATCAAGGCGGTGGCCCGTTCCTGTAGGTTCATGCTCTACAACATCCGCAGAGTACGACCCTGCCTCACACAGGAAGCGGCGCAGGTCCTAATCCAGGCACTTGTCATCTCCCGTCTGGATTACTGCAACTCGCTGTTGGCTGGGCTCCCTGCCTGTGCCATTAAACCCCTTCAACTCATCCAGAACGCCGCAGCCCGTCTGGTGTTCAACCTTCCCAAGTTCTCTCACGTCACCCCGCTCCTCCGTTCTCTCCACTGGCTTCCAGTTGAAGCTTGCGTCCGCTACAAGACCATGGTGCTTGCCTACGGAGCTGTGAGGGGAACGGCACCTCAGTACCTCCAGGCTTTGATCAGGCCCTACACCCAAACAAGGGCACTGCGTTCATCCACCTCTGGCCTGCTCGCCTCCCTACCACTGAGGAAGTACAGCTCCTGCTCAGCCCAGTCAAAACTGTTCGCTGCTCTGGCCCCCCAATGGTGGAACAAACTCCCTCACGACGCCAGGACAGCGGAGTCAATCACCACCTTCTGGAGACACCTGAAACCCCACCTCTTTAAGGAATACCTAGGATAGGATAAAGTAATCCCTCTCACCCCCCCCCCCCTTTAAGATTTAGATGCACTATTGTAAAGTGACTGTTCCACTGGATGTCATAAGGTGAATGCAACAATTTGTAAGTCGCTCTGGATAAGAGCGTCTGCTAAATGACTTAAATGTAAATGTATGTTAAATGGGAGCCAGGCCCAGCCAATCAGAATTAGTTTATCCCCACAAAAGGGCTTTATTACAGACATCAGCTGTCTGGGTGGCTGGTCTCAGAAGATCCCACAGGTGAAGAAGCCGGATGTGGAGGTCCTGGGCTGGTGTGGTTACACGTGATCTGCAGTTTTTAGTCCGGTTGGCCGTACTGCCAAATTCTCTAAAATGACGTTGGAGGCGGCTTACGGGTAGAGAAATGAACATGCAATTCTCTGGCAACAGCTCTGGTGGACATTACTGTTGTCAGCATGCCAATTCTATGCTCCCTAAAAACTTCTGTGGCGTTGTGTTGTGTGACAAAACTGCACATTTTAGAGTGGCCTTATATTGTCCCCAACACAAGGTGCACCTATGCAATGATCATGCTGTCTAATCATGTTGTTGTTATGCCACACCTGTCAGGTTTATTTTTGTTCAGTATAGAAAATGCTCTGTAGGCTGCAATCAGAGACTCTGTAAAACATTTTTGACAGGGGGTGCAGGATCTTTTATTGCCTGATTTAGATTTGTTTATTCTTTCTTCTAACATTTTGTTAGGCTATTTGTTAGTCAAGTTGTCTATAATTAGATGCATGGAGCTTCTCTTCTGTCATTATATGTTGCCCTAATAAACTAAATACAGTTAATCCTTGCTCAAGCAGAATAATGTCATGAATCGATAGAAACACGCTTAAATCTAGTTGAAACTGGTCAAGTTTTCTCTGTCATCTCTGCTTCCTTCGCGGAGAAAAGACGTTTAGGGACCGGGGATAAAATGAAATAAAAAAATAGATACATATTCTGTGCAAAATGTCCAAATGACACCAGTTTGACCGGTTGTAAGGAAATTGAAAGCTGTGAAAACAACCCAACATGTTCCTGATAAGATTTCAGTTCTGCTTGGATCCATAGCCTATTTTATGTGGTTCAAATAGTATCAGCTTTTATGATGCTGATAAAGATAGCACCTCTGCAGATGTTATCTAACTGAGCAATTCACGTTCTCTCAAGATTTTGTTTTTGTTGCCTACATTTGGTGTTTCAATTAACTTCAATAAATGAGGTTACAGACCCTCAGTCAGTGTCCAGATTTCAGTTTCCATTTAACCCATCTGAACAGTAGGCTACAGTCCCCTTGATGTGTCATAGGCCTATTTGAAGTCCCCATCTTGTGACTGTTGAATTTCTATAGCTCCTCACAATCATCACACCTAACATAGCCGGTACTGCTATCATTCTCTTTTACTACTTCACTTAATCTTTGCCCTCCCTTCTCTTTATTTTTAACTCTCCATTTCGGTGCTTTTCCCCTATTGAATTCCCATAAGCATTTTGCGATTGGTATGTAGGCTATTTGTCGCCCGTACAGTTAGGACCTAATGCTCAGGCTTACGCACTAATGCCAGATAGCTTCAAATCACGAAAGAAAAACCTCAGTGCATCCTATAGATTGCACAAGAATAGATGCATAAATTGGACAAGAACGATACACCCGCCCTTCATCCACACAATATCGAATGGGCGGCAGGGTACCCTAGTGGTTAGAGCATTGGACTAGTAACCGAAAGGTTGCAAGTTCAAAACCCCGAGCTGACAAGGTACAAATCTGTCGTTCTGCACCTGAACAGGCAGTTAACCAACTGTTCCTAGTCCGTCATTCTAAATAAGAATTTGTTCTTAACTGACTTGCCTGGTCAAATAAAGGATAAATACAAATTAAAAAAAGATCCAAAACCTGCCTGTCAATTGGATGTAACTGCAGAGATTGTGGGTTATGAGTAAACCCACACATCTCAAAAAAACTCATCTTGGTGTTGATTATCATTTATTCATATTGTGAATCTGTGTCTAAATAAGGGCCTCATCCATCTATCAGTATTACTTTGTCATTTTAATATGTTTTCCATGTCAATATCATATATGGATCATATACTATTTTAAGGTAAGGCATGGGAATTATCTATGCAATATGCTAAGTACCTAGCTGTCTGTGTCTCAATGGTTCCAGGTCTATATTTCCATAGACCACTACGTTGATCTTTCTGAATGGTTTTAATGTTTCGCTGCTGGCTCAGGCCAGACAGGTCGGCTGCAATGTGTCACCTGAACATTACTGTTATGTAGCACCAACAGGATTGGCAAAGTGCTTAACAATGAAATCACAGTGACTCAACGACGTGATCAATAAAATCACTGTGTCCTAAAAACCTGAGAAATGAAATCAGTGTCTTCGCCACTCCCTGGCCTGCCCCAAAAGCCACCGAGCACCACTGTTTAACAGTGGCGGCTTCACCGGGGGAACGTGCGGGATTGAATGACTTTTAATGAGTCACTGCTTCTTTATTAAATGCTTCATCCCCCTTTGGTGAAGAGACTGTAAAAGTAAATTACATACCAACCCCTCTGACTGGCATTAGAAGTACATGGGGGTCATGCTGGGACAGACAATGGTTTGCTAGCTAAATGGAGGCAGAGACTTAGAGTGTGTGTGTGTGTGTGTGTGTGTGTGTGTGTGTGTGTGTGTGTGTGTGTGTGTGTGTGTGTGTGTGTGTGTGTGTGTGTGTGTGTGTGTGTGTGTGTGTGTGTGTGTGTGTGTGTGTGTGTGTGTGTGTGTGTGTGTGTGTGTGTGTGTGCGTGCGTGTGTGTGTGTGAAAAAGTGAGACTTACAGGAGGATATGACTGGAGGATGTGGCAGGAGGATATGACTGGAGGATGTGGCTGGCAACGATGGAATGATCAAGCGGCATCTTTGATAAAACAGGGCGAGGTAATTGGTGGACGGGGATTTGGCATAGTTGTGAACGGCCTTTGCCACGCTGCAGATATTATTTTATGTGAAAACGGGGGCTCGAGCAATGTTGCTAAATGAGCTAAATAGGTTGATCTCCCTTTTCTCCTCCCATGCGAATGCTCTTGGCAACACCATCATTTCTTTAAGAGGAACATTTTCTCACAAATCGTTCTGCCTTTACATTGTGAGCACAGCTCACGAATCACATGGATCACATGATCAGGTTTGAATGACGTGTAAACACATCCTATGCATGGCAACAAAACCCTAGAGAGAACACGTGCACACACTGTAGATGAAGTAAGAGTTAGTGTTGCGTGTGTGTGTGAGCGCATGCCTGTTTACATTTCATGAAGTGCTTCACGGCAGCAGTGTGCCGAGGTTAACGAGATCTTCCTCTGACGTGAATATAGCACACAGCACCCAACAGAGAACACATTCCAATAGATAAAGTGTGTTTGTGTCTGAGCATCTGTGTTAACAGTTCATGAAGCGTTACACAGAAGCACAGTGTGCCGAGGGGAAAGGTTCCTCTGACGTGGAAGCAGCAGGCACACTCTCCAATTAAGTTGTGGTCTTTTAGCCTCTCTAAGGGCTTAAGTATGGGATAGGGGATGTGGCACATGCCCTATGAGTCTAGTTAACGAACATCATCTGAGCTGACGAGGAGGATCCAGGAGTCTTTGACACAATGGTGTGAAATTAACTGGTTTTGTACTCCTCAGACTAGAAGTTACGAAGGGGTTACGAAGGGGCAGAAGTTAAGGGGTTACGAAGGGGCAGAAGTTAAGGGGTTACGAAGGGGCAGAAGTTAAGGGGTTACGAAGGGGCAGAAGTTAAGGTGTTACGAAGGGGCAGAAGTTAAGGGGTTACGAAGAGACAGAAGTTAAGGGGTTACGAAGGGGCAGAAGTTAAGGGGTTACGAAGGGGCAGAAGTTAAGGGGTTACGAAGAGACAGAAGTTAAAGGGTTATGAAGGGGCAGAAGTTAAGGGGTTACGAAGGGGCAGAAGTTAAGGGGTTACGAAGAGACAGAAGTTAAGGGGTTACGAAGGGGCAGAAGTTAAGGGGTTACGAAGGGGCAGAAGTTAAGGGGTTACGAAGAGACAGAAGTTAAGGGGTTACGAAGAGACAGAAGTTAAGGGGTTACGAAGGGGCAGAAGTTAAGGGGTTACGAAGGGGCAGAAGTTAAGGGGTTACGAAGGGGCAGAAGTTAAGGGGTTACGAAGAGACAGAAGTTAAGGGGTTACGAAGAGACAGAAGTTAAGGGGTTACGAAGGGGCAGAAGTTAAGGGGTTACGAAGAGACAGAAGTTAAGGGGTTACGAAGGGGCAGAAGTTAAGGGGTTACGAAGAGACAGAAGTTAAGAGGTTACGAAGGGGCAGAAGTTATGAAGGGTTTATTAAGAAGTCATGGTTGTGGTCGTCTGTATGGTGTCCATATTAAGGTCAGGTTAATGAACATTCTTGGAGATTACAAGAGGATAATGGGAGCTTGACAGTTGTCACAATGTTGTGAAATGTACTGGTTTTGTACTCCTCAGTCCAAAATTTAAGAAGGGGTTACGAAGGGGCATCAAATAAAATTGTATTGGTCACATACACATGTTTATCAGATGTTATTGGTCACATACACATGTTTATCAGATGTTATTGGTCACATACACATGGTTAGCAGATGTTATTGGTCACATACACATGGTTAGCAGATGTTATTGGTCACATACACATGGTTAGCAGATGTTATTGGTCACATACACCTGTTTATCAGATGTTATTGGTCACATACACATGTTTATGAGATATTATTGGTCACATACACATGGTTAGCAGATGTTATTGGTCACATACACATGGTTAGCAGATGTTATTGGTCACATACACATGGTTAGCAGATGTTATTGGTCACATACACCTGTTTATCAGATGTTATTGGTCACATACACATGTTTATGAGATGTTATTGGTCACATACACATGGTTATCAGATGTTATTGGTCACATACACCTGTTTATCAGATGTTATTGGTCACATACACATGGTTAGCAGATGTTATTGGTCACATACACCTGTTTATCAGATGTTATTGCGGGTGTAGCAAAATGCTTGTAAAAAAAAATAAGAAATACTGCAAAGTTGCTTAGGAGCTCGAAGCACGGCTGCCCTATCTTTCAGCGCCCATTTTTCTCTAGTTTATTAACAGTCATGGTTGTAGTTGTAAGTATGGTGTCCATATTTGGACATTCTCAGAGACACAAGAAGTTGGTGTCAGTCACGCTCCTTCTCAGCTACGTTTTTTTTTTGCGGTCTTGACTTTCATAAAGCAGCGTAATTTGGCGGTTCTTCAAATACATTTTGCCATAAAAACAACTCGCCTGGCAGCTGTGTCCTTCTGAGCACGTCAACAGACTGACAGTTCTATTGTGTCAACAATGAAACAAGTGGTGAGGGGAAGCGGTTCCAAATGTGGACTTAAACTTGAACCTTGATAAATATGCATGAGCTAGGCCCGCGACAGCTCAATGGCAAACATCATAATCGTGTTTGTTGTTGCTTTTTTCTTTATTGACTCAATCCATTGCGTCTTTCCTCCTCTTTCCGCCCCTTTCTCTTCCCTGAAGGTCGTCTATGTTGGCTGCCTAGACGAGAGATACGCTCACAAAGTTGGCCACTTGCTGTCTCTTAATTTGGAGTTTGACAGAAACATCACAGTTCAGAGATTGTCTTATTGTGAACGGATTCTGGGAGGAAGAAGCTTAGTGTCTATCTCTTTCCTAAGATCAGACATTACCTGCCCAACAACGTCACATTACCATGGCGACTGAAATGATTTGGGGTCCCGGGAGAAAGGTTTGACATGTCAAATATCTTTTATCTTTGACATGTCAAATATCTCTGTTAGGTTTGACATGTCGAATGTCTCTCATCACCAAGTCAAAGTGATGCTCGTCATTCTAATGGCAAAGGCAGGAAAAACAACATAAACGCATATTAGATATCAGACCTGTTTTTATGTACTTTTTGTGTATGGGAGCAAACAGTGATTTGGGGAGCAGACAGTAATTTCTACTGATTTTGAAGTCTTTTAGAGGTAATTTTTTGTAATGGGGAAATATTATCAAAGTTAATATCAAACGTTTGCCTTTCTGTCATTAGAAACTGACAATACCACAGATGCAAATGTTTTTTAATAAAGCATTTATATCATACGCCAAATGCATATCTAAGTTTTGCAGTCTCTTCTCATGGTGTACATAATTCAGTATTGTTCATAAATAACAATGAGAAATTGCACTGCTTACTACATGCCTGATGTTCCACATGGAACAGAGTTTCCTCCTGCAGCCCTATGAATTCAAATGAATTAAGGCCTTTGATTATTATACTGTTTGGCAGAACAGAGAGTGGGACTCATTTCACACCCTGGGAATGACAATGTTCTTCCTTATAAGACGCCAATGTAAAATATGTGTGTTCATTTTCCATTTAATTGGCCACCAATCAGAACAAAGTATGTTGTCGCCCCATCTTTTATGTCCCTATATACACAGTAATCTATCTGACCTTAATATACATGTTTCTCCTTTCTGTTCCTCAATAGGTCTTTAAAAAAAATGTTAACCTTTATTTAACTAGGCAAGTCAGTTAAGAACAAATTCTTATTTTCAATGACGGCCTAGGAACAGTTTGTTAACTGCCTGTTCAGGAATAGAATGACAGACTTGTACCTTGTCAGCTCAGGGATTTGAACTTGCAACCTTCCAGTTACTAGTCCAATGCTCTAACCACTAGGCTACCCTGCCACTCCATGCCATGCACACACACACACACGCACTCACACAAACACACGTATTGTTTGTATTTTTTATGATAGAAAACTAATGCTTTAAAATGTAATGACAGACATAGTTGTTTTGTTGTAATCTCTCTCATTTCCTCAGTCTGTAGAAGGTGAACCCTGGGCCTGTACTGTTCTCTTTTCAAAGAAGGATTACTGCTGCCTTACAGCGGAACCAGGGAACGTCATGTACTGTATGGGGAGTACATCATGCACTTTATGGACAGAATCTTCTCTTTGTGTTGGCAGGAGATATATTTAACTTTCAGTCACTTTCACACAACTATAGCCTGCTCCCTATTGAGTGTTACAGTTATGCTGTCTCAGTCGGTTTCTCAATGTAATCCATTACCCCCCAACCCTGGCATTAAGTCAGAGTTGGGTAGGTTACTTTCTCAATGTAATCCATTACATTAAGTCAGGCGCTGCTTCTCTGCAGTATGCATTTTGTTATAGCTTCTAGCACCATATTGTTGAATGTGGTGTGAGGGACCAACGAGCACAGTGTGTGATGTGTGTGTGTGTGTGTGTGTGTGTGTGTGTGTGTGTGTGTGTGTGTGTGTGTGTGTGTGTGTGTGTGTGTGTGTGTGTGTGTGTGTGTGTGTGTGTGTGTGTGTGTGTGTGTGTGTGTGTGTGTGTGTGTGTGTGTAATAGTATACATGCTCATCTCTATACTCGCCAGTCCCCAGTGGGAATTCATTGCAGATCAAGTGTAAACCCCTATTGGGCAGAAATATGTTTAGCTGTCAGGGCGTCGGCTGCCACCTATTTAAGAGCAGGTAGGAATCAATCATGCCGGATTACTGTTCATTACACTTTTATGCAAACCCATCAAACATCCTCCCTCCGCTGGGAACACCTCGTTCCATGACATAGACTGACCAGGTGAATCCTATCACGGCTCAGGCGAAGACCCAGATGCAGAGACAGGAGGCAGATAGTACGAGTCTCAGAGTTTATTCTAGTACAGAGGTGGGCAAACTTTTTGACTCGCGGCCCACAATGGGTTCTAAAATTTGACAGAGGGGCCGGGCCAGGAGCATTTGGAGGGAGTATTTGGGCCGGATATACTAAAGCATTAAATGTAGTGTGTGCAAACCTCATAGCACAGTAAGAACACTACAACCCAATTTATTAACTGTCTTTCAAATGTGAAAAATAGCCCTTATCAGTTAATAAATTTGTCTCAAGGAATATGCAAGATATGGCATTTACATACTATTTCGCAGATAATCGGTAGGTTAAGGCATGCAAAGAGTCATAATTCAAATCAGAGTCAGTTAGGTACACGATGGCAGGCAGGATCAGGACTGGACAGGCAGAAAGGTCAGAACTGGGAAGACTAGGAAAAAGCAACAAACACAGAAAGATGCTGGTAGAACTTTACGGGACAAGATGAACTGGCAACAGACAAAGAGAAAACGCAGATATAATTACACAAGGTGATGGGAGACACCTGGTGGGGGTTGGAGACATTCACAAGACAGGTGAAACAGATCAGGGTGAAACAGATCAGGGTGAACGCTATGATCCCTTATTGATGTCACGTGTAGATGAAGGGGAGGAGACAGGTTAAATAAGGATTTTTGAACCTTGAGACAATTGACACATGGATTGTGTATGTGTGCCATTCAGAGGGTAAATGGGCAAGATAAAATATTTAAGTGCCTTTGAACGGGGTATGATAGTAGGTTCCAGGCGCACCGGTTTGTGTCAAGAACTGCAACGCTGCTGGGTTTTTCACACAACAGTTTCCCGTGTGTATCAAGAATGGTCCACCAACCAAAGGACATTCTGCCACTAAATATTAGGAAGGTGTTCTTAGTGTTTTATACACTCAGTATATAGAGCACCTTGGCCAGTTTTGATAAACGATAAAAAGAACTTGGATGAATAGTGTAGCGTGGTAAAGTTGGTAACGTTAAATACTGGCATTTTGATGTTCTACAATGTCAGTTCTGGTCAGGGATTTGTAGGCTAACAGATATATAGCTAATACAGCTTTTGAAATAAATGAGCCTTCACAGTTCATTGAGAGCATCAATCAGTGTGTGATATCCCTAACAATTAGCATAATTACAGTTGGTCCTTTTTAAAATGCACATGAGAAATCATGGATGTGCATAGGCTTCTGGGAGATTACTGTCTGAGACCTGATTGATGTGGCCCAAAGAAATGGACTACGCGGCCAAAGGGAGAGGAGTGTTCGTGTACCACACTACCCACCGTCCTCTGGGACACGGGGCTGTTGTTGCTGTGGAAACGCTGGGTCTTTATCTCCCTTTATAGAGATCAGCAGGGACTAGAGGCCCCACACCATTCAGAGGATTATTTAATTGGTGTTTACTGTACACACACACACACACACACACACACACACACACACACACACACACACACACACACACACACACACACACACACACACACACACACACACACACACACACACACACACACACACACACACACACACACACACACACACACACTTGATTTGTTTGTATTTATGATAGAAGATGGCTGCATACAGACATATAGTTCTTTCCTGGACACACACACACACCAGTTACACTAAATGTCTATCACACTTTCCAAATTGAGTGTGCTGTTGGCATGTAGCATACAGAAGAGTTCTCTTAGCACGCCCCCCAGGGATAGGCTGCCACTGCCAGAGCGAAAAAATGAATCGACCGTGTCAAGGGGGCAGAAAGCAATTTTCTTAGGGAAAGGGCAGAGGGAAATAACTCCTTCACCCCACCCTCTTTTCCCAAAATGTACCCTCCCGCAGTGCCTTCTCTTTATAGACGGAGACTCGGGTAAATAGCAAAAGGATTAGATTCATCCTGAAGGAAGTGTGGAGAAACTTGCATCAGATTTTTTTTATTTTTCTAAGCTGATTATTTGGTCCTCCATCCATGCTGTTTATATATTGTGTCTCCAACCAACTGAAAACCTGCACTAAAATGGTTCCAAAAAGGTTATTCGGCGGTCACCATAGGATAACTCTTTTTGGTTCCAGGTAGAACCATTTTGGGTTCCGTGTAGAACACTCCGTGTATACATTTCTAAATAGAACTCAAAAGGGTTCGAACTGAAACCAAAAGGGTTCTACCTGGAACCAAAAAGGGTTCTTCAAAGGGTTCTCCTAAGTGGGCAGCCCTTTTAGGTTCTAGATGACACTTATGCGAGCTATGATATATGTTTTATTTGTATGTGCTCTTCCTTTTTCTGTTGTTGGGTCATTCCCTGTTGTTGCTAATAAGGTATTTTGGCGCAGAGTGATGGACTGTCACCCCCCTTGACCTTTGGAAAAGACCAGGCCTAGATTTTCTCCAATTAAGTCCCCCTCCCCTCTTCATTTGCATGTCTAATTTAATTTGCATTTCTAATTTGCAGGCCCTGGACTGGGGACTCTCGCTTCAGGCCCCGGACTGTGGACACTCGATGCAAGCCCCGGACTGGGGACCCTCGCTGCAGGCTCCAGACTGGGGACCCTCGCTGCAAGCCCCAGACTGGGGACCGTCGCTGGAGGCTCCGGACTAGAGACCGTCGCTGGAGGCTTTGGACTGGGGACACTCGCTGGAGGCTCCGGACGGGAGACCGTCGTTGGAGGTGGTCCGGAGGCTCCGGACCGCGGATCAATGCTGGAGGCTTCGTGCCATGGATCCTCACTGCAGGCTCCGGGCCATGGATCATCACTGGAGGCTTCGTGCCATGGATCATCACTGGAGGCTTCGTGCCATGGGTCATCACTGCAGGCTTCGTGCCATGGGTCATCACTGGAGGCTTCGTGCCATGGATCCTCACTGCAGGCTTCGTGCCATGGATCCTCACTGCAGGCTCCGGGCCATGGATCATCACTGGAGGCTTCGTGCCATGGATCATCACTGGAGGCTTCGTGCCATGGGTCATCACTGGAGGCTTCGTGCCATGGGTCATCACTGGAGGCTTCGTGCCATGGGTCATCACTGGAGGCTTCGTGCCATGGATCATCACTGGAGGCTTCGTGCCATGGGTCATCACTGGAGGCTTCGGGCCATGGATCATCTCTGGAGGCTTCGTGCCATGGATCATCACTGGAGGCTTCGGGCCATGGATCATCACTGGAGTCTTCGTGCCATGCATCATCACTGGAGTCTTCGTGCCATGGATCATCACTGGAGGCTTCGTGCCATGGATCATCACTGGAGGCTTCGGGCCATGGATCATCACTGGAGGGTTCGGGCCATGGATCATCACTGGAGGCTTCGGGCCATGCATCATCTCTGGAGGCTCCACCGCATAACACAGTGTCTGACCAGTACCACGCTGCTACGGTAAGCACGAGAAGTTGTCTCAGGTCTGAACCCTGACTCTGCCACACTCTCTATGCCCCCCCCCCCCCATTAAAATGTTTGGGGCTGCCTCGTTGCCATGACTCCTGGTATCGCCGCCGTTCCTCCCTTGCTGTTTCCGCCTGTTTCCATGGCAGGGTCTTGTCCCCTGCCATTACCTCCTCCCATGTCCATGAGGTCCTCCACTCCCTCTTCTCCCGGGCCCAGGATCCCTGCTCCTCCTGGCCACGCTGCTTGGTCCTTTGGTGGTGGGTAGTTCTGTCGCTATCGCTGTCTTGAAAATGACCGGACCAAGGTGCAGCGTGGTAAGCATACATTTCCCTTTATTATAAATGTTGCCAACAAAACAAGAAACAACAAAAACGAATGTGAAGCAACAACTACCCACAAATACACAAAGGAAAAAAGGCTGCCTAAGTATGATTCCCAATCAGAGACAACGATAGACAGCTGTCCCTGATTGAGAACCATACCTGGCCAAAACACAGAAATAAAGAAACTAGAATGACAACCCTAGTCACACCCTTGTGTCATGTCTTTGGCTATGCCGGATTAAGTGATATGACATGCTATTCTATAAAATAATTTATCCGTAATTAATATCACCTGATTGAGCTAATCATGTAAATGTAATTAACTAGAGAGTCGGGCACCACAAAATAATATTTATAGAGCTGTAATCTTCTGAATAAACTCTTAAAGACCTAGTAATATTTTACATCAATAGCAGTCAATATCAATCGCCATCTTACTTCAGTCTGTGAGAGCCAGAAATCTTGCTTGTTTGTAGGTGACCAAATGATTATTTTCCACCATAATTTGCAAATAAATTCATAAAAAATCCTACAATGTGTTTTTCTGGATTTTTTAAATCATTTTGTCTGTCATAGTTGAAGTGTACCTATGATGAAAATTACAGGCCTCTCTCATCTTTTTAAGTGGGAGAACTTGCACAATTGGTGGCTGACAAAATACTTTTTTGCCCCACTGTACACACAATTAATCATAACTTGATTACAAATGACGTCATAAAGGAAAACGTCGCTTGCGGGCGGAACAGATATGGCAGCTTGTTACACAAAGGAAAAGGGCTGGGTTTGTGTGAAAGAGCAGGAAGACTGAGAGACACAAGGAGAAGCTGTGCTATCGTAAATACAGTATATTATGCATTCTAAATTACCGGCCATTTGGAAAAGGGAAATGCAATAAATATTTACTCTGAGCTGCGCTTCAGTAGGTTGGTGGTAGATGGAAGACCGTATTGCCAAACCGAGTCCTCTGTCCTTTGAAGAATGTCTCTGGTGGTGGATAAGTTGTAGTAACGTTGTTGTGTGATAGACAGAATACTCTGTCTGTTCCTTACTAACCCTCGTTTACAGCAGCTGTTGCTAACTCAACGGCTAGGAGGTATCACTTGTGTAGTGAATAAGAGTTCAAAGTTCATACCAGGCTTCGTTCGGTAGTTATTATCTGAACCGTTCTGACATAGGACCGTCGTCCTCACATCATCGGAACAGGAAGTTATGTTGTCGTCAAGGATTTATATAGGAAGGGAGAAAAGGGGTGTGTTTCATGGTTTACAACCTCTTTCTCTTCACGTGGGCTGGCCACTGAGTGAGCAGCCCTATCTTATGAAAACCCACATCTCACATTTTAGAAGCTAAAATCACATTTCATCCCATCACAAATAATTTCATATTCAAACATTTAAATTGAACAACAATTCCCATGTGAATCCGATAACTCTGATGTGTAGACTTTCCACTGTAGAGTTTGTCATCTTATCATTGATGAGAATGTCTCAGATGACAACCGAACTGACATCATGTTCATTAAGTACCACCGCATATGTTAAATTGTTCGGTTACCAGAATATAGTTCATTTCCCCCCACATTCTGACGATCCCAGAATCTCTATGTTAACCAAGGGTTTTGCAAATGTAACCTCAGAAGGGTAGAGAGAAGAAAAAGGGGGGAAGATGTATTTATGACTGTCATAAACCTCCGCCCAGGCCAACGTCATGACACTGGCCTAACCAAAATAGAAAATAAAAAGCCTCTCTATGGCCAGGGCATGACATCTACAAACATTGGGCTATATGTTTTGATTTGTAATACATGGTAAGGCTGCATGTTGAGATTAATGATGATTTGAAAGTGCTTGAAAGATATGAGCTCTGCTTTGTTTTTTGTGCAGGCTTTATACACTTCATCAGTCTCTCATTCACAATTTGAGAAGCACTTGATAATGCCTCCCGGCGGCATCCCCTTTGTGTGGCCATAATGCACCCTAAAAGAATCCATGCCTTTTGCGGCTAGTGACCGTTGCTCCCTTCTCCCCGAGTGCTGCTTGCTCCGAAGCACCTCCTACTCACATGGCTCTCCATCACGGCATCGGGTCTTTCTCACAGGCTAAAAGTGAAGACAGACACGTTGGGGATGCAAATGCACAACACCTTATCCAATTCCGAGGCGCATATTGAAGATATTGGAATAACAGTCCACATTTACTTTTCGTCAGCCACCAAGATGAGTAAGCCTAACGAACAGCAAAAGCCCTAGCCTATGTCGATCTACTATCCCCCATAGTACAAAAGTTGACCTATTCTGTGATAGAAATAAATATTCCAAACATAGTCTGGGACAGTTGTGGGATATGATAGATCCCAAATTAATATAACCACTAACATAAAAAAAAAACTTTTAATGCAATGAGGCTGACGCAACAGATCAGAGCTTTTAGCTTAAAATATGATTAACTTTTAGACTTTTCTTCACATTAGAAGCATAGCAATGAGCACACAGCAGTAGGTTATAAGCATGAATGTTCCATTAGCAGGAAAACACCATTATCAAAAGTGACCACAAAAGCAATAATGCATGTAATGCTTTTATTATAAAGTTGCATTTTTATGGGGAAAATTATCTTCCCCATACTTGAAACTCACACGCTGCTTATATATGCCAGTCAGGCTCTACAACCCTTGTAAATCGGATGGATGTGTTTAATTTTAAGAAGTTATTTGGCCACTTAAGTGATACAAACCTTCAAAACATATAGGCCTATGGGCTAGACTACATTAGGTGTGTGAATATGATGAGAAAAGGGTCAAAGAAAGACATTGTTTCTTGCCTTACGCTGGGCATCATTCACAAGTGATAATATATAATTCACAAATTATATGCTTATATTGTCTGCCTTCATGACTCATGACCACCGGCGGTAATACGCTAACAGCAACAGCCCAAGTTCTGAATTAATAAAAGTGACGACTCTCTAAAAGGCTGATATCTGGCTGTCCCCCGAGTAACCCTGATATCTGTCTGTCCACCCAGTAAACCCTGCCAGACATAAGGGTGTACTGGGGGGATAGCCAGACATCAGGGTTAATATGGGGGACAGCCAGACATCTGGGTTTATTGGGGGACAGACATCATGGCTTATTGGGGGACAGACCTCATGGCTTATTGGGGGACAGACCTCATGGCTTATTGGGGGACAGACCTCATGTCTTATTGGGGGACAGCCAAACATCAGGGTTACTGGAGGGACAGACAGACATCAGGGTTTACTGGGGGGACAGACAGACAACAGGGTTTACTGGGGGACAGACAGACATCAGGGTTTACTGGGGGACAGCCAAACATCAGGGTTTACTGGGGGACAGACAGACATCAGGGTTTACTGGGGGACAGACAGACATCAGGTTTTACTGGGGGGACAGACAGACATCAGGGTTTACTGGGGGTCACCCAGACATTCAGGGTTTACTGGGGGACAGACATCAGGGTTTTATGGGGGACAGCAAGACATCTGGGTTTATTGGGGGGACAGCCAGACATCAGGGTATATTGGGGGGACAGCCAGACATCTGGGTTTATTTGGGAGACTGCCAGACATCATGGTTTATTGGGGGACAGCCAGACATCAGGGTTTACTGGGGAGGACAGCCAGACATCTGGGTTTATTCGGGAGACAGCCAGACATCATGGCTTATTGTGGGGACATACATCATGGCTTATTGGGGGGACAGACATCATGGCTTATTGGGGGGACAGACATCATGGCTTATTGGCGGGACAGTCATCATGGCTTATTGGGGGGACAGCCAAACATCAGGGTTTACTGGGGGGACAGACAGACATCAGGGTTTACTGGGGGGACAGACAGACATCAGGGTTTACTCGGGGAACAGGCTTCTAGAGAGCCGTCACTTCTAGACCAAACTCTTCTATTCATTCAGAACTCGGGCTGTTGCTGTTACTGTATTACCACCGGCGGTCACAAGTCATGAAGGCAGTCAAATTCCATGTGTCAGGGTGATAGAGAGGACCAGGGGAATGGAGTCAGGGGGACAGAGAGGACCAGGGGAATGGAGTCAGGGTGACAGAGAGGACCAGGGGAATGGAGTCAGGGGGACAGAGAGGACCAGGGGAATGGAGTCAGGGGACAGAGAGGACCAGGGGAATGGAGTCAGGGTGACAGAGAGGACCAGGGGAATGGAGTCAGGGGGACAGAGAGGACCAGGGGAATGGAGTGGGGGGGACAGAGAAGACCAGGGGAATGGAGTGAGGGGACAGAGAGGACCAGGGGAATGGAGTCAGTGGGACAGAGAGGACCAGGGGAATGGAGTCAGGGGGACAGAGAGGACCAGGGGAATGGAGTCAGGGGGACAGAGAGGACCAGGGGAATGGAGTCAGGGGACAGAGAGGACCAGGGGAATGGAGTCAGGGTGACAGAGAGGACCAGGGGAATGGAGTCAGGGGACAGAGAATACCAGGGGAATAGAGTCAGGGGGACAGAGAAGACCAGGGGAATGGAGTCAGGGGACAGAGAGGACCAGGGGAATGGAGTCAGGGTGACAGAGAGGACCAGGGGAATGGAGTCAGGGTGACAGAGAGGACAAGGGGAATGGAGTCAGGGGACAGTGAGGACCAGGGGAATGGGGTCAGGGTGACAGAGAGGACCAGGGGAATGGAGTCAGGGGACAGAGAGGACAAGGGGAATGGAGTCAGGGGACAGAGAGGACCAGGGGAATGGAGTCAGGGGACAGAGAGGACCAGGGGAATGGAGCCAGGGGACAGAGAGGACCAGGGGAATGGAGTCAGGGTGACAGAGAGGACCAGGGGAATGGAGTCAGGGGACAGAGAGGACAAGGGGAATGGAGTCAGGGGACAGAGAGTACAAGGGGAATGGAGTCAGGGGACAGAGAGGACCAGGGGAATGGAGTTAGGGTGACAGAGAGGACCTGGGGAATGGAGTCAGGGTGACAGAGAGGACCAGGGGAATGGAGTCAGGGGACAGAGAGGACAAGGGGAATGGAGTCAGGGGACAGAGAGGACCAGGGGAATGGAGTCAGGGTGACAGAGAGGACCAGGGGAATGGAGTCAGGGGACAGAGAGGACCAGGGGAATGGAGTCAGGGTGACAGAGAGGACCAGGGGAATGGAGTCAGGGGGACAGAGAGGACCATGGGAATGGAGTGAGGGGGACAGAGAAGACCAGGGGAATGGAGTGAGGGGACAGAGAGGACCAGGGGAATGGTGGAGTCAGTGGGATAGAGAAGACAAGGGGAATGGAGTCAGGGGGATAGAGAGGACCAAGGGAATGGTGGAGTCAGTGGGATAGAGAAGACAAGGGGAATGGAGTCAGGGGGATAGAGAGGACCAGGGGAATGGAGTCAGGGGGACATAGAAGACCAGGGGAATGGAGTGAGGGGACAGGGAGTCAACAGAGAGGACCAGGGGAATGGAGTCAGGGGGACAGAGAGGACCAGGGGAATGGAGTCAGGGTTACAGAGAGGACCAGGGGAATGGAGTCAGGGTTACAGAGAGGACCAGGGGAATGGAGTCAGGGGGACAGAGAGGACCAGGGGAATGGAGTCAGGGGGACAGAGAGGACCAGGGGAATGGAGTCAGGGGACAGAGAGGACCAGGGGAATGGAGTCAGGGTGACAGAGAGGACCAGGGGAATGGAGTCAGGGGACAGAGAATACCAGGGGAATAGAGTCAGGGGGACAGAGAAGACCAGGGGAATGGAGTCAGGGGACAGAGAGGACCAGGGGAATGGAGTCAGGGTGACAGAGAGGACCAGGGGAATGGAGTCAGGGTGACAGAGAGGACAAGGGGAATGGAGTCAGGGGACAGAGAGGACCAGGGGAATGGGGTCAGGGTGACAGAGAGGACCAGGGGAATGGAGTCAGGGGACAGAGAGGACCAGGGGAATGGAGTCAGGGTGACAGAGAGGACCAGGGAAATGGAGTCAGGGGGACAGAGAGGACCAGGGGAATGGAGTCAGGGGACAGAGAGGACCAGGGGAATGGAGTCAGGGTGACAGAGAGGACCAGGGGAATGGAGTCAGGGGGACAGAGAGGACCAGGGGAATGGAGTGGGGGGGACAGAGAAGACCAGGGGAATGGAGTGAGGGGACAGAGAGGACCAGGGGAATGGAGTCAGGGGGACAGAGAGGACCAGGGGAATGGAGTCAGGGGGACAGAGAGGACCAGGGGAATGGAGTCAGGGGGACAGAGAGGACCAGGGGAATGGAGTCAGGGGACAGAGAGGACCAGGGGAATGGAGTCAGGGTGACAGAGAGGACCAGGGGAATGGAGTCAGGGGGACAGAGAGGACCAGGGGAATGGAGTGAGGGGGACAGAGAAGACCAGGGGAATGGAGTGAGGGGACAGAGAGGACCAAGGGAATGGTGGAGTCAGTGGGATAGAGAAGACAAGGGGAATGGAGTCAGGGGGATAGAGAGGACCAAGGGAATGGTGGAGTCAGTGGGATAGAGAAGACAAGGGGAATGGAGTCAGGGGGATAGAGAGGACCAGGGGAATGGAGTGAGGGGGACAGAGAAGACCAGGGGAATGGAGTGAGGGGACAGAGAGGACCAGGGGAATGGAGTCAGGGGACAGAGAGGACCAGGGGAATGGAGTCAGGGGACAGAGAGGACCAGGGGAATGGAGTCAGGGTGACAGAGAGGACCAGGGGAATGGAGTCAGGGGACAGAGAATACCAGGGGACTAGAGTCAGGGTGACAGAGAGAACCAGGGGAATGGAGTTAGGGGGACAGAGAGGACCAGGGGAATGGAGTCAGGGTGACAGAGAGGACCAGGGGAATGGAGTCAGGGGACAGAGAAGACCAGGGGAATAGAGTCAGGGTGACAAAGAGGACCAGGGGAATGGAGTCAGGGTGACAGAGAGGACCAGGGGAATGGAGTCAGGGGGACAGAGAGGACCAGGGGAATGGAGTCAAGGGGACAGAGAGGACCAGAGGAATAGAGTCAGGGGGACAGAGAGGACCAGGGGAATGGAGTCAGGGGGACAGAGAGGACCAGGGGAATGGAGTCAGGGTGACAGAGAGAACCAGGGGAATGGAGTCAGGGGACAGAGAATACCAGGGGAATAGAGTCAGGGGGACAGAGAGGACCAGGGGAATGGAGTCAGGGTGACAGAGAGGACCAGGGGAATGGAGTCAGGGGACAGAGAGGACCAGGGGAATGGAGTCAGGGTGACAGAGAGGACCAGGGGAATGGAGTCAGGGGGACAGAGAGGACAAGGGGAATGGAGTGAGGGGGACAGAGAAGACCAGGGGAATGGAGTGAGGGGACAGAGAGGACCAAGGGAATGGTGGAGTCAGTGGGATAGAGAAGACAAGGGGAATGGAGTCAGGGGGATAGAGAGGACCAAGGGAATGGTGGAGTCAGTGGGATAGAGAAGACAAGGGGAATGGAGTCAGGGGGATAGAGAGGACCAGGGGAATGGAGTGAGGGGGACAGAGAAGACCAGGG
The DNA here is from genome assembly GCF_021184085.1 of Oncorhynchus gorbuscha. NCBI lineage: Eukaryota > Metazoa > Chordata > Actinopteri > Salmoniformes > Salmonidae > Oncorhynchus > Oncorhynchus gorbuscha. The sequence continues at coordinate 72,768,641 of NC_060184.1, read as the reverse complement.
GAATGGAGTGAGGGGACAGAGAGGACCAGGGGAATGGAGTCAGGGGACAGAGAGGACCAGGGGAATGGAGTCAGGGGACAGAGAGGACCAGGGAATGGAGTCAGGGTTACAGAGAGGACCAGGGGAATGAAGTCAGGGTTACAGAGAGGACCAGGGGAATGGAGTCAGGGGGACAGAGAGGACCAGGGGAATGGAGTCAGGGGGACAGAGAGGACCAGGGGAATGGAGTCAGGGTGACAGAGAGGACCAGGGGAATGGAGTCAGGGGACAGAGAAGACCAGGGGAATAGAGTCAGGGTGACAGAGAGGACCAGGGGAATGGAGTCAGGGTGACAGAGAGGACCAGGGGAATGGAGTCAGGGGGACAGAGAGGACCAGGGGAATGGAGTCAGGGGGACAGAGAGGACCAGGGGAATAGAGTCAGGGGGACAGAGAGGACCAGGGGAATGGAGTCAGGGGACAGAGAGGACCAGGGGAATGGAGTCAGGGGACAGAGAGGACCAGGGGAATGAAGTCAGGGTTACAGAGAGGACCAGGGGAATGGAGTCAGGGGGACAGAGAGGACCAGGGGAATGGAGTCAGGGGACAGAGAGGACCAGGGGAATGGAGTCAGGGTGACAGAGAGGACCAGGGGAATGAAGTCAGGGTTACAGAGAGGACCAGGGGAATGGAGTCAGGGGGACAGAGAGGACCAGGGGAATGGAGTCAGGGGACAGAGAGGACCAGGGGAATGGAGTCAGGGTGACAGAGAGGACCAGGGGAATGGAGTCAGGGGACAGAGAATACCAGGGGAATAGAGTCAGGGTGACAGAGAGAACCAGGGGAATGGAGTCAGGGGGACAGAGAGAACCAGGGGAATGGAGTCAGGGTGACAGAGAGGACCAGGGGAATGGAGTCAGGGGGACAGAGAGGACCAGGGGAATGGAGTCAGGGTGACAGAGAGGACCAGGGGAATGGAGTCAGGGTGACAGAGAGGACCAGGGGAATGGAGTCAGGGTTACAGAGAGGACCAGGGGAATAGAGTCAGGGGGACAGAGAGGACCAGGGGAATGGAGTCAGCGTGACAGAGAGAACCAGGGGAATGGAGTCAGGGTGACAGAGAGGACCAGGGGAATGGAGTCAGGGTGACAGAGAGGACCAGGGGAATGGAGTCAGGGGGACAGAGAGGACCAGGGGAATGGAGTCAGGGTGACAGAGAGGACCAGGGGAATGGAGTCAGGGTGACAGAGAGGACCAGGGGAATGGAGTCAGGGTTACAGAGAGGACCAGGGGAATAGAGTCAGGGGGACAGAGAGGACCAGGGGAATGGAGTCAGGGGGACAGAGAGGACCAGGGGAGTGGAGTCAGGGTGACAGAGAGAACCAGGGGAATTGATTAAGGGGTAGAGAAAAAAGGGAGAGAGAGACAGGGATGAAGGGACAGAGAGTGAAAGGTAGGACAGAAGGAGAACAGAGAGCCACAGCGGGACATTGATCCATCCATCTATCCATCCATCTATCATACTTTGCACCATAAATATTATTGTGGTGATAGTCATGTTTCTTCCTAGGATGTGCAAGAGTAGACTATCCATTCACTATGATATGTTTTCCTTGTGGTGAGGAAATCAATGTCGCTTTCCTCTCTTTGCATTTGTGATACTAACCGAGTTACTAAACCATTTATAAAAAACATGGTCATCTCTAAAGCGAGTGCCATGAGAATGTTGAGCTCGTTTCAAAATTAGACATTGATCTCAAATGTTTTTGTATGGCCCCAATTCAATGACTGTCTAACCCTAACCTAACGTATCAGGCATAGAAAGACGCCTGAGCGGTGTTCCCAGGTTGACATGGCTGAATCCCTGAAAACCAGATGTTATCATTTTGTGGCGACTCCGCAAAGGCTAGTCTAACCCAGTCTAGCGGGTTTCAGGTTTCTGACTGAACGATGGGGACATCACTTTTGCTTTGGAGTTGAAGACTCAATCAATATCAAGGGAATAGAGAATATTCTTCTCAGTACACACACACACACACACACACACACACACACACACACACACACACACACACACACACACACACACACACACACACACACACACACACACACACACACACACACACACACACACACACACACACACACACACACACACACACACACACACACACACACACACACACACACACACACACACACACACACAAAGCAATGGTGCTAAGGGCAAACAAACAGTGTCCTGGCTGACTGTGACCTTTCAAAGCAAAATGATTGATGCTGTCCGCAGTGTGTTTTCAGAAGAAAGGCCAGCCCTAAAGCCCTTATGACTCTGTCAGCTGCTCTGCTCTTAACCACTCTCCCATGCGTGTCCATCCACCAAGGGGGTTAAAAAAAGCCCCATTGTCTGGCCGCTGGGTTGGCAAACCACCGCTTTTATTTGGTCTACTTTTCAGACCTCAAAACTATTTTCATACTTCTGTGCCGAGCTGACCTGTACTGGGCTGGCTGGTTATACATTACAACATGTACACTTATAACAAAAAGGAAAGGACAATGTGAACAAGAAATACCGGAGTCAGCACAGTACAGGGTGGTTCAGGTTGGGTTCAGAACAATAGTACAAAAAGGAATCTGTAAAGGAGTTATTCAGCATCATTTCCTGATCACATTACCGCATAGCGGTAATCTAATATTCTTCTATTGGTTCTTGTTCTTTCCTCAAATCAAATCAAGTTTTATTTGTCACATGCTTCGTAAACAACAGGTATAGACTAACAGTGAAATGTGTAACTGTATGTGTATTTATTATGGATTCACATTAGCTGCTGCCAAGGCAGCAGCTACTCTTCCTGGGGTTTATTAAGGATCCCCGTTAGTTCCTGCCAAGGCAGCAGCTACTCTTCCTGGGGTTTATTAAGGATCCCCGTTAGTTCCTGCCAAGGCAGCAGCTACTCTTCCTGGGGTTTATTAAGGATCCCCGTTAGTTCCTGCCAAGGCAGCAGCTACTCTTCCTGGGGTTTATTAAGGATCCCCGTTAGTTCCTGCCAAGGCAGCAGCTACTCTTCCTGGGGTTTATTAAGGATCCCCGTAGTTCCTGCCAAGGATCTTCCTGGGGTTTATTAAGGATCCCCGTTAGTTCCTGCCAAGGCAGCAGCTACTCTTCCTGGGGTTTATTAAGGATCCCCGTTAGTTCCTGCCAAGGCAGCAGCTACTCTTCCTGGGGTTTATTAAGGATCCCCGTTAGTTCCTGCCAAGGCAGCAGCTACTCTTCCTGGGGTTTATTAAGGATCCAAATGCAGCAGCTACTCTTCCTGGGGTTTATTAAGGATCCCCGTTAGTTCCTGCCAAGGCAGCAGCTACTCTTCCTGGGGTTTATTAAGGATCCCCGTTAGTTCCTGCCAAGGCAGCAGCTACTCTTCCTGGGGTTTATTAAAGATCCCCGTTAGTTCCTGCCAAGGCAGCAGCTACTCTTCCTGGGGTTTATTAAGGATCCCCATTAGTTCCTGACAAGGCAGCAGCTACTCTTCCTGGGGTTTATTAAGGATCCCCTTTAGTTCCTGACAAGGCAGCAGCTACTCTTCCTGGGGTCCAGCAACAAAACATTAAAATCCATTTGACAACATATTTCACAATCCATTAAGTGTACCCTCAGGCCACCCCTCAACTGCAACCCTATCCAGTTGTACGTGTGTGTATAGTGTGTATGTTATGTGTGTTTGTACGTGTGTGTAGTGTGTATGTTATGTGTGTTTGTACGTGTGTGTAGTGTGTATGTTATGTGTGTTTGTACGTGTGTGTAGTGTGTATGTTATGTGTGTTTGTACGTGTGTGTAGTGTGTATGTTATGTGTGTTTGTACGTGTGTGTAGTGTGTATGTTATGTGTGTTTGTACGTGTGTGTAGTGTGTATGTTATGTGTGTTTGTACGTGTGTGTAGTGTGTATGTTATGTGTGTTTGTACGTGTGTGTAGTGTGTATGTTATGTGTGTTTGTACGTGTGTGTAGTGTGTCTGTTATGTGTGTTTGTACGTGTGTGTAGTGTGTATGTTATGTGTGTTTGTACGTGTGTATAGTGTGTATGTTATGTATGTTTGTACGTGTGTGTAGTGTGTATGTTATGTGTGTTTGTACGTGTGTGTAGTGTGTATGTTATGTGTGTTTGTACGTGTGTGTAGTGTGTATGTTATGTGTGTTTGTACGTGTGTGTAGTGTGTATGTTATGTGTGTTTGTAACTGTGTGTAGTGTGTATGTTATGTGTGTTTGTAACTGTGTGTAGTGTGTATGTTATGTGTGTTTGTAACTGTGTGTGTAGTGTGTATGTTATGTGTGTTTGTAACTGTGTGTAGTGTGTATGTTATGTGTGTTTGTAACTGTGTGTAGTGTGTATGTTATGTGTGTTTGTAACTGTGTGTAGTGTGTATGTTATGTGTGTTTGTAACTGTGTATGTGTCTCTTCACAGTCCCCACTGTTACATAAGGTGTATTTGTATCTGTTTTTCAATCTGATTTGACTGCTTGCATCAGTTGCCTTATTTGTAATAGAGTTCCATGTAGTCATGGCTCTATATAGATCTGTGCGCCTCCCATAGTCCCATAGTCTGATCTTGACTTGGGGATTGTGAAGAGATCTGTCCTCTACTTTGAGCCATGAGAGAGTGACATGTATAGTATAGTAGTAGAGTGACATGCATAGTATAGTAGTAGAGTGACATGCATAGTATAGTAGTAGAGTGACATGCATAGCATAGTAGTAGAGTGACATGCATAGTATAGTAGTAGAGTGACATGCATAGTATAGTAGTAGAGTGACATGCATAGTATAGTAGTAGAGTGACATGCATAGTATAGTAGTAGAGTGACATGCATAGTATAGTAGTAGAGTGACATGCATAGTATAGTAGTAGAGTGACATGCATAGTATAGTAGTAGAGTGACATGCATAGTATAGTAGTAGAGTGACATGCATAGTATAGTAGTAGAGTGACATGCATAGTATAGTAGTAGAGTGACATGCATAGTATAGTAGTAGAGTGACATTCATAGTACAGTAGTAGAGTGACATGCATAGTATAGTAGTAGAGTGACATTCATAGTATAGTAGTAGAGTGACATGCATAGTATAGTAGTAGAGTGACATGCATAGTATAGTAGTAGAGTGACATGCATAGTATAGTAGTAGAGTGACATGCATAGTATAGTAGTAGAGTGACATGCATAGTATAGTAGTAGAGTGACATGCATAGTATAGTAGTAGAGTGACATGCATAGTATAGTAGTAGAGTGACATTCATAGTATAGTAGTAGAGTGACATGCATAGTATAGTAGTAGAGTGACATGCATAGTATAGTAGTAGAGTAACATGCATAGTATAGTAGTAGAGTGACATTCATAGTATAGTAGTAGAGTGACATGCATAGTATAGTAGTAGAGTGACATGCATAGTATAGTAGTAGAGTGACATGCATAGTATAGGAGTAGAGTGACATGCATAGTATAGTAGTAGAGTGACATGCATAGTATAGTAGTAGAGTGACATGCATAGTATAGTAGTAGAGTGACATGCATAGTATAGTAGTAGAGTGACATGCATAGTATAGTAGTAGAGTGACATGCATAGTATAGTAGTAGAGTGACATGCATAGTATAGTAGTAGAGTGACATGCATAGTATTAATGTACATTTAAGGGCCAGCCATGCTGGGCCATTTGTAATTCTCCCAAGTTCCTTTTTGTGGCACCTGACCATACGACTGAAATGCTTACTTATGGGTCCTTTTTCAACCATGCAGATTTAAAGATACATTTTTTTTTTTTATAGTGACACGAGGAATAAATACACAGCGATTAACAATAAGGAGTAAAAATAACATGGCTTTACACTGAGTGTAGAAAACATCAAGAACATCTGCTCTTTCTATGACCAGGTGAATCCAGGTGAAAGCTATGATCCCTTATTGATGTCACTTGTTAAATCCACTTCAATCAGTGTAGATGAAGGGGAGGAGACAGGTAAAAGAAAGATTTTAAAGCCTTGAGACAATAGAGACATGGATTGTGTGTGTGCCATTCAGAGGGTGAATGGGCAAGACAAAATATTTAAGTACCTTTGAAAGGGGCATGGACGTAGGTGCCAGGCGCACTGGTTTGTGTCAACAACTGCAACGCTGCTGGGTTTTTTCACACTCAACTGTTTCCTGTGTGTATCAAGAATGGTCTACCATCCAACGGACATGCAGCCAACTTGAGACAACTGTGATAAGCATTGGAGTCAACATGGGCCAGCATCCCTGTGGAACGCTTTCGGTGCACCAACGAATTAAGGCTGTTCTGAGGAGGGGGAAGGGGGGTAATGTTTTGTACACTCAGTGTATACATAGATTAGGAAGGTGTTCTTAATGTTTTGTACACTCAGTGTATACATAGATTAGGAAGGTGTTCTTAATGTTTTGTACACTCAGTGTATACATAGATTAGGAAGGTGTTCTTAATGTTTTGTACACTCAGTGTATACATAGATTAGGAAGATGTTCTTAATGTTCCGTAAACTCAGTGTATACAGAGATTAGGAAGGTGTTCTTAATGTTTTGTACACTCAGTATATACAGGGAGTCCAGTATCGAGTCGATGCGCCGGGGTAGAAGCACAGACTTGATTGCAAGGAACGTTCGCAAGGAAATCCACAAATCCAAGTGTGCAAAGCTGATACAGTCATATCCAAGACAACTCAAAACTGACACGGTCTGTCATGTTTTGTCATTAATTATCATGTCTTGTCCCTGTGCTTCCCCTTCTATTCGTTTCCCTCTGCTGGTCTTATTAGGTTCTTTCCCTCTTTCTATCCCTCTCTCTCCCCCTCCCTCTTTCACTCTCTCGCTCTCTCTTCTCTCTATCGTTCCGTTCCTGCTCCCAGCTGTTCCTATTCCCCTAATCAATCATTTAGTCTTCCCACACCTGTTCCCGATCCTTTTCCCTGATTAGAGTCCCTATTTCTCTCCTTGTTTTCCGTACCTGCCCTGTCGGATCCTTGTCTATATTCACCGTGCTGTGTCTATGTTTTGCCCTGTCGTGTCGTGTTTCCCTCAGATGCTGCGTGGTGAGCAGGTGTCTGAGTCTGCTAGGTTCAAGTGCCTTCCCGAGGCAACCTGCAGTTCTTGATCAAGTCTCCAGTCTGTTCTCGTCTTTACGAGTAGTATTATGCCTTTTGTTTTGTTAAGTATCTTACTGGATTAAAAACTCTGTTTTCGCCAAGTCGCTTTTGGGTCCTCATTCACCTGCATAACAGAAGGATCCGACCAAGGAATGGACCCAGCGACTACAGAGGCTCGTAACACTGCCGTCAAGATCCAAGGAGCCATGCTCGGCAGACACGAGCAGGAATTGTCTGCTGCTCGCCATGCCGTGGAGAACCTGGCCGCTCAGGTTTCCGACCTCTCTGGACAGTTCCAGAGTCTTCGTCTCGTGCCACCTGTTACTTCCTGGCCTGCCGAGCCTCCGGAACCTAGGGTTAATAACCCACCTTGCTACTCCGGGCAGCCCACGGAGTGCCGCTCCTTTCTCACCCAGTGTGATATTGTGTTCTCTCTCCAACCCAACACATACACTGCGTCGCCGCGCGCTTGTCCTAGTAACCTCCTTTTCGTTCCTGTTTCCACTCATCTGGCTGTTCTTCAGTGGGCTCACTCTGCCAAGTTAGCTGGTCATCCCGGTGTTCGAGGCACTCTTGCGTCTATTCGCCAGCGCTTTTGGTGGCCGACTCAGGAGCGTGACACGCGCCGTTTCGTGGCTGCTTGTTCGGACTGCGCGCAGACTAAGTCGGGTAACTCTCCTCCTGCCGGTCGTCTCAGACCGCTCCCCATTCCTTCTCGACCATGGTCTCACATCGCCCTAGACTTCATTACCGGTCTGCCTTTGTCTGCGGGGAAGACTGTGATTCTTACGGTTGTCGATAGGTTCTCTAAGGCGGCACATTTCATTCCCCTCGCTAAACTTCCTTCCGCTAAGGAGACGGCACAAATCATCATCGAGAATGTGTTCAGAATTCATGGCCTCCCGTTAGACGCCATTTCAGACAGAGGTCCGCAATTCACGTCACAGTTTTGGAGGGAGTTCTGTCGTTTGATTGGTGCGTCCGTCAGTCTCTCTTCCGGGTTTCATCCCCAGTCTAACGGTCAAGCAGAGAGGGCCAATCAGACGATTGGTCGCATACTACGCAGCCTTTCTTTCAGAAACCCTGCGTCTTGGGCAGAACAGCTCCCCTGGGCAGAATACGCTCACAACTCGCTTCCTTCGTCTGCTACCGGGTTATCTCCGTTTCAGAGTAGTCTGGGTTACCAGCCTCCTCTGTTCTCATCCCAGCTTGCCGAGTCCAGCGTTCCCTCCGCTCAAGCGTTTGTCCAACGTTGTGAGCGCACCTGGAGGAGGGTGAGGTCTGCACTTTGCCGTTACAGGGCACAGACTGTGAGAGCCGCCAATAAACGCAGGATTAAGAGTCCAAGGTATTGTTGCGGCCAGAGAGTGTGGCTTTCCACTCGCAACCTTCCTCTTACGACAGCTTCTCGTAAGTTGACTCCGCGGTTCATTGGTCCGTTCCGTGTCTCCCAGGTCGTCAATCCTGTCGCTGTGCGACTGCTTCTTCCGCGACATCTTCGTCGCGTCCATCCTGTCTTCCACGTCTCCTGTGTCAAGCCCTTTCTTCGCACCCCGTTCGTCTTCCCTCCCCCTCCCGTCCTTGTCGAGAGCGCACCTATTTACAAGGTACGTAAGATCATGGACATGCGTTCTCGGGGACGGGGTCACCAATACTTAGTGGATTGGGAGGGTTACGGTCCTGAGGAGAGGAGTTGGGTTCCGTCTCGGGACGTGCTGGACCGTTCGCTTATTGATGATTTCCTCCGTTGCCGCCAGGGTTCCTCCTCGAGTGCGCCAGGAGGCGCTCGGTGAGTGGGGGGTACTGTCATGTTTTGTCATTAATTATCATGTCTTGTCCCTGTGCTTCCCCTTCTATTCGTTTCCCTCTGCTGGTCTTATTAGGTTCTTTCCCTCTTTCTATCCCTCTCTCTCCCCCTCCCTCTTTCACTCTCTCGCTCTCTCTTCTCTCTATCGTTCCGTTCCTGCTCCCAGCTGTTCCTATTCCCCTAATCAATCATTTAGTCTTCCCACACCTGTTTCCGATCCTTTTCCCTGATTAGAGTCCCTATTTCTCTCCTTGTTTTCCGTACCTGCCCTGTCGGATCCTTGTCTATATTCACCGTGCTGTGTCTATGTTTTGCCCTGTCGTGTCGTGTTTCTCTCAGATGCTGCGTGGTGAGCAGGTGTCTGAGTCTGCTAGGTTCAAGTGCCTTCCCGAGGCAACCTGCAGTTCTTGATCAAGTCTCCAGTCTGTTCTCGTCTTTACGAGTAGTATTATGCCTTTTGTTTTGTTAAGTATCTTACTGGATTAAAAACTCTGTTTTCGCCAAGTCGCTTTTGGGTCCTCATTCACCTGCATAACACGGTCATACCCAACACAACTCAAAGCAGATACAGACATACCCAAGACAACTCAAAGCTGATACGGTCATACCCAAGACAACTCAAAGCTGATACAGTCATACCCAAGACAACTCAAAGCTGATACGGTCATACCCAATACAACTCAAAGCTGATACAGTCATACCCAAGACAACTCAAAGCTGATACAGTCATACCCAAGACAACTCAAATCGGAGGGCATGCTGTCCGGTCCTCTGGCAGTCTCTATGGGGGTGCCACAGGGTTCAATTCTCGGGCCGACTCTTTTCTCTGTATATATCAATGATGTTGCTCTTGCTGCGGGCGATTCCCTGATCCACCTCTACGCAGACAACACCATTCTATATACTTTCGGCCCGTCATTGGACACTGTGCTATCTAACCTCTAAACGAGCTTCAATGCCATACATTTACAACACTCCTTCCGTGGCCTCCAACTGCTCTTAAACGCTAGTAAAACCAAATGCATGCTTTTCAATCGATCGCTGCCTGCACCCGCATGCCCGACTAGCATCACCACCCTGGATGGTTCCGACCTTGAATATGTGGACATCTATAAGTACCTAGGTGTCTGGCTAGACTGCAAACTCTCCTTCCAGACACATATCAAACATCTCCAATCGAAAATCAAATCAAGAGTCGGCTTTCTATTCCGCAACAAAGCCTCCTTCACTCACGCCGTCATGCTTACCCTAGTAAAACTGACTATCCTACCGATCCTCGACTTCGGCGATGTCATCTACAAAATGGCTTCCAACACTCTACTCAGCAAACTGGATGCAGTCTATCACAGTGCCATCCGTTTTGTCACTAAAGCACCTTATTACCACCCACCACTGCGACTTGTATGCTCTGGTTGACTGGCCCTCGCTACATATTCGTCGCCAGACCCACTGACTCCAGGTCATCTACAAGTCCATGCTAGGTAAAGCTCCGCCTTATCTCAGTTCACTGGTCACGATGGCAACACCCATCCGTAGCACGCGCTCCAGCAGGTGTATCTCACTGATCATCCCTAAAGCCAACACCTCATTTGGCCGCCTTTCGTTCCAGTACTCTGCTGCCTGTGACTGGAACGAACTGCAAAAATCGCTGAAGTTGGAGGCTTTTATCTCCCTCACCAACTTCAAACATCAGCTGTCTGAGCAGCTAACCGATCCTTGCAGCTGTACATAGTCTATTGGTAAATAGCCCACCCATTTTCACCTACCTCATTCCCATACTGTTTTTATACTGTTTATATTTATTTACTTTTCTGCTCTTTTGCACACCAATATCTCTACCTGTACATGACCATCTGATCATTTATCACTCCAGTGCTAATCTGCAAAATTGTAATTATTCGCCTACCTCATGCCTTTTGCACACATTGTATAAAGGCTGCCCCTTTTTTCCACTGTGTTATTGACTTGTTAATTGTTTACTCCATGTGTAACTCTGTGTTGTCTGTTCACACTGCTATGCTTTATCTTTGCCAGGTCGCAGTTGCAAATGAGAACTTGTTCTCAACTAGCCTACCTGGTTAAATAAAGGTGAAATAAAAATAAAATAAAAACTCAAAGCTGATACAGTCATACCCAAGACAACTCAAAGCTGATACAGTCATACCCAATACAACTCAAAGTTGATACAGACATACCCAAGACAACTCAAAGCTGATACAGTCATACCCAATACATTTACATTTACATTTAAGTTATTTAGCAGACGCTCTTATCCAGAGCGACTTACAATACAACTCAAAGCTGTTACAGTCATACCCAACACAACTCAAAACTGATACGGTCATACCCAAGACAACTCAAAACTGATATGGTCATATCCAAGACAACTCAAAACTGATACAGACATACCCAAGACAACTCAAAGCTGATACAGTCATACCCAAGACAATTCAAAACTGATACGGTCATACCCAATACAACTCAAAGCTGTTATCGCCACCAAAGGTGCTTCTACAAAGTATTGACTCAGGGGTGTGAATACTTATGTAAATTTGATATTTCTGTATTTAATTATTTTTTTAAAATTGCAAAACATTTCTAAAAACATGTTTTTACTTTGTCATTATGGGTTATTGTGCGTAGATGGGGGAGAAAATAAATCTAGTTATTCAATTTTGAATTCTGTAAGGCTGTAATGCAAAGTGTGGAATAAGTCAAGAGGTATGAATTCTTTCTGAAGGCACTGTAGGCAGGGTTAAAGTGACTGGCCAATAGGATAGATAAAGAGTCATCTAACAATTTCACAACAACTACCTAATAAACACAAATGTCAAGGGATGGGATAAGAATATGTACATATAAATATATGGATGAGCGATGGCCGAGCGGTATAGGCAAGATGCAGTAGATGGTATAAAATACAGTATATACATATGAGATGAGTAATGTAAGACATGTAAATATTATTAAAGTGGCATTTTGTTAAGTGACTAGTGATCCATTTTGTTAAGTGACTAGTGATCCATTTATTAAAGTGGCCAATAATTTCAAGTCTGTATGTAGGCAGCAGCCTCTCTGTGTTAGTGATGGCTGTTTAACAGTCTGATGGCCTTGAGATAGAAACTGTCTTTCAGTCTCTCTGTCCCAGCTTTGATACACCTGTAATAACCTCGCCTTCTGGATGATAGCGGGGTGAACAGGCAGTGGCTCGGGTGGTTGTTGTCCTTGATGATCTTTTTGGCCTTCTTGTGACATTGGGTGCTGTAGGTGTCACTCTGGAGAGCCTTGATGTTGAGGGCAGTGCAGTTGCAATACCAGGTGGTGATACAGCTCTACAGGATCCTCTCAATTGTGCATCTGTAAAAGTTTGTGAGGATATTAGGTGACAAGCCAAATTTCTTCAGCCTCCTGAGGTTGGAGAGGCACTGTTGCGCCTTCTTCACCACACTGTCTGTGTCGGTGGACCATTTCAGTTTGTCCGTGATGTGTACTTCGAGGAACTGAAAACTTTCCACCTTCTCCACTGCTGTCCCATCAATGTGGATGGGGGGTGCTCCCTCTGCTGTTTCCTGAAGTACACAATCATCTCCTTTGTTTTGTTGACATTGAGTGAGAGGTTGTTTTCCTGACACCACACTCCGAGTGCCCTCATCTCCTCCTTGTAGGCTGTCTCGTTGTCGTTGGTAATCAAGCCCACTACTGTTGTGTTGTCTGCAAACTTGATGATTGAGTTGGAGGCGTGCATGGCCACGCAGTCATGTGTGAACAAGGAGTACAGGAGGGGGCTGAGCACGCACCCTTGCCCCCAGTGTTGAAGATCAGCGAAGTGGAGATGTTGTTTCCTACCTTCACCACCTGGGGGCGGCCCGTCAGAAAGTCCAGGACCCATTTGCACAGGATGGGTTCGAGACCCAAGACCTCGAGCTTAATGATGAGTTTGGAGGGTACGATGGTGTTGAATGCTGAGCTGTAGTCAATGAACAGCGTTCATAGGTATTCCTCTCGTCCAGATATGATAGGGCAGTGTGCAGTGTGATGGCGATTGCATCGTCTGTGGACCTGTTGAGGTGGTATGCACACTGAAGTGGGTCTAGGGTGGCAGGTCAGGTGGAGTTGATTTGATCCTTGACTATTCTCTTAAAGCACTTCAAAATGACAGAAGTCAGTGCAACGGGGCGATAGTCATTTAGTTCAGTTATCTTCGCATTCTTGGGTACAGGATCAATAGTGGCCATCTTGAAACATGTGTGGACAGCAGCCTGGGATAGGTGTCTTACTCACGTCGGCCACGGAGAAGGAGAGGGGGGGACCACAGTCCTTGATGGCGGGCCTCATCGGTGGTACTGTATTATCCTCAAAGCGGGCAAAGGTCTTTAGTGTGTCTGGAAGCAAGACGTCGGTGTCCGTGACATGGCTGGTTTTCTTTTTGTTGTCCGTAATTGCCTGTAGACCCTGCCACATACGTCCCATGTCTGAGCTGTTGAACTGTGACCCCACTTTGTCCCTATACAGTATTGTTTTGCAGTCTCATAAGGGTAGAAGCTGCTCAGGGATTTGTTGGTTCCAGAATGTTTTGTTGTTGTTTGTATAGCAGATTATTTTATGTTCTCACAGGGATTTCTTCGTCCTTTTGTTTCAGCTGTTCTCTCCCTTGTTGAGGCGTGATGCTGAGCTGGAGGACAGAGTACTCCAGGAATCAAAGCTGTTACTGAACACTGGCAATTATCTCAATCAGCACATTTCTACAGGCTCTGATGAGCAGACATGAAGGACTTGCGCCTTGCCTGAGATTCCAATCTTGATTTGACTTTGTAATACACCTTGATTTTTTTTAAAGGTAATTCATCATGAATTTATCTGCCAGTGACACAACCCTCTTCAATTTGTTTAGTTTTGATGACTTGTAGTGAATTTTCTTCTACCTTTTATTGACATTCTTCGATGAAAGTAAACTAACAATAAGCAGAAGAATGAGTGTTTCTGTAATTGTTTATGCAGCGACCAATCTATGTTGTCATGCGTATTTCAATGGGCATCTACAGTGCATTTAGAAGGAATGCAATACCACATAATGACAAAGCAAAAACAGCTTTCTAGAATTTTTTGCAAATTTATTTTAAAAAATAAACAACTGAAATATCACATTTCTAAAAGTATTCAGACCCTTTACTCAGTACTTTGTTGAAGCACCGTTGGCAGTGACTACAGCCTTGATTCTTCTTGGGTGTGACACTAAAAGCTTGTCACACCTGTATTTGGGGAGTTTCTCCCATTCTTCTCTGCAGATCCTCTGTCAGTTTGGATGGGGTGTGTCACTGGACAGCTATTTTCAGGTCTCTCCAGAGATGTTTGATTGCGTTCAAGTCCGGGCTCTGGCTGGAACACGAAAGGACATTCAGAGACTTGTCCCACAGCCACTCCTGCGTTGTCACTCCTGCGTTGTTTTCGCTGTGTGCTTAGGGTCATGATTTTCATCAGACCAGATAATCTCACCCGATTGCTCAGTTTTGCTGGGCGGCCAGCTCTAGGAAGAGTTTCAGTGGTTCTAAACTTCTTCCAATTAGGAATGATTGAGCCCACTGTGTTCTTGGGGACCTTCAATGCTGCAGAAATGTTTTGGAACCCTTTTTTGGTACCCTGCCTCAACACAATCCTGTCTCAGAGCGCTGTGGTACCTCATATAGACAGGTGTGTGCCTTTCCAAATCCTGTCCAATCTTTGAATTTACCACAGGTGGGCTCCAATCAAATGTGACCCCTTTCAGGAAACTAGGCGTATGTCACAAATTCACAGGAGAGCCATTTGGACATTTTTTTGTTTTTGTTGTTTAAATGCATTTTTTTGCAGTAACGCCTTCTGGAACATGTGAACTTTAATTTGCCTTAATAACAAACTTGTATGCCATCTTTAAATACAAATACAATTGATTAAGCCACAGAAAAAGAGGTAACCTTCCCACGAGCCATGATTGGCAGAGATGATTGGCAGAGATAATGAGTGGGCTGGACATGCCGAGGGAGGAGTTCAGATTGGTCTGCCATATAAAAGGCTTCTGTCTATTTGAGCTGGTCAGTCTGCATTGGTAATCCTGTTGAACTCATCTTTTTAAAAATGTATTGTGTAGTGGAGCTGCATAAGTGTTGCCCTCCACTTTCTGGTGGATCGAGTTTTGAAATCAACGGAATTAGAGTATGATAGCTACAGAGATAGAGAAAACACATATCTCCGGATTACATCTTCAAACGAAGGGCAACGTGGCACGGCATCTGTGACAGGGAGATGTGTCCATCATGCATGATTATGTTTATGGGTAAGATAGTCTAGCTAGCTACATTTTCAGATATTACACGTTTCTAATTTTGACAGAAACTGTTCATTTCAAGCTAAAGTGTACTGTTAGCTAGCTAGCTAACATTAGCTGGCTGGCTTCCAGCTAATGTTACATGATTGACGTTATTATTCGTATCCCAGAGCCGTTTGATTTGTTCATTAGAGCCTAATGTTAGCTAGCTAACATTGAACCTGGCTGGTTAGCTCCCAGAAGATTCATGCAGGGTGGTAAATTACATGATTTGGCACTATATTCATCGCTGTTTAAATAGCTAATGTTAGCTGGCCGGCTTGTTAGCTAACGTTACGTGATGTGTGTGATCTTACACGTTGTTTACCTATCTATGTTCGTTGTTTATCTAGCTAGCTAGCTACATGTCTTAAGCTAATGTGTACAACACCTGTTGAATATGGCCGGTGTCAGTAAATGTCGGCAAAAAAGCGTAATGAAATTGTTGCCAGCAGAGCTGGTTAGGCTGTTTTCATGTTATCCAGAGGTAAACAAATCATCGGCCAGAGCTTCAAGTGTGCGCTCTGAACGCTCCGAGAGCCAAACTAGTTGGGTGGAGCTAAAGCTTAAGAGGGTGTGAACGATGCTGAATGGGTGTAGACAAAGAAGAGCTCTTCACTAAATACCAAAACATTGAATAGGCCATTTTCGCAAAAATTAGTTTTCAAGTTTATCAACTTTCAAAACAAAATTACTTTCCCATTGTTCCTAAAAAATCCAGTGTATTATATACCATTTTGTAACTCTGAGTCTCTACTTTTATCCACTGTAAAAAACACAATTTCCAATTTTGCTACATGAGATCGAATCCAGGTTGTGAGTCACAAATTGTAGAACCATCTCAAGGATGATCAATGGAAACAGGATACACCTGAGCTCAATTTCAAGTGTCATAGCAAATGGTGTGAATACTTATGTAGATAAGGTATTTCTCTTTTTTATTTTTTATAAATTTGCAGAAATGTCTAAAACCTGTTTTCGCTTTGCCATTATGGGGTATTGTGTGTAGATTTGATGAGGATTATTTATTATATTTTTTGAATACATTTTAGAATTAAGCTGCAACGATCAAATGTGGAAAAGGGGAAGGGGTCTGAATACTTTCCAAATGCACTGTATATAGTCAAATCAAGTATAATAGAATCGTGCCATGAGGGAATTGTCTTCCCACACAGAAATGAACTGAATAGTTTGGTTCTAATAAAGCTACAGTATTAACATTATTATGAGCCTTCAGTAATCTACTGTGCTGATGCCCTCGAATTACTTCAAACGATAAAATAAATTGTATTTTTCATGGCAACCCGTTCCATTACTGTTGTGAATCATATTGGTGAAGGTGACCGAGACAGTTTTTTTATGAGATATTTGTATCTGTTTCTCCTCTGCTGATGTTCTGACTGGGGCTGTGTTCTACTGGTCTATTAATACCCAGCATTCCTAGCTGTGTTTCACATGTTTCCTCCACATGCACGCATGCACACACACACAGACACACACTCTACCACATGCTTTGGTTCAATTGGCACCGAATTAGTGTTCTCGCATACTCCCTTAAAAGACCTTCGCTTGAAAAATGAGAAAATGTGACAATAGCACTGTTTGTCCTTGAGACGTCGTAGCCAATATACACTTCTCAAAAGCTTCAGAATGAATCTAAGATAACTCAAGAAATCTGTCATTCTTGTTGTTGTTTTTGCCCAGGAGATCTTAGTCGTGCAATTTTATGTTTGGTGCAGTGTTTCTAAATGTACATGTTTTTTGTGTATGGAAATGAGTCAGCTATCATTGAATGACAATAAACACTTCATTAAAGAATCCCTGACTAATGACCTACAAAAGGGGCGTATACTGAGACTCCCGAACTTTGTCTTGCCTAGGGAAAACATATTGCCCAAGAGCAAAAAGAACAAAAACGTCTTCAAATGTTGTCATAATATCTGCACAAACTGTTGCAAACTGTTTCGGATGGAAACCATGCGGGCGCCTTGATTGAATTTATTTGACAATTTGCAAAATACATACATGAGGGCACTCCAGCTGATGACGCCTCCACATACAATTTAAGAAAATCATCAAGGATAACACAATAAAGTTTAACAGCTTATTTCCATTGTGGTCCTTTTGAAGAGAGAAAGGGGGTGTACAACAAGGTTAGGCGGCGATTGTAATGACAACAGACAATGACAGACAATTGTTTGTTTCACATTAATTAATTAATACAATTTCCTTTCCTAATAAAAAACTATGGACAGATACATCTTCCTTGTCTCACATACCCTGAATATATAATCAATCCCTAATATATTTATACAAGACAATCACAATATAAAAAACAAAAGGCACCAAAAAGGCAGACCATATGCTATCCCAGGCATTTCCCTCTGTCACCTACTTTAATATTACCACTCAGTTTTGAGACATGCTGTCACGCCTTGGTCTTAGTATTTTGTGTTTTCTTTCGTTATTTGGTCAGGCCAGGGTGTGACATGGGTTTATTTTGTGGTGTGTTTTTGTATTGGGGTTTTAGTAGGTATTGGGATTGTGGCTGAGTAGGGTTGTCTAGGAAAGTCTATGGTTGCCTGAGGCGGTTCTTAATCAGAGGCAGGTGATTTTCGTTGTCTCTGATTGGGAACCATATTTAGGCAGCCATATTCTTTGAGTGTTTCGTGGGTGATTGTTCCTGTCTCTGTGTTAGTGTTCACCAGATAGGCTGTATAGGTTTTCACGTTCTGGTTTTTGTTTATGTTTGTTCGTGTTTTCATTATTAAAGATGTATCGAACTAACCACGCTGCACTTTGGTCCGACTCTCCTTCGACGGAAGAAAGCCGTTACACATGCTACTATTTAGCAATTATTTTTATTGAGAACTTGAAACTAAGATTAGTCCCAAGAAGGGGAAGCTGAGTATAGAAATGCCCCACACACACACACACACATACACACCACAGAGACCCTACTACTACTGCCACTCCCAATCAATTGTTCATTATTCTCCTCCAGTCCAACCATCGTCTGTGTGCTTAAATGATCTCCAGGGTCATGTTAATTAGGCACCAAACAGGAATGGTTACCATCATCATCCCATGCCAAACATACTTCTAGATGCTGAAGCGAAAAGGTTATTTTGTCGCTTTCTTCTTGGCACGTGTATTGTTACACTGTCACCATGTGACAATGTCCCCTTTTAGACCAACCTTTAGAGGAGCTGACCTCATGGGGGTGAATGTAGCGGGGGGGAGGGGTGACAGGTGGGGAGATTTCTTCTTAATTCTTGGAGGTACAACCTGGCTAGTGGTTTGTGGGCCTACGATCATCCACAAAAGAAAGAATTAATGTGTTTCTGTTTACAAAATGAATAATTCATGTAGGGCACACATCACATACCATTGCTCAAATACATCTTAAAACAACAGAGTACTACATCAAAACAGAAAATGGTCTTCTTACTGTCTGTCTTTTACTGGTTTAAATTCACAACTCCCACACAGTGAGTATAGCTGTCAGTTGAATGCTTTCAGATTTCACTTAAAGAAAATGTCTCTGCTTACCTGAGAGAATTCCTACTTCATGGAACCTCATCACTAAGATGTGGAAATTACATTGATATGCTATTATGTATATTTACATTTATGCATTTTTTAAGAAAATAAAAATGTGTTCTAAAGGAGTCAATGGAATTGAACTCTTTTGCGTGTCAGTTGCTGATTAGGCTAAATTAGGATATTGGGAAATGTAAAACATAAACACCGAACTTGTGTTTACATGGGTTCTGCGACGCGGTTCACTTTTAACAGCTAGGACCTCTATTTCTTGTCCCGGAATCTCGCTTAACTGACAGGTTAAAGTCTGCATGAAAGAGGCGCTAACCTAGCAAAGCTGCTAACGTTAGCCATCAAGCTATCAAAGTTAGTCTCAGATGAGTTTTCCAACGGAGCCCTCTTTGTCTATAGAAATAAATTAACGGTTCCAGCCCTGTAGGAGATGTATCTACTACACTTTTGTTTTGGGAAAAACTGGACCACTCAGGAAATTGTTTGCTTGCCAAGGATTATATCAAAGTGAGGTGACTTCCTTGATCACGTAGGTCACCAGCCCATGAAAGAAACTGGGGAAAACAGAGTGGAATGTTGACCTTTTCTACGCCAGTGGCTGGACGGCGTTCGCATGTTGGATGCATCGCCGTCTTGTCGTTTGTCGTTATCCGACTGGCCGGTGTTGCCCGGAGTTCGTTCGCCAGGGGATCCATCTCCTTCCTCTCCTCCGCCATCTGATAGCGGAGTCGAAGGATTACAGCAATAGCCATGGTCTCAACAATGGTCTCATGTCACGAGCCGTGAAAGCCAAAGTCCAGAGGCCCGGAGCGGATACAAAAAAGGAATAGTTTTGCTGCCTGATCTCGCTTACACCTTCATCGCTGGGGGTACTTGTATCTGTGGCCGCTGTGACTACTTCCCCTGCAATTTCCACGTCGACGTCGGAAACCTTCCTCTGGATCAAGCGGGGCTTCTCCATCTGTCGGAGGCACCATCCTGTGAAGCGTGGGAGTGGGCGGATTTCCTCGTCCTTCTCACCAGCCGTCATTTTGGGAAGCTCCATGGTAAGAAATGTGACTGTTCCTGGCTGCAAAAACAATGTCCCAACCGGCTGCTTGAGTAAATGACATTACTAAGCTTCTCCCAAATGTACTATGCCAGGACATGGACATTGATTCTATCGTAGTCCATGTGGGTTTTAATGACATTATGAAGGGCAGCTCTGAACAGTTGAAACTGGATTTCAAAAGAGCTGAGTGACTCTCTGCTAGACATTAAATAAAATACCCATCATATCTGGCCCTGTGCCTTCTCTGAATAGTGGCACTGAACGCTTTTGCAGGATTCAATGATTTATCAATGACCCAACCCAGCTCAGTTAATCCCTACCATTGTGTCTGTCGTTGAGTCATCATAATGCTTTAGCAAATGTACATTATACCAGGGGCATTGGTAGACACAATGTAAGTAACCTAATATATGTCCATTTAAATGCCCTGAGGATCCTACAGCTATTGTATGTAGTAATCATGTGCCTATGAACCAGATTAATGTTGTTACCACTGAGGCAGTGTGTCCTAGTAGGAAGTCCACTGTGTGCAGCTGCCCCTGCACTAACATACATAACATGATAGCATCTACTTCTGCTAAGCTTCCCAGTAAAGCAATGAAAAGAAGCACACATCCCAGAAAAGTGTTAAAATAGCCCACGTTAAGATAGAAACAAGGTTCATGAAATTGATAACTTGCTAGTAACAGAAGATATTCATATTCTGACTATCTCAAACTATATTAGACAATACCTTTGATAAAGAATAGCAATACAAGGTCATAACATTTACAAAAAATACAGAAATGCCAGTGGTGGAGGTGTTGCTGTTTAAATTCAGAACCACATTTCTGGAAAGATTAGCGAGGATCTCATGTTAAATACTGTTGAAGTAATATGACTACAGGTTAATCTGCCTCACCTAAAGCCCATTCTTGTGGGAAGCTGTTATAGGCCACCAAGTGCTAACACTCAATATCTGGATAACGTGTGTGATAATATATGTGATATCAACAGAAAGGTATTTTTTCTGGGTGATATAAATATTGACTAGCGTTCATCAAGTTGCCCACTCAATAAAAATCATCAAACCTTAACCTGAACCAGGTTGCAGGCACTGGTAATCAGTCAACCTACCAGGGTAGTTACAAACAGCATAGGAATGAAATCATCAACATGTATTGATCACATCTTTACTAATGCTGCAGAAATGTGCTTGAACGCAGTATCAAGATCCATCGGATGCAGTGATCACAATATAGCAGCCATCTCTAGGAAAAGCAAAGTTCCAATGGCTGGGCCTAATATAGTATATAAATGGTCATACAATACGTTTTGTAGTGATTCCTATGTTGTTGATGTAAAGAATATTTGTTGGTCCGTGGTGCGTAATGAAGAGCAAACAGACGTTGCACTTGACACATTCATGAAATTGCTTATTCCAGCTACTAATAAGTATGCACCCATTAAGAATGACTGTACAAACTGTTAAATCCCTGTTGATTGATGAGGAATTAAAAAATTCTATGGTTGAGAGGGATGAGGCAAAATGAATAGCAAATACTGTCTGGCTGCAAAACTGATTGGCAAACGTACCGCAAACTGAGAAATCATGTGACTAAACTGAATAAAAAGAAGAAGAAACTACACCATGAAATGAAACAAAGAATGATAGTAAAAAGCTTTGGAGCACCTTCAATTAAATTTTCAGCACGCTTTTGGGGAAGGACATTCAACAAGCACAGCACTTACACAAACGACTGATGATTGGCTGAGAGAAATTAATGATAAAAAGATTGTGGGGGCTGTTTTGTTAGACTTCAGTGCGGCTTTTGACATTTTCGATCATCTGCTGCTGGAAAAACGTATGTGTTATGGCTTTACACCCCCTGCTATAATGTGGATAAAGAGTAACATGTCTAACAGAACACAGAGGGTTTCTTTAATGGAAGCCTATCCAAAATAAACCAGGTGGAATCAGGAATTATCCTGGGTAGCCACTCCAGTTTCAGCTGTTCTTCCTGCGGCTATGGAACCCTGACCTGTTTACCGTGTGCTACCTTGTCCCGGACCTGCTGTTTTTGATTCTCTCTCTCTATCTGTCTCTAACTCTAAATGCTTGGCTATGAAAAGCCAACTGACATTTACTCCTGAGGTGCTGACCTGTTCCACGCTCTACAACTATTGGGATTGTTATTAATAATAATAATATAATATATATGCCATTTAGCAGACGCTTTTATCCAAAGCGACTTACAGTCATGTGTGCATACATTCTACGTATGGGTGGTCCCGGGGATTGAACCCACTTCCCTGGCGTTACAAGCGCCATGCTCTACCAACTGAGCTATTATTTGACCCTGCTGGTCATCTATGAAAGTTTGAACATATTGGCCATGTACTGTTATAATCTCCACCCGGCACAGCCAGAAGAGGACTTGAAGCCAGAAGAGGACTTGAAGAAACTTTCAAAGTTATTGACATTTTCTGGATTGACTGACCTTCATGTCTTAAAGTAATGGACTGCTTTTTTGAGTTGTTCTTTCCATAATATGGACAGACTTTTACCAAATAGGGTTATCTTCTGTATACCACCACTACCTTGTCACAACACAACTGATTGGCTCAAACACATTAATAAGGAAATACATTCCACAAATGAACTTATAACAAGGCACACCAGTTAATTGAAATGCATTCCAGTTGACTACCTCATGAAGCTGGTTGACAGAATGCCACGAGTATGCAAAGCTGTCATCAAGGCAAAGGATAGCTACTTTGAAGAACCTAAAATATAAAATATATTTTGATTTGTTTAACACTTTTGGTTACTAAGTGATTCCATATGTGGAATTTCATAGTTTTGATGTGTTCGCTATTATTCTCCAATGTAGAAAATAGTAAAAATAAAGAAAAACCCTTGAATGAGTAGGTGTGCCCAAACTTTTGACTGGTACTGTATGTTAAATACTAAAAGCATTGTATTCGGGATAAATCGTTCACAAAACCATAAACCTCAATTAAATCTTGTAATAAATTATCTGGAAATTGAGCTAGTTAAAAGTGTCATGGTCAAAACATATTGATACAACAGTAGCTAAGATGGGGGAAAGTCTATCCAAAGCAAAGCACTGCTCTGCCATCTTAACAGCGTGTGGTCAGGTGCCACAAAGAGGGACTTAAGACAATTGGAATTGGCTCAGAACAGGGCAGCACGGCTGGCCCTTGGATGTACACAGAGAGAAAACATAAAAAATATGCATGACAATCTCTCCTGGCTGAAAGTGGAGGAGAGAGTGACTTCATCACTACTTGTATTTGTGCGAGCTATTGATATGTTGAAGGCACCGAGCTGTCTGTTTAAATAACTAGCACACAGCTCAGACACCCATACATACCCCACAAGACATGCCACCAGAGGCCTCTTTACAGTCCCCAAGTCCAGAACAGACTATGGGAGGCACACAGTACTACATGAAACTCTATTCCTCATAAGGTAACTGATGTAAGCAGTAGAATAAGATTTTAAAAACAGATAAAAAATACACCTTATGGAACAGCAAGGACTGTGAAGCAACACAAACATAGGCACAACCACATGCAAACACACACATGATAAAATACGCACTATACACACGTACACATGGATTTTGTGTCGTAGACCTGTGGTAGTGGAGTAGGGGCCTGAGGACACATACTTTGTGTGTTGTGAAATCTGTTATGAATGTGTTGTAATGTTTTAAAAATGGTATAACTGCCTAAATATTGCCAGTTCTCAGGAAGAGTATCTTCTGCCTTGGCGAATGGGGATCTATAATATATACAAATAAAAATTTGGTAAATATGAAACCCAGTTCGATAAACTAATTATATCCATGGCTCTTTTTCTTTTTCAACTATCAAAAAGTGAACTGAGAGGGGACTGAAATGACACTTTATGTTGGATCAAATTGTTAGAATATCAGTCATTCAGCTGAAGTAATGATCACTGATTGATATATCCTCATCATGTTAAGATCATGGCACTATGATCACAATTCTGAATGTGTGTCCTGCTATCAACACTTGAGAAAATGTCACCATCTTCATAAAGCGTCTACTAACCAATGTTCCCATCAAAATGTTTTATGTGCAATTATGGCATTTTATTGTCATCCCTCTTAATGTGCTGAGAGGCCTGAGGAGGGTTTGGTAGTATTCTGGTAAGTCTGTTAGGCAGTTAGGGCTGTGTGAGAGTGTCTCCCTGCATTTGTCCAGGTTATACCCAACCTAAAGGTAGCAATTGAGATGTCACACAATCCCCTGAACCCAACAATCTCTTGACTCTCAGCTCAGATAACTTCTCCACCTCTAACTGATGATTAAGAGATGAGATTTGTGAAGATCTGGTTCTTGATTTACTGTCTTGTCATTCACTGATATGCATGCGCCTTTTCTGTCCCAAAATCATCACCTTCGACTTACTAACAAGCCAAAGGCAATCTAAATACTGTATCACCACACACAGCACATACAATAATACACTGAAGCTTTCAGGCAAAGTAACAAAGATACATCTAACTGACACTAACAGTGCTTGCTGTTATTTTTGCTTGCCGTTGTGCATCACAGGATCAAATATAGGCTTGCTTTTCTACAGGGAAGTTTCTTTCCTGACACTAATTCCTGTAACACATTTACACACAGCAGCTCTGAGCTGCAGGAACAATGATGCACCTGATCAAAGATGGGAAAGCATTGTGTGAAATCCCTCCTTCCACAGCACTCCTGGATAAAACACATTTAGGCAGTGAGATGCACTGTGGGAGACACTGTTTTTCTGTAGCTTTAAAAATAAAAATCATATTTGTTGGTGGTTGTGTGTGTGTGTGTGTGTGTGTGTGTGTGTGTGTGTGTGTGTGTGTGTGTGTGTGTGTGTGTGTGTGTGTGTGTGTGTGTGTGTGTGTGTGTGTGTGTGTGTGTGTGTGTGTGTGTGTGTGTGTGTGTGTGTGTGTGTGTGTGTGTGTGTGTGTGTGTGTGCGTGCGTGCACTTCAGTGTTAGGTTGTCAGAGTGAACGTGTTGTGAGAAAGCCTATCCACAGTGTGACCTGAGAGAGAGACACCTCCAGATAAGATGCTTCTCAAAGGGCAGACCCTAAGTGAGACACACACCAAAATCTACTATGACATTGTTGTTTGCATAACCTTTCCAAAGGTCAGAAAGCATTTGTGACCATTTGATGGACCTGTCACTACTGTCGGAGTGCAGTGTATTTGGAGTAGTGTGTCGAACGATAATGAGAGAGACTGAAGCAACAACAAAAAAGATTACACTGAAGGAACTAGCTGTGGTCCAAGAGGGAGGAATCAAATGGAGCTCATCTAAGGACAGTAGGAATCAAATTGGGCTCATCTAAGGACAGGAGGAATCAAATTGGGCTCATCTAAGGACAGGAGGAATCAAATTGGGCTAATCTAAGGACAGGTGGAATCAAATTGGGCTCATCTAAGGATAGGAGGAATCAAATAGAGCTCCTCTAAGGACAGGAGGAATCAAATGAAGCTCATCTAAGGACAGGAGGAATCAAATAGAGCTCCTCTAAGGACAGTAGGAATCAAATGGAGCTCATCTAAGGACAGTAGGAATCAAATTGGGCTCATCTAAGGACAGGAGGAATCAAATAGAGATCCTCTAAGGACAGAAGGAATCAAATGGAGCTCTCGCTGTGAATGAATCCGCCTATGAAAAAAAATAATTGCAAAGGTTAATATGCCCATGAAACCATTAGCTCATGGCACATCAGACCACAAATGTCGCACCTTCGGAAACAAAATGGAGTCCTTTGACTAATGTCATCTGGCAGGATATGGTTCAGATGAGGATATAAGCTGATAGACCAGCAGCGGGGAAAACGAGGATCTCCTCAAGCGAATTGTCATGCCTGGACAAAACCAAGTTCGCAATCCCCTGCTCAGACATCACATGCATCAACCAATAGTTTGTGCCTCGTCATCAACTGAGTCATCGACTGACAGATTTCTATGGCATATGATGTGGTTAGCTGATACTTAACGTACCTATCTAGGCATTGTAGAGATCTGGCATACGTCAGCAACGCCTGGGCAGAGGAACGTGTGATAAATGCAATGTTGACACAAAGGCGCATGTGCTTTCAGGACTGTTTGACTAGCTTTATTGCTTTATTATTTCATTGGTTTTTGTAAGGCATTGAAATATTTCTCTCATTACTAAATGCCATCAGTTACAGTAAGAAAATACATCTCCTCCAAAACGGAGTTGCAGTAGTTTGACTCAAATAAACTTAATTAGTCACAATGCAACAACCGAAGAGGAAAAACATGTAGAAAATGTGGGAACTCAAACAGAATTGTTCAGTGAAGCGTTTGGGGATGAATTTAGTATAATCTGAAAATTCTCTTGTTTAATTGAGCCATTGTAGTCTACTCAAGTTCCATTTTTACTTCAGAGCTTGTTGTGTTCTGTTGTCAAAGCCATGATGACAATGGCTTCCAGGTGCAGTGGTAAAGGCATATTTCATTATTTGTTGAAATGTTAACCTTTCTTACCCATACTAGGTTTTTAAAAACAATTTATTCTCTGTATGTGTGTGTGTGCAGGCACTGATGTAACTGTATTACAAGTTGTCTGCACACCATTGCTGACAACATCATGGCTTGTTTTCGCCTGGTAGTTAGTCATCTTCCTCCAGTAGGCATTGTGGGTAGTTAATCGTCTTCCTCCACTAGGCCTGTGGGTAGATAGTCGTCTTCCTCCACTAGGCCTGTGGGTAGTTAATTGTCTTCCTCCACTAGGCCTATAGGTTGATAGTCATCTTCCTCCAGTAGCCTTATAGGTTGATAGTCGTCTTCCTCCAGTAGGCTTATAGGTTGATAGTCATCTTCCTCCAGTAGCTTTATAGGTTGATAGTCGTCTTCCTCCAGTAGGCTTATAGGTTGATAGTCATCTTCCTCCAGTAGCCTTATAGGTTGATAGTCATCTTCCTCCAGTAGGCCTATAGGTTGATAGTCATCTTCCTCCAGTAGCCTTATAGGTTGATAGTCATCTTCCTCCAGTAGGACCTATAGGTTGATAGTCATCTTCCTCCTGTAGGACCTATAGGTTGATAGTCATCTTCCTCCAGTAGGCCTATAGGTTGATAGTCATCTTCCTCCAGTAGGACCATTGGGTTGATAGTCATCTTCCTCCAGTAGGCCTATAGGTTGATAGTCATCTTCCTCCAGTAGGACCATTGGGTTGATAGTCATCTTCCTCCAGTAGGCCTATAGGTTGATAGTAATCTTCCTCCAGTAGGACCTATAGGTTGATAGTCATCTTCCTCCAGTAGGACCATTGGGTTGATAGTCATCTTCCTCCTGTAGG
The DNA here is from genome assembly GCF_021184085.1 of Oncorhynchus gorbuscha. Classification (NCBI taxonomy): domain Eukaryota; kingdom Metazoa; phylum Chordata; class Actinopteri; order Salmoniformes; family Salmonidae; genus Oncorhynchus; species Oncorhynchus gorbuscha. The sequence continues at coordinate 72,741,397 of NC_060184.1, read as the reverse complement.
ACCTATAGGTTGATAGTCGTCTTCCTCCAGTAGGCCTATAGGTTGATAGTCGTCTTCCTCCACTAGGCCTATAGACATTTAACATTTACATTTAAGTCATTTAGCAGACGCTCTTATCCAGAGCGACTTACAAATTGGTGCATTCACCTTATGACATCCAGTGGAACAGTCACTTTACAATAGTGCATCTAAATCTTAAAGGGGGGGGGTGAGAGGGATTACTTATCCTATCCTAGGTATTCCTTAAAGAGGTGGGGTTTCAGGTGTCTCCGGAAGGTGGTGATTGACTCCGCTGTCCTGGCGTCGTGAGGGAGTTTGTTCCACCATTGGGGGGCAAGAGCAGCGAACAGTTTTGACTGGGCTGAGCGGGAGCTGTACTTCCTCAGTGGTAGGGAGGCGAGCAGGCCAGAGGTGGATGAACGCAGTGCCCTTGTTTGGGTGTAGGGCCTGATCAGAGCCTGGAGGTACTGAGGTGCCGTTCCCCTCACAGCTCCGTAGGCAAGCACCATGGTCTTGTAGCGGATGCGAGCTTCAACTGGAAGCCAGTGGAGAGAACGGAGGAGCGGGGTGACGTGAGAGAACTTGGGAAGGTTGAACACCAGACGGGCTGCGGCGTTCTGGATGAGTTGAAGGGGTTTAATGGCACAGGCAGGGAGCCCAGCCATCAGCGAGTTGCAGTAATCCAGACTGGAGATGACAAGTGCCTGGATTAGGACCTGCGCCGCTTCCTGTGTGAGGCAGGGTCGTACTCTGCGGATGTTGTAGAGCATGAACCTACAGGAACGGGCCACCGCCTTGATGTTGGTTGAGAACGACAGGGTGTTGTCCAGGATCACGCCAAGGTTCTTAGCGTTCTGGGAGGAGGACACAATGGAGTTGTCAACCGTGATGGCGAGATCATGGAACGGGCAGTCCTTCCCCGGGAGAAAGAGCAGCTCCGTCTTGCCGAGGTTCAGCTTGAGGTGGTGATCCGTCATCCACACTGATATGTCTGCCAGACATGCAGAGATGCGATTCGCCACCTGGTCATCAGAAGGGGGAAAGGAGAAGATTAATTGTGTGTCGTCTGCATAGCAATGATAGGAGAGACCTATAGGTTGATAGTCGTCTTCCTCCAGTAGGCCTATAGGTTGATAGTGATCTTATTCCAGTAGGACCATTGGGTTTATAATCATCTTCCTCCAGTAGGACCTATAGGTTGATAGTCATCTTCCTCCAGTAGGACCATTGGGTTGATAGTAATCCTCCTCCAGTAGGACCTATAGGTTGATAGTCATCTTCCTCCAGTAGGCCTATAGGTTGATAGTGATCTTATTCCAGTAGGACCATTGGGTTTATAATCATCTTCCTCCAGTAGGACCTATAGGTTGATAGTCATCTTCCTCCAGTAGGACCATTGGGTTGATAGTCATCTTCCTCCGGTAGGACCTATAGGTGGATAGTCGTCTTCCTCCAGTAGCCTTATAGGTTGATAGTCATCTTCCTCCAGTAGGCTTATAGGTTGATAGTCATCTTCCTCCAGTAGGCTTATAGGTTGATTGTCATCTTCCTCCAGTAGGAACATTGGGTTGATAGTCGTCTTCCTCCAGTAGGCTTATAGGTTGATAGTCGTCTTCCTCCAGTAGGCTTATAGGTTGATAGTCATCTTCCTCCTGTAGGACCTATAGGTGGATAGTCGTCTTCCTCCAGTAGCCTTATAGGTTGATAGTCGTCTTCCTCCAGTAGGCTTATAGGTTGATAGTCATCTTCTTCCAGTAGGACCATTGGGTTGATAGTCATCTTCCTCCAGTAGGAACTATAGGTTGATAGTCATCTTCCTCCAGTAGGACCATTGGGTTGATAGTCATCTTCCTCCAGTAGGACCATTGGGTTGATAGTCATCTTCCTCCAGTAGGAACTATAGGTTGATAGTCATCTTCCTCCAGTAGGACCATTGGGTTGATAGTCATCTTCCTCCAGTAGGCCTATAGGTTGATAGTCATCTTCCTCCAGTAGGACCATTGGGTTTATAATCATCTTCCTCCAGTAGGCCTATAGGTTGATAGTCATCTTCCTCCAGTAGGACCATTGGGTTGATAGTCATCTTCCTCCAGTAGGACCATTGGGTTGATAGTCATCTTCCTCCAGTAGGACCTATAGGTTGATAGTCATCTTCCTCCTGTAGGACCATTGGGTTGATAGTCATCTTCCTCCAGTAGGCCTATAGGTTGATAGTCATCTTCCTCCAGTAGTCCTGCGGGTGTAAAGTCTTCTTTCTCAGACAGGCTGGGAGCAGAAGAAGTCATTGATGTTCCCCAGATGTGGAGGGATACCCTTGCCTCTTTTTAGTCATGCGAGGGGAAGATAGTACTGCCATTACACGCATTGCGTCCAGCAGTCTGGTGCTAACATTAAAAGCATCTGCTGTTAGCAAATCCAAGAAAGACATTTTGGCTCAGTAAATCAACTGGGTTTTATGGGGGAACTGGGTTTCACCTGAGTTCCTTCCCAGATGTTTGGGAAGAGGGGCCAGTATTTCAACCCTGAGGGAAGTCGGCCAGTCGCACATGGCCTTTCTCTTTGTGGTGTGAGTCAGCCATTTTGGGTGGTCCGGGACTTTGGTGTACAGTAGCCCGCGAGACGCAAGGCAATGTGTTTTTATTTTATTTTATGAGCTCTGATGGAGTTTTGGAATACCTGTTTATAGGCTATTGGAGAGGCAAAGCTCTGACTAAAGTCAGTTTTAGGGAATAAAGCTAAAGCAAAAATGACTGCTCTTGGAAGATGGCCACCAGTCGTAAAGCATGAATGAACTGCAGCACAGATATTCTCATCAGAGCCACTCTGTGTCCAGAATCCATATTCAACAAGGCAGTTTCAACTGTCAGATGAAAAACCACACAGTACTCACAAGCCGATCATGAGATGGATCTTTTTCACACATTGCTGTTACTCTGGGGCATCTGAAGTTCAAAAGGATTTAAATTCAGACAACACTGTGTTCTCCTCACTACTTCCTTCCTATGACTCCTGGAATATGAAGCTAACAGAGTCAGTCTTAAATGAAAAGAACATTAGCTACATACAATACTGCTAGAGTGAGCTGCGTTTAGCTGTTCATTGCCTCTACGGAATCGGTGTCCCACCCACGGAACGGTTGAACTAACGTAGGCTAACGTGACTAGCATGAGGTTGAAAGTAACAAAAAAACATTCTCAGGAAATGGGCAGAAAGCTTAAATTCTTGTTAATCTAACCGCACTGCAAAAGTCAAATAGGTGTATTTATGCCGTGGTTCAAGTGTACAGATCGCTTTACATATCTTCTCAAAGACTCTACAGGTAGTTCGAAAAATCTGTTTCATATTTCTTCATGCTGCTTTGTTGTCAATTCAGGCAATCAGCGGCCACCGCTGGGTATAGGTGAGTAAAATGTTTGTGAATACAATATCAACGTCACATAAGGCTTCAGTCAAAATACTAAAATAGACTGGTTAACCATTATGGCTAACAGCAAGCTGTATTGTTGCTGATGATGCAAAACTGAAACAAAAGTGCAAAGTCCACTGCCTGTTCAATCATTTTTTCCCACCTCGTTTACAACTGCAACCTGTCCAAGATAAAGAAAGCAGTGCGACAAAGAAAAAAAACTGAGTTACACATACAGTCAATAACACAAAATAAAAGAAAAATAGACAAATCTATGTACAGTGTGTGCAAATGTAGGGAGGTAGGCAATAAACAGGCCATAGAGGCAAAAAAACAAACAATTTAGCATTAATACTGGAATGATAGATGTGCAGATGATGATGTGCAAGTAGAGATACTGGGGTGCAAAAGAGCAAGAAATAATATGGGGATGAGGTAGTCGGGTGTGCTATTTACAGATTGGCTGTGTACAGGTGCAGTGATTGATGAGCTGCTCTGACAGCTGATGCTTAAAGTTAGAGAAGGAGATATAGGACTCCAGCTTCAGAGATTTTTGTAATTTGTTCCAGTCATTGGCAGCAGAGAACTGGAAGGAAAGCTTTGGGGATGACCAGTGCAATACACCTGCTGGAGCACTTGCTATGGGTGGGTGTTGCTATGGTGACCAGTGAGCTGAGATAATGTGGGGCTTTACCTAGCAAAGACTTATAGATGACCTGGAGCCAGTGGGTTTAGTGACGGATATGTAGTGAGGACCAGTTATGAAATAAGAAGCCGATTCTAGATTTAATTTTGGATTGGAGATGCTTAATGTGAGTCTGGAAGGAGAGTTTACAGTCTAATCAGACATCTAGGTATCTAACCAGATTGTCCACATATTCTAGGTCAGAACCGTTCAGAGTAGTGATGCTAGTCGGGCGGGAGGGTGCGAGCAGCAATCGGTTGATGAGCATGCACTTAGAATTACTAGTATTTAAAAGCATTGATGCTCGTTTGGAGGTTTGTTAGCACAGTGTCCAAAGAAGGTCCAGATGTATATAGAATGGTGTCGTCTGCATGGAGGTGCATCAGAGAATTACCAGCAGCAAGAGCAACATCATTGATATATACGAAGAAAAGAGTTGGCCCGAGAATTGAACCCTGTGGCACACCCATAGAGACTGCCAGAGGTCCAGACAACAGGCCCTCCGATTTGACACACTGAACTCTGTCTGAGAAGTAGTTGGTGAACCAGGCGAGGCAGTCATTTGAGAAGCCAAGGCTATTGAGTCTGCCGAGAAGAATATAGTGATTGACAGAGTTGAAAGCCTTGGCCAGGTCGATGAAGGTGGCTGCATGGTACTGTCTTTTATTGATGGCGGTTATGATATTGTTTAGGACCTTGAACGTGGCTGAGGTGAATATCGCGGGGACTATTGATGCTAATGCAGAATGCCACAGGATGTTTTTGTGCTGGGCAAGGGAAGTCAAGTCTGGGGTGAACCAAGGGCTATATCGGTTCTTCGTTCTACATTTTTTGAATGGGGCATTCTTATTTAAGATGGAGAGGAAAGCACTTTTGAAGAGCAACCAGGCATCTTCTACTGATGGGATGAGGTCAATGTCCTTCCAGGATACCAGGGCCAGGTCGATTAGAAAGGACTGCTCTCTGAAGTGTTTTAGGGAGCGTTTGGCAGTGATGAGGGGTGGTTGTTGGACCGCGGACCTATTAAACACGCAGGCAATGAGGCAGTGATTGCTGAGATCCTGGTTGAAGAAAGCAGAGGTGTATTTAGAGGGCAAGTTGGTCAGGATGAAATCTAAGAGGGTGCCCATGATTACAGATTTAGGGTTGTACCTGGTTGTTTCCTTGATAATTTGTGTCAGGACCCGGTTACTAACCCGGGTCTCCGGAGTGAGAAACAGTCACTTAACCAACTGAGCCACGAATAGTCGGCAGAACCCAGAAGATGAGGCAGACACAGCAGTACTTGAGACGGTGTATTTAATGAAGTAAAAAGTGAAGTTCTTCAGGAAAACATGTAACTCCACAACCTCAAAAGGAATCCTACAAGAACAAAGGTAATCCTCCAAGACAAAAAAGGTAAATCCACAAGGTGGAAGGTAAAGCACAAAAAGCCTCAAAAGATACTCAAAAAAACAAACAAACAAGAACAAAAAACAGAATTCCACAAGAGAGTCCACCGGGATCAACAAGAGTTCTCAGAGTACTAGGGCTGGGTGCTAACATACAAACACAGAGCAAAGAACAGAGGAAAACAAAGGGTTTAAATACAATCAGGGGAACCGAGGCACAGGTGCAAATAATAATGGGGATCAAGGGAAAACAAAAGGTCAAAAGGCACAATGGGGGCATCTAGTGACCAAAAACCGGAACAACCCTGGCCAAATCCTGACAAATTTGTGTGAGATTGAGAGCATCTAGCTTAGATTTTAGGATGGCAGGGGTGTTAAGCATGTCCCAGTTTAGGTCACCTAACAGTACGAACTCTGAAGATAGATGGGAGGTGATCAATTCACATACAGTATGGTTTCCAGGGTACAACTGGGGGCTGAGGGGGGTCTTTTACAAGCAGCAACGGTGAGATATTTGTTTCTGGAAAGGTGGATTTTTAAAAGTAGAAGCTTGAATTGTTTGGGCACAGACCTGGATAGTATGACAGAACTCTGTAGGCTATCTATGCATATATTGCAATTCTGCCCTCTTTGGCAGTTCTATCTTGTTGGAAAATGTTACAGTTAGGGATGGAAATTTCAGGATTTTTGGTTGCTTTCCTAAGCCAGGATTCAGACACGGCTATGACATCCGGGTTGGCGAAGTGTGCTAAAGCAGTGAATAAAACAATTTTAGGGAGGAGGCTTCTAATGTTAACATGCATGAAACCAATGCTTTTACGGTTACAGAAGTCAACAAATGAGAGCGCCTGGGGAATGGGAGTAATGCTGGGGGCTGCGGGGACTGGCTTAAGCTCTACATCACCAGAGGAACAGAGGAGGGGTAGGATAAGAGTATGGCCAAAGGCTATAAGAAATGGTCATCTAGCGTGTTCGTAACAGAGATTAAAGGGAGCAGGTTTCTGGGTGCGGAAGAATAGAGACATAATGTACAGCCAAGGGTATGCTAGGATGTGAGTAGAGTGGAGGTAAGCCTAGGCATTGAGTGACGATGAGAGAGGTTTTGTCTCTAGAGGCACTATTTAAGCCAGGTGCGGTCACCACATGTGTGGGGGGTGGAACGTAAGAGCTAGTTAAAGCATATTGAGCAGGGCTGGAGGCTCTACGGTGATATAAGACAAAAATGTCTATCCAAAACAGCAATAGACAAGGCATATTGACATTAGGGAGATGCATGTGCAGCTGAGTGATCATAGGGTCCAGTGAGTAGCTAAGCGAGCTGGAGGCTCGGCGATTCAGACAGCAGGCTAGCCGATGGGCCTCAGGGGGACGTCACAACGGGAGAGCATGTTGAAACCACAGTCGTGATGGATCGGTGGGGCTCCGTGTTGGCAGCACAAGGTCCAGGCCAATTGTCATAAGAGGTATTGAAGCCAAGGAATAATCTGATGGATAATAATGCATGCAGCCATTTTGTCTACAATCCTTCTCTATCTGTCACATGAATCCTTACGAGTCTATTGACACACCCGTCAAACTAAGTAACATAATAAAAACATTCCCATCCAAATCCGTAGCTGTTTGTCAGACCGTAAGACATCCTGAAAATCAGTCTTCTCACGAAAACATATGTAGCATTTAAATTAAGAAAAAAATGTTTTCACTTTCATTATGGGGTATTGTGTGTAGATGATTGAGTGGATTTTTTTTAAAATCCATTTTGAATTCAGGTTGTAACACAACAAAATGTGAAATAAGTCAAGAGGTATGAATTCTTTCTGATGGCACTGTAGGTAGGGTTAAAGTGACTGGGCAACAGGATATATAATAGACAGTAGCAGCAGTGGTTAGCCATTTCATTAGCTATTAAGTAGTCTTGTTTAGTAGTCTCATGTCTTGAGGGTAGAAGCTGCTCAGGGATTTGTTGGTTCCAGAATGTTTTGTTGTTGTTTGTATAGCAGATTATTTTATGTTCTCACAGGGATTTCTTCGTCCTTTTGTTTCAGCTGTTCTCTCCCTTGTTGAGGCGTGACGCTGAGCTGGAGGACAGAGTACTCCAGGAATCAAAGCTGTTACTGAACACTGGCAATTATCTCAATCAGCACATTTCTACAGGCTCTGATGAGCAGACATGAAGGACTTGCGCCTTGCCGGAGATTCCAATCTTGATTTGACTTTGTAATACACCTTGATTTTTTTAAAGGTAATTCATCATGAATTTATCTGCCAGTGACACAACCCTCTTCAATTTGTTTAGTTTTGATGACTTGTAGTGATTAGACTGAGAATACCTAATTTTCTTCTAACTTTAACTGATATTCTTTGATGAAATTAGACTAACAATGAGCAGAAGAATGAGTGTTTCTCTTATTGTTTATGCAGCGACCAATCTATGTTGTCATGCTAATTTCAATGGGCATCTAGGGGATCAAATCAAGTATAATATAATTGTGCCGTAAGGGAATTGTCTTATGGGAATTCTGATTAAGCTACATTATTAACAGTATCATGAGCCTTCAGTAATCTACTGTGCTGATGCCCTCAAATTACTTCAAACAATAAAATCAATTGTATTTTTCATGGAAACCCATTCCATTACTGTTGTGAATCATATTGGTGAAGGTGACCGAGACAGTTTTTTTGTAGGAGATATTTGTATCTGTTTCTCCTCTGCTGATGTTCTGACTGTTACTGTGTTCTACTGGTCTATTAATACCCAGCATTCCTAGCGGTGTTTCCACAAACACACACACACACACACACACACACACACACACACACACACACACACACACACACACACACACACACACACACACACACACACACACACACACACACACACACACACACACACACACACACACACACACACACACACACACACACACACACACACACACACACACACACACACACACACACACAGAGGCCCTACTACTGCCACTTCCAATCAATTGTTCATTATTCTCCTCCAGTCCAACCAACATCTGTGTGCTTAAATGATCTCCAGGGTCATGTTCATTATTCACCAAACGGAAGTGGTTACCATCATCATTCAATGCCAAACATACTTCTAGATGGCAGGCATAGGATGCTGAAACGAAAGGTTATTTATTCGCTTTCTTCTTGGCACGTGTATTGTTACACCGTCAACATGTGACAACGTCCCCTTTTAGACCAACCTTTAGAGGAGCTGACCTCATGGGAGTGAATGTAACGGGGGGGGGGGGATTTCTCCTTAAACAACACTTTTTTAATTGAACGGTTTGGCTTACAAACCTTTATGACCACTTTATGGAAAGGGGAGACTCATGAACACGATAGTGTTTTACTCTACGACCCCCACAAGTGTCATGGGACTCGTCTGATGTCAGTAACGCTGATGTTGAAGGACATAAACCTATGCCTTGCCTGAGATTCCAATCTCTAGATTTGACTTTGTAATACACCTTGATTTTTGAAAGGTAATTCATCATTAATGTATCTGCCAGGGTCACGACCTGGCAACATCCATCTGTAACGTCAGAACCATTTGAGCTACAAACTAATACGACATGGAAAGGGGAGACACTCAAAAACACAATGGTGTTCTCCGTTCTGGGATTAGTCTGAAGGTAACCCATACAAACGAATAGAAGTATGAAGGTAGTTTTGTGCCAATAAAAATAAGGATTAAGTATGTGTCCAAAAATACAAAAATACAGACATAGGACAGACATTTCAAAACCTTATTCCTAATTATAAAACATGTACTTTTTTGTTGCCATTTATGAATGTGTTATTCAATGTGTCTCTATGGGCTATAGTAGTAAAGACCAAATTCAATATTTAATTAAATAATAAGAAAGAAATACAAAAAATGTAATACCAAATCAAATAGCTAAATGATCAATAGTATGATGATCTTGAAACAATTCCACATGTTAGCTTAGTACCACTAACTGTAAGTTGCTCTGGATAAGAGTGTCTGCTAAATAACAGCAATTTAAAATCAAAATAATGTTTGAGGAAAGAAATAAAAAGTCCTGGAATAATTGCCGACACAACGTGAGTGGCTAGCCAATAGTTTTTCAGGGAAGGTAAGATGAGGTCTTTCTGCATCATCTGCACCTGTGTCATTTGCTCTGTGGACATAGCAGGAGACAGGGCTGCCACAGTCAGTTTGTGTCATGGTTCCACACTGGCCCTGAACTCTGGAACGGGTGTAAAACACGTGTTTGGGCTGGAACAGACTTTGTCTTCTGGCTAGGTCTTAGCCTTGGAGAGCCTTAGAAGAGCCTGTGGTCAGATACTTTCAGGACCTAAGGTGTGAGGTCAAACAGAAGAATTGCTAAAGCAGGTGAGGGGTGTGATTTCATCATACATAGAAGGCGACAGGAAACCTGCTCCCTCATCGCAGGCTAGAGGAATTCTGATGCTGAAACAATGGGTTGTGACAGGTGTACGGTGTACATTTTAAGAAAGCCTCACACTAAGTTTGTACTAAAATGTACACTGTACTTGTGCCCAAATTGACACCAAGGGTTCTAGCTATCATTTGGCCACAAAGGGTGATGGAAACTCGTGATTTGAGTTTTATCTTAATGGTGGTGTGTGTAGTTACAGTATCCGTGAGAAGCCCCGGCCTTTACATGATGATGAGCAACATGGTAGCAAATCATGACATCACACCGGGGAAATCATTTCCAGATTGAGGAATATCATGAGACTTTGTTTGTAGCTTGTTGTAGAGAGATAAACGGAGCCCCACTGCGTTTGTACAATCTTCTGTGAATGTGTCTCTGAGTGACTTATTTGATTTATTAATGAGCAACGCCACTTGTATTACTTTATGTTTCCTGTCCTGGTAGTGTTTGTGTGAAAGTCACATGGGGATGCTCACATATGCCTGTCGAACAGAGAGATAACATTTTATTTTGTCAGAATGAAGATGTCAAGTTGGATTCCAACAGAGCCTGATTGAGATGATAATCAAGTCTCCAAATATTGAAAGAATTCAGGACAGCAGACACCCAAAGAAACATTTCAGACATTTCAGTCTAGGCATGTATTTTGAGGGTTGCTATGGCCAATAGGTCATATAGGTCCATTAGTATACAGTGGGTGGCGAAAGTATTCACCCCCCTTGGCATTTTTCCTATTTTGTTGCCTTTACAACCTGGAATTTAAATATTTGGGGGTTGTATCATTTGATTTAAACAACATGCCTACCACTTTAAAGATGCAAAATATTTTTTATTGTGTAACAAACAAGAAAACAGACACAAAAAAAACGAACTTGAGCGTGCATCACTATTCACCCTTTGTAGAGCCACCTTTTGCAGCAATTACAGCTGCAAGTCTCTTGGAGTATGTTTCCTAGCTTGGCACATCTAGCCACTGGGATTTTTTCCCATTCTCAAAGCAAAACTGCTCCATCTCCTTCAAATTGGATGGGTTCCACTGGTGTACAGCAATCTTTAAGTCATACCACAGATTCTCAATTGGAGTGAGGTCTGGGCTTTGACTAGGCCATTCCAAGACCATTAAATGTTTCCCCTTAAACCACTTGAGTGTTGCTTTAGCAGTATGCTTAGGGTCATTGTCCTGCTGGAAAGTGAAACACCATCCCAGTCTCAAATCTTTGGAAGACTGAAACAGGTTTTCCTCAAGAATTTCCCTGTATTTAGCGCCACCCATCATTCCTTCAATTCTGACATCTGACATCCCCACAGCATGATGTTGCCACGACCATGCTTCTCTGTGGGGATGGGGTTGGGTTTGCGCCAGACATAAAGTTTTCCTTGATGGACAAAAAGCTCAATTGGGGAGTCATGGGGAGTCTCCCACATGCCTTTTGGTGAACACCAAATGTGTTTGCTTGTTTTTTTTCTTTAAGCAATGGCTTTTTTTCTGGCCACTCTTCCGTAAAGCCCAGCTCTGTGGAGTGTACGGCTTAAAGTGGTCCTATTGACAGATACTCCAATCTCTTCTGTGGAGCTTTGCATCTCCTTCAGGTTTATCTTTGGTCTCTTTGTTGCCTCTCTGATTAATGCTCTCTTCGCCTGGTCTGTGAGTTTTGGTGGGCGGCCCTCTCTTCGCCTGGTCTGTGAGTTTTGGTGGGCGGCCCTCTCTTGGCCTGGTCTGTGAGTTTTGGTGGGCGGCCCTCTCTTCGCCTGGTCTGTGAGTTTTGGTGGGCGGCCCTCTCTTGGCAGGTTTGTTGTGGTGCCATATATTCTTTCCATTTTTTAATAATGTATTTAATGGTGCTCCGTGGGATGTTCAAAGTTTCTGATATTTTTTATAACCCAACCCTGATCTGTACTTCTCCACAACTTTGTCCCTGACCTGTTTGGAGCTCCTTGGTCTTAATGGTGCCGCTTGCTTGGTGGTGCCCCTTGCTTAGTGGTGTTACAGACTCTGGGGCCTTTCAGAACAGGTGTATATATACTGAGATGATGTGACGGATGATGTGACTTTATTTAACTAATTATGTGACTTCTGAATTAATTAGTTGCACTAGATCTTGTTTAGGGGCTTCATAGCAAAGGGGGTGAATACATATGCATGCACCATTTTAAATTTTTGAGAAGCAAGTTATTTTTTAGATTTCACTTCACAAATTTGGACTATTTTGTGTATGTCATTACATGAAATCCAAATAAAAATCCATTTAAATTACATGTTGTTTGTTTCACAAGAGAAATTATTTTGCATCTTCAAAGTGGTGGGCACGTTGTTTAAATCAAATTATACAAACCCCCCCAAAACTATTTTAATTCCAGGTTGTAAAGGCAACAAAATAGGAAACATGCCAAGGGGGTGAACACTTTCGCAAGCCACTGTACAGTGAAATGCAACACAGTACAATATAGTAAACATCACTTTCTACAACCATGACCCCTATCATTATGAAATGAAGATGATACTGATGATGTCAGGTCAATATTTCTGAGTAAGAATCGTAATTTCTAAATACCTCACATCTTGTAGCCTATGCCTTTTTTTCCCCTCAGATGCTATGAAATTGCTAACTACAGAGGAAACACTGGAGAACTTGAAGAGTGTTAGAACATACTCTGGTATTCTGTTTCATGCTCTTCTTCAAGGCCAGAAGACCATATTCATGAATGCAGGCGTCTGAACCTCATAAACTCTTATGGTTTTACTACACAGCGTGTGTGCAATAACAGTGCTTAACATGGTTTTTAAATGACTACTCCAGTTAATTTCAAGCACAGATTCAACCACAGATTCAACCACAAAGACCAGGGAGGTTTTCCAATGGTTCGCAAAGACGGGCACCTATTGGTAGATCGTAAAAAAAAAAGGAGACATAGTGAAGTTATTAATTACACTTTGGATGGTGTATTAATACGCCCAGTCACTACAAAGTACACCATAAACCTGCATCTCAAACTCTCCCTGACCTGTGTGACATGTGCCCTGATAGGTTGCTAGGGATGTTACTAGGAGGCCGGACATCTGCCCATCTTCTTGACTATATGTATCACACAGTACTGTCAGTCTCCCTCAAGCAGTGGCAGAGACAACATCTCTGTCTCCACAATAATGTCAGTCTCCCTCAAGCAGTGGCAGAGACAACATCTCTGTCTCCACAATACTGCCAGTCTCCCTCAAGCAGTGGCAGAGACAACATCTCTGTCTCCACAATACTGTCAGTCTCCCTCAAGCAGTGGCAGAGACAACATCTCTGTCTCCACAATACTGTCAGTCTCCCTCAAGCAGTGGCAGAGACAACATCTCTGTCTCCACAATACTGCAATACTGTCAGTCTCCCTCAAGCAGTGGCAGAGAGCAACATCTCTGTCTCCACAATACTGTCAGTCTCCCTCAAGCAGTGGCAGAGACAACATCTCTGTCTCCACAATACTGTCAGTCTCCCTCAAGCAGTGGCAGAGAGCAACATCTCTGTCTCCACAATACTGTCAGTCTCCCTCAAGCAGTGGCAGAGAGCAACATCTCTGTCTCCACAATACTGTCAGTCTCCCTCAAGCAGTGGCAGAGAGCAACATCTCTGTCTCCACAATACTGTCAGTCTCCCTCAAGCAGTGGCAGAGAGCAACATCTCTGTCTCCACAATACTGTCAGTCTCCCTCAAGCAGTGGCAGAGAGCAACATCTCTGTCTCTGGCCATCAACAACTGGACTCATTCGTACTGTATCTCTGGACTTGTGGGAGGGTGTGCGTGCCCAAAGTGAGTTGTATGGCATGTATATGTTGTTCTTAATAGTTAGTTGTTGTTGTTGTTGTTGTTGATGCATTATGTATGCTGCCCCTAGCTTTTAACCTGTAAACATTTTCAGGGATTATATGCCATTTATACAGACCTTTGTTACTGTTAGTACTGCTCTTTTCAAATCAAAACAAAACAAATCAATGTTTATTGGTCACATACACATGGTTAGCAGATGTTAATGCAAGTGTAGCAAACTGCTTGTGCTTCTAGTTCTGACAGTTCAGCAATATCTGACAAGAAATGTAACAATTCCAAAACAACTACCGAATAAACACAAATCTAAGTAAAGGAATGGAATAAGAATATATACATATAAATATATGGATGAGCAATGACCAAGCAGCATAGGCAAGATGCAATAGATGGTATGAAATACAGTTTAAATACTGTACATGAGATGAGTAATGCAATATATGTAAACATTATTAAAGTGGCATTGTTAAAGTGACCAGTGATCCATTTATTAAATTGACCGATGATTTCAAGTCTGTATGTAGGCAACTGTGTTAGTGATGGCTGTTTAACCGTCTGATGGCCTTGAGATAGAAGCAATTTCAGTCTCTCGGTCCCAGCTTTGATGCACCTGTACTGACCTCGCCTTCTGTATGGTAACAGGGTGAACAGGCAGTGGCTCGGGTGGTTATTGTCCTTGATTATATTTTTGGCCTTCCCGTGACATCTGGTGCTGTAGGTGTCCTGGAGGGCAGGTAGTTTGCCCCCGGTGATGCGTTGTGCAGACCACACCACCCTCTGGAAAGCCCTGCGGTTATGGGCAGTGCAGTTGCCATACTCGGCCATGATGCAGCCTGACAGGATGCTCTCAATTGGTGGAGTTTGTGAGGGTTTTAGGTGACAAGCCAAATTTCTTCAGCCTCCTGAGATTGAAGAGGCACTGTTGCGCCTTCTTCACCACACTATCTGTGTGGGTGGACCACTTCAGTTTGTCCGTGATGTGTATGCCGAGGAACTTAAAACTTTCCACCTTCTCCACTGCTGTACCGTCGATGTGGATAGGATCTGACACAACACTCTGAGTGCCCTCACCTCCTCCCTTTAGGCTGTCTTGTCATTGTTGCTCATCAAGCCTACTACTGTTGTGTCATCTACAAACTTGATGATTGAGTTGGAGGCGTGCATGGCCACTCAGTCATGGGTGAACAGGGACTACAGGAGGGGGCTGAGCACGCACCCTTGTGGGGTCCCAACATCTACCTCCTCTGCGGCGACGTTGTTTTGTGTCAGACTCTGGAATCAGTTCAGATAACCTGGGTGGTTCGGACAAAGGATCTGGGAAAGTCGTATTCCTGGTCGTGGTGCTGGTAAGTTGATGTCGCTCTGATATCCAATAGTTCTCCCCAGCTGTATGTAATAACACTTGTGATGCTCTGGGTTAACAATGTAAGAAATAATTCATTTAAAAAACAAATACTGAAAATGTTCCTAAAGGACTAGAAGCGAGGCGGCCCTCTGTCGGCGCCGTTGTCATATCGTATGTACAGTATATTAATTTCCTTCTACATAACCACTACCCATGTGCATCTTCCTCATTGTGTGTGAATAAAGTTCCTGTGTGTGTTAACTCTTGGGCTGCTTCATTCCCCTCTAACCTGCACGGTGTCATTCGGTCACAAATCAGTCAAATATGTAGAGCCGGGTCGATTTCTCTCACCGAGGATGGATCAACAACATTGTAGTTACTCCACAATACTAACATAAATGACAACTCCAACAGACACAAGGCCAAATCTGCACTGCAGTTTCTTACCAAGACAACATTGAATGTTCCTGAGTGGCCTAGATATAGTTTTAACTTAAATCGTCTTGAAAATCTATGGCAAGACTTAAAAATGGCTGTCTAGCTATGATCAACAACCCACATGACAGAGCTTGAAGAATTTTGAAAAGAATAATAGGCAAGTGTTGTACAATCCAGGTGTGTAACACTCTTAAAGACTTACCCTGAAAGATTCACAGATGTGAGGTTGAATACTTATCTAATCAAGATGTTGCATTGACCTTTGCAGTGGACAGGATGCTGTGTGAATACACCATGTGAATACACAACATTGCTACATTTGAATGGTTTAGAAATGCTGAGCAGAAATATGTTTTCATATCAGCCATGTCAAGCAGATATGGTAGATCAATACAGATTCAGTTGACTCACGAACTACCCCCGTTAATTTATTGGTACACAACAGTTGTGCAGTTGATTTGTCAAGTCTGAGAACTACCTGAGTACTTTCAAGACTCCTCAGAAGTTCGAAAAAATAATGTTCAGGGCTACCTCATTACCTCCCAAAAGTAAAATGTCAGTTTCGTTATGCACAACCTTCATTATTTGTCTGTTAAGCTCCTTCAAATATATTTTATTTCCCTACATTGGGTCTAAATGTCATGAAATCTCTTCAAATTGCACCCATGTTGCTTAACAAATGGACATATTTCAACATGGCGGAGTGGTAAGTACTGGGTAACGAATATAGGCAACGGATGCTTCGTAGCAACAACAACAACCATATTCCCCATATCATCAAGGGACAACCCACCATTGCCAAAATAATCATGTCAGATGAACACACACTCTGTTCTCTGGAATGGATATGTCATAAATAAATGAACAAAATAGCCCATGTCGTCAATTAATTACCTGCAATGAATGTATGTGTCCTAGGGGGTTTCAAGGGAGCAAATGAGTTGAGGAGTGACTAATTAGTATGATGTAATCGGGCTCACAAAGCATGATGCTTGGTGCTGCAACAGGGTTTGTTTAATTGAAGTATCTCCTTAATTAATGTTGGGGTGAAATTGACTAATGAGATGCCAGCGTGAATGGAAGATGAACTCTAAGGTGCGTGTGTGTGCGTGTGTGTGTGTGTGTGTGGGGGGGGAAGTGATTTTGGCCTTCTTTCCCCTCACCCAACCTACATAAATTGTACTGTAGCACTGTGGGTTCATTGGGTTGCTAATAAAGATTGAGTGTTTCAAAGTGCTTAACATTTGAACCTCTAGATGGGTTCAGGGACCCTGATTTCCATGTGTTGTACTTGTACCGACGACTGTCGTACAAGGTTGTCATAGCTGAAAGACATTTTTATGCATCGAACATTAGAGGACGACATGTACTCTCTTATAATGGTTGTATCCTAGAGACCCCTTTCAGATGGAAAGGGGATTTACTGACAGGTTATATGGGAACAACCAGTAGCCTGCCATATAGAACAAATGTTGTCCTTTCCTGCAGTCAAATGACCCAGTGACCTCATGGGTGGAATGTTATTAATATTTTTCATTATTGCATCATTAATGAACATTATTATTTTTACACAGAAAATCTGGAGTTTCTATGTCAAACAGTTTTGTTATATTTCAGTCATCTGTGATGTATATAAAGTGTAATATTGGAATGTAAACTCAAAGTACATGTCAACTCTAAATCTGACATGGTACAGCTGTCTTCTTTTTTTAAGCCCATAACTATGTGTGAGGTGTATACTTCTGTTTCAAAGTAGATCTGTTTAAGACTACAAATAAACTTTTTTTTTACCGAAATAGAATTACATAAGTCACATCATCATGTGTCAA
This sequence comes from Oncorhynchus gorbuscha, assembly GCF_021184085.1. Lineage (NCBI taxonomy): Eukaryota > Metazoa > Chordata > Actinopteri > Salmoniformes > Salmonidae > Oncorhynchus > Oncorhynchus gorbuscha. The sequence continues at coordinate 72,724,049 of NC_060184.1, read as the reverse complement.
TAGACTACACCCCTTAAAAAATGCATGCCTTTGCAGTCCTGAATGATTCATTTGGAGATCAATTAAAGTGTCAATTTGATTTCAATGAATTTCCATGTCATCGCGGCTGTGACTCTGGCGCTAAGTATAAATCACTGTCATCTGAGCTGCTGACACCACACATTGTATTGTCATGCTGTCAGATGCTTAAATAAGGCAAAGCATTCAATGATGGAACTGTATAGCCACTCAACTAGCCACGGCTGGCCTCCTTCAATGTAAACTAACTATCAGGCCCTAATAGTGTAAAAATGTAAAAAATCTATATGTTGTATTGATCATGGAGCTTGCAACACCAGGGTTCAGTGTTCGATTCCCACAGGGGTACCAACATGAAAAAGTATGAAAATGTCTGCGCTCACTACTGGAAATCGCTCTGGATAAGAGCATCTGCTAAATGACAAAAATTGAAGAAAAAAGGTAAAAGTAAACCTCAGGTAACCTCAGTCTGCCACAAGCAAAAAATAAATATGTTTTATGGTCACATACACCAGATAACTGCAGTGAAATGTGTTATTTTTACAGGGTCAACCATAGTAGTAGAGCACCCCTGGAGAAAATGTGGGTTAAGTGCCTTGCTCAAGACATCTCATTGTAAGCAGCCTTTTATCTTGTTTACATGCTATAATTCTGAATGTTTTTAATAAAAGGGCATAGGTCACCACAATGGAAAATATGGTATAAGCCCCTGAGGATCCCACATGATTCCTTATTCCTAATGACGCCCCCCCCCACGCCCATATTAACGTCTACTATACAATACTATACTATACAATACTATATGTGGTCCCTGTAGTTTTGCAAACCTAGATATATATAATCTGATATATGTGGCTGCTAGAAATATTCAGTTGCTCATAGACAACATTATCCTCAGGCTCTCACACATATGCCCCTTTCTCACCATCCACCATCATTCCTGTTACAGTATATGCTGCATGCCGTTTGCTGTTATAGCATTATGATCATATGATGTGCTTGGGGAGTGTTTTTCAAGAGAAAATGTGAGTCAATGAAACGCCAGTATGATCTATGGCTATGCCTGCCTTCTGTGGCCCAGATACTTGCTGGAGTGGAAAGATCCATCTCTCTACATGCTCCCTTCAGTCTTGACCTATACTCCGGTGCGGGCAATTTACTGAGACAAAGTGCCTTGGTTTTAAGCTAGGCTAGGCTAGGCTAGGCTAGACCTCCAGTCCTTTGTGTGCATGTGAAGCTATGGAAGTTGGGGTTGACTGTAGGGTGATCTGTGGTGTGTGTGTGCCTGCGTGCATGTGTGTGTGTGCATGTGTGCATGTGTGCGTCTGTGTGACAACATCAAAGCACCCTTTAAGTAATGCCATAAGATCCACTGGGAAATCCTTCACAGACTAAATCACTAATGGAACTCTCAACTTTTCCAGGCCGAAAGAAGATAACTACTAGCCGGGAAAAGAACACGCCGGGGGGAAAAGAACACGCGCCGGGGGGAAAAGAACACGCCGGGGGGAAAAGAACACGCCGGGGGGAAAAGAACACGCCGGGGGAAAAGAACACGCCGGGGGAAAAGAACACGCCGGGGGGAAAAGAACACGCCGGGGGGAAAAGAACACGCCGGGGGGAAAAGAACACGCCGGGGGGAAAAGAACACGCCGGGGGGAAAAGAACACGCCGGGAAAAGAACACGCCGGGAAAAGAACACGCCGGGAAAAGAACACGCCGGGAAAAGAACACGCCGGGAAGAAAAGAATACGCTGAATAAGCTGTGGTCCTTCTGTAGCTCAGTTGGTAGAGCATGGCGCTTGTAACGCCAGGGTAGTGGGTTCGATCCCCGGGACCTCCCATACGTAGAATGTATGCACACATGACTGTAAGTCGCTTTGGATAAAAGCGTCTGCTAAATGGCATATATTTATTATTATATTTTTAAAAGAACACGCCGCAAAGAAAAGAACATGCCGGGAAAAGAACACGCTGGGAAGAAAAGAACACGCCAGGAAAAGAACACGCCAGGAAAAGAACACGCCGGGAAGAGAAGAACACGCTGAAAAGGACGGGAATGGGTACCAGCAAACACAAACCCAGGCCACAGGATGAACCATCCCTGCCCCCACTGAGACAAGATCTGCAGGTCACGGATTGGCCTATTCAGCCATCTTTGGACACACGGCCAGCCAGAACTAGAGAGAGTGAGAGAGTGAGAGAGTGAGAGAGAGTGAGAGAGTGAGAGAGTGAGAGAGTGAGAGAGTGAGTGAGTGAGTGAGTGAGTGAGTGAGAGTGAGTGAGTGAGAGTGAGAGAGTGAGTGAGAGAGAGAGTGAGAGTGAGAGTGAGAGTGAGAGTGAGAAATAGAAGTATGTTTGTGTCGTATGTGTGTGTGAGGGGGGCAACCTTACATCAGCACCTTAATGTCAACAGAGCATGCCAATACAGCGAGAACCATGCAGATAAGCTACATTTGCAAGCATGTTTTTCTGTCGTGTGCCTGTGTCACCAAGAACATATCACTTGTATATGGAAACCTAGACAAAGCATTTATCCTATCATGTCCTCTCCCATCTCAACCTAACCTGCCGTTGGAGGGCTTGTGTTGTCACAGCACTGCAGATGAGACCATGTTCAGGTGAGAGGGTTCTTGGCTGACTGATAGGTGGCTCTGATATTTAACTCACAGGCGTATAAAAAAGCCTCTCGATTTGGATTGTGACAGTGATCAGAATGGGAGAGTCTGTACCGGGGAGGGGCGTGCGCGTGCGTGTGTGTGTGTGTGTATGTGACAGAGAGAGACACACTCACGCATGCACAATTAGTGCTTAACCAAGAAGAGATGAGAAATGGAGAGAGAGAGATTACAGGAGCATGTCAAACCAGTAGATAGTGATAGCTATCGTCCACATACTGTAATCCTATGGAAAACTCCGGATGATGCCTGAAACCGGAATTATTTGAATTTGAAGCCAGTCATATTTCTGAATGGCTCCAAAGAAAATTGCTAAGGATCATGGTGAAAGTAGCCGTAACTAGCAAGGGATCATTGTCGATGTAGTCCTTTTCATCCTGCCTAAGACAGTCAACCTCAAAGGTGCAATATACAGAAATCACTCAATCAACCATTTCTTGGTTGCTATAGTTCTAATAGTCTAATTTCAGTTTGTGACAAAACAAGTAAAGTGCAAGAGGAATACGTATGTGAGAATGCTGTTCATCTACTACAGCTCAGCATTTACCACCATAGTACCCTCCAAACTCCAGACCCTGGGTCTCGACCCCGCCCTGTGCAACTGGGTACTGGACTTCCTGACGGGCCGCCCCCCAGGTGGTGAGGGTAGGTAACAACATCTCCACCCTGCTGATCCTCAAAACTGGGGCCTCAAAAGGGTGCGTTCTGTGCCTTCTCCTGTACTCCCTGTTCACCCATGACTGTGTGGCCATGCACGCCTCCAACTCAATCATCAAGTTTGCGGACGACACTATAGTAATATATATAAAATAATATATGCCATTTAGAGGACGCTTTTATCCAAAGCGACTTACAGTCATGTGTGCATACATTCTGGGTGGTCTCAGGAATCGAACCCACTACCCTGGCGTTACAAGCGCCATGCTCTACCAACTGAGCTACAGAAGGACCACCTATAGTGGTAGGCTTGATTACCAACAACGACGAGACGGCCTACAGGGAGGAGGTGAGGGTCCTCGGAGTGTGGTGTCAGGAAAATAACCTCACACTCAACGTCAACAAAACAAAGGAGATGATCGTGGACTTCAGGAAACAGCAGAGGGAGCACCCCCCTATCAACATCGACGGGACAGTAGTGGAGAGGGTAGTAAGTTTTAAGTTCCTTGGCGTGCACATCACGGACAAACTGAATTGGTCCACCCACACAGACAGCGTTGTGCAGAAGGCGCAGCAGCAGTCTCCTCAAGATTTGGCTTGTCACCAAAAGCACTCACAAACGTTTACAGATGCACAATCAAGAGCATCCTGTCGGGCTGTATCACCGCCTGGTACGGCAACTGCTCCGCCCACACGTAAGGCTCTCCAGAGGGTAGTGAGGTCTGCACAACGCATCGCCGGGGGCAAACTACCTGCCCTCCAGGACAACTACACCACCCGATGTCACAGGAAGGCCATACAGATCATCAAGGACAACAACCACCCGAGCCACTGCCTGTTCACACCGCTATCGTCCAGAAGGCGAGGTCAGTACAGGTGCATTAAAGCAGGGACCGAGAGTGGCCCTCATACCACCCTCATGGAGTCTGTTTCTAACCGTTTGAGCAGACACATGCACATTTGTGGCCTGCTGGAGGTAATTCCCAAATTCTTCAGTGCGCAAGCTGTTCTCATTGTCCGGGATGCTGGCCTTTTAGGCACAGTTCCTCTGTCCAGTGTCTGTGTTCTTTTGCCCATCTTAATCTTTTCTTTTTATTGGCCAGTCTGAGATATGGCTTTTTCTTTGCAACTTTGCCTAGAAGGCCAGGATCCCAGAGTTGCCTCTTCACTGCTGATATTGAGACTGGTGTTTTGCAGGTACTATTCAATGCTGCCAGTTGAGGACTTGTGAGGCGTTTGCTTCTCAAACTAGACACTAAATGTGGGAGTAGGGAGTAGTACACAGCGTTGAACGAGATCTTCAGTTTCTTGGGAATTTCTCACATGGAATAGCCTTCATTTCTCAGAACAAGAATAGACTGACAAGTTTCAGAAGAAAGTTATTTGTTTCTGGACAATTTGAGCCTGTAATTCATCCCACAAATGCTGATGATCCAGATACTCAACTAGTCTAAAGAAGACCAGTTTTATTGCTTCTTCAATCAGCACAACAGTTTTCAGCAGTGCTAATACTTGCAAAATGGTTTTCTAATGATCAATTAACATTTTAAAATTATAAACTTGGATTAGCTAACACAACGTGCCATTGGAACACAGGAGTGATGGCCGCTGATAATGGGCCTCTGTGCCCCTATGTAGATATTCCATCAAAAATCTCATAGTCATTTACAACGTTAACAATGTCTACACTGTATTTCTGACCATATTTGATGTTATTTTAATTTGCAAAAAAAAATGGCTTTTCTTTCAAAAACAAGGAAATGTCTAAGTGACCCCAAACCTTTGAACAGTATATATATATATATATATATATATATATATATATATATATATATACATATATATATATATATATATATATATATATATTACACACACATACGAGACCAGTAAACAATACACGGGAAGAGATCCGGAATGACAAGTGTACACTAACACAGTATGTAAACTGTAATACAATGTACAGCAAACATATCACTAAAGTCAATACCACAGAGCACAGATGCTCACAAGACCAACGGACATGGAACAATAATCAACAAGGACAATGAGGAACAGAAGGCACATATATACACATAGTAATCAGGGGGAATTGGAACCTGGCGTGCGTAATGAGACAACACAGTCCAGGGTTGGTGGTAATGATCCAGTTCAGTGACGCCTAGAACGGAATGAGCAGCAGTACTATCAGTTTAATTCACTGATAGTCAGTAGTGATTTTAGCATGTAAATCTTGGTGGGGCTAAAAGAAAAAAAAGGTTTTAGATACATGCCAGCAAAGCCACAACACAACACTAAACAATACATTAATTGCACTGTAACGGTGACAAACAGTGCCCACAAACTGTTAGGGCCTACATAAAGCTGTCCCAACAACAGAGCTTTCTTTCCAGCACCATGGAGTGAACCCTTACCACTGCTACACCTGGCTATCAGCGGAGTCTTGTCTGGCAGCGAAACAGTTCACTCAACCTAATTTACTACCTTTAAAAAAAACATAGCTGATACCCATCCCTGATCTAAAATACAATACGAACAGTACAATAAAAAGAACATGGGCCTCAAAAGGGTGCATAGGATAAAACCTCGAACATAGCATTCACTGTTTTAGATATCTGCCAGCAGGCTTAGAAAAAAAGACCTGAGTGCAGGAATACCTGTTCAATAATGTAGGGCTTGTAAGTGCCACTGGAGGGGACTGGACAGAGTGTGTGTCCCCCTGTGTATGTGTGTCTGTCAGAGACAGAGAGCGTGTGTGTGTGTGTGTGTGTGTGTGTGTGTGTGTGTGTGTGTGTGTGTGTGTGTGTGTGTGTGTGTGTGTGTGTGTGTGTGTGTGTGTGTGTGTGTGTGTGTGTGTGTGTGTGTGTGTGTGTGTGTGTGTGTGTGTGTGTGTGTGTGTGTGGATCACACACCCAAGACGCGGGAATAACAATTCATCTCGGCCGACCCGTGTGCTCCTCTCTTCTCAACGTGTTAATACCCAGATAATGCTATAAAATGCTATCTGAAGTCTCAAGTCTGTGAATTTGCATTTGCCTTCTTCGGGGCAGATAGATAAATAATGCATGCTGCTTAATTCATGCTCGTGCCAAGCGCTTTCAGAGATGCTAGTGCACAGTGCTTATAACACAATTACGACGCAACATCGTGCTTACTCAGACAAACATATAAATCTTTGGGAACGATGCCGTCCTCATTTGACAATTTGAGTGCTGGTTGGAACTGAGAGAAGTTTGATTTGCCATCAGATAGATGACAAGAAGGCGATGACAATATATTTTATTTTATATACTCTTTTTTGACCTATACCAGATTCAGTTCATCAGCCAACAACATCTTTTAGGTAGTGACATCTTGGATGTAACAGTGGTATGTCACAAGATACGAGAAACACTGTGTGGTCACTGGCCTTGTAGGGCCTAGTTAGTAAGAGTGTGACACTAGCAATGACAAAGATTCTGCTAATTAGCAGGGTCAGTGTTCAGCGCTTTTGAAAGCAATATCTAATCACTATACGACTAAACTCTCTCATGGACAGGATGTAAACAGAATTCGACATGACAAGTTTCTCTGCTATTTGAATTCACATGAACTGAGATCGAAGACCAAAGCACATGTGGTCATGTACTACTGTGGAGGTAGGTAAAGGATGAATAAAAATGTATAGCTTGCGAGCAGCAATGAACAGGGTACACAGGATGACAGAAAGGACACAAGACCAGATTGATAACAAAGTAAGTACTCTATCATGTAGAAACTCTCTTTATGTGCCATCATGATTCCAAATACAAAATCTGGAGGGAATCTGATGTATGTTTCATGAGGAGAAGATGATTGCGGATGATTTTGAGCATTTGCATAACAGTGTATTCGGAAGGTATTCAGACCCCACATTTTTTTTTACGTTACAGCCATATGCTAAAATTGATGAAATAAAAATGTTTCCTCATCAATCAGCACATAATACTCCATGATGACAAAGTGAAAACAAAAAACAGAAATACCTTATTTACATAAGTATTCAGACCCTTTGCTATGTGACTCAAAATTGAGCTCAGATGCATCCTGTTTCCATTGATCATCCTTGAGATGTACCTACAACTTGATTGGAGTCCACCTGTGATAAAGTCAATTGATTGAACATTGATTGGAAAAGCAAACACCTGTCTATATAAGGTCCCACAGCTGATAGTGCATGTCAGAGCAAAAATCAGGTGTGTACAGCAGTAGTTATTTAGGACGAGCCTTGACTATGATACAGTATATAAAAAAATGATGTGCACACCTCTCCAAATTTAGTGGATTCAGCTATTTCAGCCACACCCTTTGCTGACAGGTTTATAAAATCCAGCATACAATCATGCAATCTCCATACACAAATGTTGGCAGTAGAATTGCCTAACTGAATGCACACATGACTGTAAGTCGCTTTGGATAAAAGCGTCTGCTAAATGGCATATATTATTATATTATGAAGAGCTCAGTGACTTTCAATGTGGCACTGGTGTGTAATAAGAGGGGGGGAGTTGTTCCTTCCTTCTTCCTGGCGGGGTAGCGTGGTAGTAAAGGCCAATGTTATGATCCAGTCCAGTGGACAACCATCCATCATGTCATGGAAGAGGCAGCGCCTCTTCAAACTCAGGAGGCAGAAGAAATTTGTCTTGGCCCCTAAGAACCTCATGAACTTCTACAGCTGCCCAATTGAGAGCGTCCTGTAGAGCTGTATCACCGCCTGATACGGCAATTGCAGCACCCGCAACCGCAGGGCTCTCCAGAGGGCGGTGCAGTCAACCCAACCCATCAACGGGGGTACGCTGCCCAGCCCCCAGGATATCAACAGCACAGGAAGGCCAAGAAGATCATCCAGACCATCTGCCACCTGAGCCACGGCTTGTTCACTCAGCAGAGGTGCATCAATCAATCAAATGTATTTATAAAGCCCTTCTAACATCAGCTGATGGCACAAAGTGGTGTACATAAACCCAGCCTAAAACCACAAACAGCAAGCAATGCAGGTGTAGAAGCACGGTGGCTAGGAAAAACTCCTTAGGCCAGAACCTAGGAAGAAACCTAGAGAGAAACCAGGCGATGAGGGGTGGCCAGTCCTCTTCTGGCTGTGCCGGGTGGAGTATTAACAGAACATGGCCAAGATGTTCAAATGTTCATAAATGACCAGCAGGGTCAAATAATAATAATCACAGTGGTTGTCGAGGGCGCAACAGGTCAGCACCTCAGGAGTAAATGTCAGTTGGCTTTTCATAGCCAATCATTCAGAGTATCTCTACCGCTCAAGTTATCTCTAGAGAGTTGAAAACAGCAGGTCTGGGACAGGGAGCACGTCCGGTGAACAGGTCAGAGAAAGAAAGAAGGAAAGAAAGAGAGAATTAGAGAGAGCATGCTTAAATTCACACAGGACACCGGTTAAGACAGGAGAAATACTCCAGATATAACAGACTGACCCTAGCTCCCCGACACATAAACTACTGCAGCATAAATACTGGAGGCTGAGATAGGAGGTGTCGGGAGACACTGTGGCCCTATAGGGCCAAACAGGCAGGATATAACCCCACCCACTTTTCCAAAGCTCAGCCCCCACACCACTAGAGGGATATATTCAACCACCAACTTACCATCCTGAAACAAGGCCGAGTAATACCCACAAAGATCTCCTATACGGCACAACCCAAAGGGGGGGGGGGGCGCCAACCTGAACAGGAAGATTATGCCAGTGACTCAACCCACTCAAGTGACGCACCCCTCCTAGGAATGGCATGGAAGAGCACCAGTAAGCCAGTGATTCAGCCCATGTAATAGGGTTAGAGGCAGAGAATCCCAGTGGAGAGAGGGGAACCGGCCAGGCAGAGACAGCAAGGGCGGTTCGTTGCTCCAGTGCCTTTCCGTTCACCTTCACACTCCTGGGCCAGACTACACTCAATCGTAGGACCTACTGAAGAGATGAGTCTTCAATAGAGACTCAAAGGTTGAGACCGAGTCTACGTCTCTCACATGGGGAGGCAGACCATTCCGTAAAAATGGAGCTCTATAAGAGAAAGCCCTGTCTCCAGCTGTTTGCTTAGAAATTCTAGGGACTCTAGCGCTACCTGAAGTTTATTTAGACCTGGTAGCCGGAAAGTAGATCCGGAAAGTAGAGCATTGCGCTAGTCTAACCTGTGACAGAACGTTTCTGATTTTTGCAATGTTACGTAAGACGGAAAAAAGCTGTCCTCGAAACAGTCTTGGTATGTTCATCAAAAGACACATCAGGGTCCAGAGTAACGCCGAGGTCCTTCACAGTTTTATTTGAGACGACTGTACAGCCATCAAGATGAAATGTCAGATTCAACAGAAGATCTCGTTGTTTCTTGGGACCTAGAACAAGCATGTCTGTTTTGTCCGAGTATAAAGGTAGAACATTTGTCACCATCCACTTCCTTATGTCTGAAACACAGGCTTCCAGGGATGGCAATTTTGGGGCTTCACCCTGTTTCATTGAAATGTACAGCTGTGTGTCATCAGCATAGAAATGAAAGTTAACATTATGTTTCCAAATGACATCACCAAGAGGTAAAATATATAGTGAAAACAATAGTGGTCCTAAAATGGAGTCTTGAGGAACACTGAAATTTACAGTTGATTTATCAGAGGACAAACCATTCACAGAGACAAACTGATATCTTTCCAACAGATAGGCACTAAACCAGGCCAGAACTTGTCGTGTAGACCAATTTGGATTTCCAATCTCTCCAAAAGAATGTGGTGATTGATGGTATCAGAAGCAGCACTAAGGTCTCAGAGCATGAGGACAAATGCAGAGCCTTGGTCTGATGCCATTAAATGGTAATTTACCACATTCACAAGTGCAGTGTCAGTGCTATGATGGGGTCTATAACCAGACTGAAGCGTTGTGTATACATTGTTTGTCTTCAGGAAGGCAGCAAGTTGCTTAACAACAGCTTTTTCCAAAAGTTTTGGGAGGAATTGGAGATTCTGTATATTTTTATATTTTCTTGGTCAAGGTTTGGATTTTTCAAGAGAGGATTTATTACTGCCACTTTTAGTGAGTTTGGTACACATCCGGTGGATAGAGAGCTGTTTATTATGTTCAACATAGGAGGGCCAAGCACAGGAAGCAGCTTTTTCAGCAGTTTAGTTGGAATAGGGTCCAGTATGCAGCTTGGTTAAGGTGCCATTATTATTTTCATCAATGTGTCAAGAGATACAGTACTAAATAACTTGAGTGTCTCCCTTGATCCTAGGTCCGGGCTGAGTTGTGCAGACTCAGGACAACTGAGCTTTGGAGGAATATGCAGATTTAAAGAGGAGTCCGTAATTTGCTTTCTAATGGTCATGATCTTTTCCTCAAAGAAGTTAATGAATTTATCACTGCTGAAGTGAAAGCCATCCTCTCTTGGGGAATGCTGCTCTTTAGTAGCTTTGTGACAGTATCAAAAACACATTTTGGATTGTTCTTATTTCCCTCAATTAAGTTGGAAAAATAGGATGATTCAGCAGCAGTGAGGGCTCTTCAATACTGCACGGTACTGTCTTTCCAAGCTAGTCGGAAGACTTCCAGTTTGGTGTAGCGCCATTTATATTCTATACCAGGGAGCTTGTTTTTGTATGACAAATGTTTTTAGTTTTTAGGGGTGCGACTGCATCTAGGGTATTACGCAAGGTAAAATTTAGTTTCTCAATGAGGTGGTTAACTGATTTTTGTACTCTGACTTCCTTGGGTAGGCAGAGGGAGTCTGGAACGGTATCTAGGAATCTTTGGGTTGCCTGAGAATTTATAGCATGACTTTTGATGATCCTTGGTTGGGTTCTGAGCAGATTTTTTGTTGCGATTGCAAACGTAATGAAGTGGTGGTCCGATAGTCCAGGATTATGAGGAAAAACATTAAGATCCACAACAGTTAATCCACGGGGCAAAACTAGGTCCAGAGTATGACTGTGACAGTGAGTAGGTCCGGGGACATGCTGGACGAAACCCAGTGAGTCGATGATGGCTTCGAAAGCCTTTTGGAGTGGGTCTGTGGACTTTTCCATGTGAATATTAAAGTCACCAAAAATGTGAATATTATCTGCCATGACTACAAAGTCAGATAGGAATTCAGGGAACTCAGTTAGGAACGCTGTATATGGCCCAGGGGGGCTGTAAACAGTAGCTATAAAAAGTGATTGAGTAGGCTGCATAGATTTCATGACTCGCAGCTCAAAAGACGAAATAGAAATTGAAATTTGATATCATTAATGTTAGCAACACCTCCACCTTTGCGAGATGCTTGGAGGATATGGTCACTAGTGTAACCAGGATGCCTCATTTAACACAGTACATTGATCAGGCTTAAACCATGTTTCAGTCAGGCCAATCACATCAAGATTATGATCAGTGATTAGTTAATTGACTATAACTGCCTTGGAAGTGAGGGATCTAACATTAATTAGCCCTATTTTGAGATATAAGGTATCACAATCTCTTTCAATAATGGCAGGAATGGAGGAGGTCTTTATTCCATTGCTAAGGCAAACACCATCATGTTTAGTTCTCAATTTGGATAGCTGAGCTGACTACACTGACTGTGCTAACAGCCTGCTGCCTGGCCTGCTATCTCATTGTGGAGCTAGGGGAGTTAGGGGAGTTAGAGCCCCGTCATTGTTCGTAGATAAGATGAGAGCACCCCTCCGAGGAAGAGGGCCAATTATCTACAAATTATATATTTTGGGAGAGGCAGAAAATAGTTTTCAACCAGCGATTGAGTTGTGAGACAGCTGTAGAGCTCATCACTCCCCCTAACTGGGAGGGGGCCAGAGACAATTACTCGAAGCCGACACATCTTTCTAGCTGATTTACATGCTGAAGCTATGTTGCGCTTGGTGACCTCTGACTGTTTCATCCTAACATCGTTGGTGCCGACGTAGATAACAATATCCCTATACTCTCTACACTCGCCAGTTTTAGCTTTAGCCAGCACCATCTTCAGATTAGCCTTAACGTCGGTACCCTGCCCCCTGGTAAACAGTGTATGATCGCTGGATGATTTGTTTTAAGTCTAATACTGCGGGTAATGGAGTCACCAATGACTAGAGTTTTCAATTTGTCAAAGCTAATGGTGGGAGGATGCCTCATTTAACACAGTGTCTCAGACCCATCAAGTTAACGGGAGGAGTAGAGACCAGAGAAGGCACGGCCTCTGACTCCGACTCGCTGCTTAATGGGGGAGAACCGGTTGAAAGTTTCTCTCGGCTGATTGAGCGACACCGGTTGAGCATTCCTACCGCATTTCCTTCCATGAGAAGGTTGTCTGGCTGTGGGGACTGTGCGAGGGGATTTATACTACTATGTGTACTTACTGGTGGCACAGACTGGGACAGAGAGACTCAAAAACAGCTTCTATCTCCAGGCCATCAGGCTGTTAAACAGTCACCACTAGCCGGTCTCCACCAATTACCCTGCCCTGAACTTTAGTCACTGTTACTTGCCGGCCACCACCGGGTACTCAACCCTGCACCTTAGAGACTGCTGCCCTATGTTCCTTTGTCATTGAACACTTCAATAATGTTTACATGCTGTTTTACATTTACTGTTTTCATAAACAACATGACCAAAAGTATGTGGACACCTTCTCGTTGAACATCTTATTCAATTCATGGGAATTAATATGGAGTTGGTCCCCACTTTGCTACTGTAACAGCCTCCACTCTTCTGGGAAGGCTTTCCACTAGAGGTTGGAACGTTGCTGCGAGGACTTTCTTCCATTTAGCCACAAAAGTATTAGTGAGGTTGGGCGATTAGGCCTGGCTCGCAGTCAGCATTCCAATTAATCTCAAAGGGGTTGGGTGGGGTTGAGGTCAGGGCTCCGTTCAGGCCAGTCAAGTTCTTCCACACCGATCTCAACAAACATTTTCTGTTTGGACCTTGCTTTGTGCGCGGGGGAATTGTCATGCTGAAACAGGAAAAGGCCTTCCCCAAACTGTGTGCTCGATTTTATACACTTGTCAGCAAACGTGATGTGGCTGAAATAGCTGAATCCTCTAATTTGAAGAGCTGTCCACATACTGCTGTATATATAGTGTATATCAAATCAAATCAAATTTTATTTCTCACATGCGCCGAATATAACAGGTATGCCGACCTTACCGTGAAATGCTTACTAACAAACACTTAACCCACAATGCAGTTCAAGAAAGAGTTCAGAAAATAGTTACTAAATAAACTAAAGTAGAAAACAATTCAAAGGTAACACAATAAGATAACAATAACGATGCTATATACAGGGGGGAACCGATACCAAGTCAATGTGCGGGGGTACAGGTTAGTTGAGGTCATTTGTACATGTAGGTAGGGGTAAAGTGACTATGCATAGATAATAGACCGTGTGTAGCAGCAGTGAAAAAACAAGTGGGGGGGGGTCAATGTAAATAGTCCGGGTGGCCATTTGATTGATTGTTCAGCAGTCGTATGGCTTTGGGGTAGAAGCTGTCAAGGAACCTTTTGGTCCTAGGCTTGGTGCTTGTATATAGGTCCTGGATGGCAGGACGCTTGGCCCCAGTGATGTACTTGGCCATACGCCGCAACCCTCTGTAGGGCCTTACGGTGAGATGTCGAGCAGTTTGCATATCAGGCGGTGATGCGACCGCTCAGGATGCTATCGATGGTGTGGCTGTAGAACGTTTAGAGGATCGAGGGTCCCATGCCAAATCTCCAGAGTGGGAAAAGGTGTTGTTGTGCTCTCTTCACGACTTTCTTGGTATGTTTGGACCTTAATGGTTTTTTGGTGATGTGGACACCAATGAACTTGAAACTCGCTCCACCACAGCCCCGTCAATGTTAATGGGGGCCTTTTCAGCCCGCCTTTTTCTGTAGTCCACGATCAGCTCCTTTGTCTTGCTCACATTGAGAGAGAGGTTTTCCTGGCACCACACTGCCAGGTCTCTGACCTCATCCCTATAGGCTGTCTCATTGTTGTCGGTGATCAGGTGAGTGATATATCAGTGATATGGTTATTTGGTAAGTTGCTGTTTCGTACATATGAATTGATTACAATGAATTTATGTTTTCATTCTTCAGAGAACCTGTGAAGGGGGAGGTGAAATATGACTGACAGTAGGATGGTGAGGGAAGACTGAGTGTAAGCCACAGAGGAAGACAGAGTGCCATTCATATCAGAGTGTTTCTGCCTCACAAAACCATCCAGATGAATCTGTTTTATCGGGGCTGCTAACACTGGTGCCCTTTTTACCTCTGACAAATCAGTTGAAATTGCTAAACGGGCTAGGATAGTGGCATTATTTCTGATCCTGTGACATTGGATAATTTAATACGTCTACGCTTCCCACATAAACCTACGGAACTGACACCCATAAACAAATACAAGTAGGTCGAGTGAAGGTCGAGTGATGCGTTGTTGGCTCAGGTCTAGCGATACGTGCCACGGCACGTTTTAACGTTGGCCTTCATGAATTGTTCCCGAACGCCAGGTAAACAATGGTGTATGTATTGGATTCCACTTCATGAGACATGGACAATCCTTCCAGAAGAACAGAACATTACTTTCCTAAACTAGCCGAGGAGTGGATAGGATTTATGATGGCCTTTCCTAACCTAGCCGAGGAGTGAGTGGGATTTATGATGGCCTTTCCTAAACTAGCCGAGGAGTGAGTGGGATTTATGATGGCCTTTCCTAAACTAGCCGAGGAGTGGGTGAGATTTATGATGGCCTTTCCTAAACTAGCCAAGGAGTGGGTGGGATTTATGATGACCTCTCCTAACCTAGCCGAGGAGTGGATAGGATTAATGATGACCTTTCCTAAACTAGCCGAGGAGTGGATAGGATGAATGATGACCTTTCCTAAACTAGCCGAGGAGTGGATAGGATTTATGATGGCCTTTGCTAACCTAGCCGAGGAGTGGGTGAGATTTATGATGACCTTTCCTAACCTAGCCAAGGAGTGGGTGAGATTTATGAAAGCTAAGCACATTTTGCTTTTCTTTCCATTTGTTTTGGTCAATCTCATGATTGTGAGAAGTCTGAAGATTTATGACGTCGGAGGAACCGAGACGTTCTATCAAGGGTGTGAAACCTGGAGAGCAAATAGCTTTTTCCCTGCTATCCCACACTGAGAGAAAGTTATCCTACTCTCCAGGGACCTTGCCCGGAGAAAAATACAGTGTAATAAATGGACAACACAATCACTGTGATTGCTACTGGAGTGCTTGGAGGCTAAAATAAAACATGGAGAAATCAACACGTTGATGGAATGAACGATAAGAAGCTAGGCAATTTGGGATAAGTTAATCAATCGGAGGTCTTTTCCGTCTAAGAACGATTCATCTCTGAGGCCAGCTCATCTCCACATTCTGGTCGTCGATATATCTGGATGAAGGGCATAGCTTTATTGAACGCTTGTAATCATTAGATGCTTTAGATACAAATTAATTTACTCAGTTCCTAAGATCTGTGTAGAGTGGGAGAGGGAGGGAGAGAGAGAGAGAGAGAGAGAGAGAGAGAGAGAGAGAGAGAGAGAGAGAGAGAGAGAGAGAGAGAGAGAGAGAGAGAGAGAGAGAGAGAGAGAGAGAGAGAGAGAGAGAGAGAGAGAGAGAGAGAGAGAGAGAGAGAGAGAGAGAGAGAGAGAGAGAGAGAGAGAGAGAGAGAGAGAGACAAACCTTCCTTAACAAAGCCATCACCTACAGAGAGATGAACCTGGAGAAGAGTCCCCTAAGCAAGCTGGTCCTGGGGCTCTGTTCACAAACACAAACACACCCTACAGAGCCCCAGGACAACAGCACAATTAGACCCAACCAAATCATGAGAAAACAAAAAGATAATTACTTAACACATTGGAAAGAATTAACAAAAAAACAGAGCAAACTAGAATGCTATTTGGCCCTACACAGAGAGTACACAGCGGCAGAATACCTGACCACTGTGACTGACCCAAAATTAAGGAAAGCTTTGACTATGTACAGACTCAGTGAGCATAGCCTTGCTATTGAGAAAGGCCGCCGTAGGCAGACATGGCTCTCAAGAGAAGACCGGCTATGTGCTCACTGCCCACAAAATGAGGTGGAAACTGAGCTGCACTTCCTAACCTCCTGCCCAATGTATGACCATATTAGAGAGACATATTTCCCCCAGATTACACAGATCCACAAAGAATTCGAAAACAAATCCAATTTTGAAAAACTCCCATATCTTTTGGGTGAAATTCCACAGTGTGCCATCACAGCAGCAAGATTTGTGACCTGTTGCCACGAGAAAAGGGCAACCAGTGAAGAACAAACACCATTGTAAATACAACCCATATTTATGCTTATTCATTTTATCTTGTGTCCTTTAACTATTTGTACATTGTATATATATATATATATAATATGACATTTGTAATGTCTTTTTTTTAAACTTCTGTATGTGTAATGTTTACTGTTAATTTTTGTTGTTTTTCACTTTATATATTCACTTTGTATGTTGTCTACCTCACTTGCTTTGGCAATGTTAACACATGTTTCCCATGCCAATAAAGCCCTTGAATTGAATTGAATTGAATTGAATTGAGAGAGAGAGAGAGAGAGAGAGAGAGAGAGAGAGAGAGAGAGAGAGAGAGAGAGAGAGAGAGAGAGAGAGAGAGAGAGAGAGAGAGAGAGAGAGAGAGAGAGAGACTCAAAAAGGCACCAGAGTGACATTGTCTCTTCTGCCACTCTGAAGAATGAAGGCCAACATTAAAATGTTGCAAGACTTTTCTGTCTTTTTCTCCCTTCTCTCTCCTCCGCTCCATTAGTGCTTGAAGTGTGCGGCGTTGAACTTTTATGCGGCTAACAAACAGCTAGGAAATTGATTCCTGGGTTATACTGTATGATATCGGTAGAAAAAAACGGAGAGAGAAAAATCCCCTCCACCCCATCGAGCAGCAGTCTTGAGGCTGACTCTGTCAGGATTTGGCCAGGGTTGTTCCGGTTTTTGGTCACTAGATGCCCCCATTGTGCCTTTTGACCTTTTGTTTTCCCTTGATCCCCATTATTATTTGCACCTGTGCCTCGTTTCCCCTGATTGTATTTAAACCCTTTGTTTTCCCCAGTTCTGTGCTCTGTGTTTGTATGTTAGCACCCAGCCCTAGTACTCTGTGTACTCTTGTTGAACCTGGTGGACTCTCTTGAGGAATTCTGTTTTTTGTTCTTGTTTATTTGTTTTTTGAGTATCTTTTGAGGCTTTTTGTGCTATACTTTCCACCTTGTGGATTTACCTTTTTGTCTTGGAGGATTACCTTTGTTCTTATGGAATTCCTTTTGAGGTTGTGGAGTTACATGTTTTCCTGAAGAACTTCACTTTTTACTTCATTAAATACACCGTCTCAAGTACTGCTGTGTCTGCCTCATCTTCTGGGTTCTGCCGGCTATTCGTGGCTCAGTTGGTTAAGTGACTGTTTCTCACTCCGGAGACCCGGGTTCGTAACCGGGTCCTGACAGACTCCTAGGTATCTGTTGCTGGTTGTACTGAATCGACATATGCTTATCATCCCCCCTTCCTAATATTGTGTTGCACCCCCTTTTGCCCGATCAGAAGAGCCTCAATTGGTCGGGGCATGGATTCTACAAATGGGTCGAAAGTGTTCAGTAGGGATGTTTGCCCATGTTGACTCCAGTGCTTCCCACAGTTGTGTCAAGTTGGCTGGATGTCCTTCTTGACACACCCGGGAAACTGTTGAGCGTGAAAAACCAAGCAGAGTTGCAGTTCTTGAGGCAAACCAGTGTGCCTGGCACCTACTACCATCACCTGTTAGAAGTAACTTAATTATTTTGTCTTGCCCATTCACTCTCTGAACGGCACACATACACAATCCGTCTCAATTTTCTCAAGGCTTAAAAATCCTTCTTTAACCTGTCTCCTCCCCTTCATCTACACCGATTGAAGTGGAGATTTGATGTCAATAAGGGATCATAGCTTTCACCTGGATTCACCTGGTCAGTCTATGTCATGGAAAGAGCAGGTGTTCCTAATATTTTGTACTCTCAGTGTAGATTAGTCTAATATTATCTGCAATGTCAAGCCATATTTAATAGTGTAGTTTCCAGCAGCGAACGGGAGCACCTGGAGGAGTAAATCATGCTAGGACGATGTGGACAGCGTGGCTATGGTCACTGTTCTAATACGTCGCATAATTCTGTTATCATTTGTTGTTGGCGTAATTTCCTCTCTGAGTTGTGTCCATTACCGTGAGGTGAGGACAAGATTCACACACGGTTCATGAAAAGGTTGGAATTGAGGGGCAATTAAGTTTGTGCTGTTGTCCATTGTCATGACATGAGGTGTTCCAGAATCTGCGAGCACAAAAATGTGTATTGTGGCATTAAAGGACTTCCTTCACTAAGATGTCTAAACTGTACCTGTTGTCTTCATATTGTGTTTACGTTGTGTTAGTGTGTACTGAAGTTGCGGTGCACTCAAACTACTGAACCAAATCTCCCATACAAGGTACCATGCTTGCTACGACGTTAGTATATTTAACATTCCAATTTAATTACATAGGTCAACAAGACGTGTGTCTTTTTGAAAACTCTTCACCTCAATAGCTAAATATTATAGGCAGGATCAGAACAGGCAGGCCAATCCACTGTATCGCAGCTTCAGGATCATGGCTTATCAACTAGCCATGACCCAGAGATGCAATTAGCATGAGATGTTATTAGCATGTGATTCTGAATGGGTGATCTTTAAGTGTGCTGCATTTGTAACGGTTCGTTTGAAGGAGCTCATTAAGAGGCATGGCCACAGGAGCCATTTAAAAGGTTGTAAATGCCGGAGGACAGAAGGACTGTCAGACTGGCCAGGATTGGAGGAGGGAAGTTCCAACAACACACCCAGACAGAGCAATGTTCACTACGGCATGTCAAAGTGAAATGTTTTGCAACGTAAAAGGAAAAGATGTGTTTTAATTGGACATGTTTAGGTATAAGGGGAGGGCATTTCCAAATGTTATCTCCCTACTGAACACTGCCCAACTCTTTTATGTGACGTGATAGCTGCAGTATACGCAGGCTCATTTTGTTTTGTTATCTCTTTTTCTAATATGACTCTTTATTGGGGCGGCAGCGTAGTCTAGTGGTTAGAGCGTTGGACTAGTAACCGGAAGGTTGCGAGTTCAAACCCCCGAGCTGACAAGGTACACACACAATCTGTCGTTCTGCCCCTGAACAGGCAGTTAACCCACTGTTCCCAGGCCGTCATTGAAAATAAGAATGTGTTCTTAACTGGCTTGCCTGGTTAAATAAAGGTAAAATAAAATTCATGTCTTGTGTTTATAGCATGCTAACCCTTCAGCTGCCTTTCTTTCACCTTTCAAAAGGGGTTGGGATTAATGGTGCATTCAGCCGATTCACAATGGTTGTTCACAATCCCTCATCATTTGTTATTTTGGAATGCGAAGTGAATACTGAGACAATTGTCATACACACATTGTTGATGGCATATAAAGAACCAGTCATAGGAAGGCACATGAACATTTGTTGTGTGCTGCAATCCTTATTGGTTAGGTAAGAGAAAGACACTCTGACAAATGTGTTTTCTCATAAGATAGAAATAAAGAAGAAACGCTAATCACATATTTTTTTGTGGAATTATTAAATATGTTCTGTTTGAATTCCTATCTAATTGAAGTGTATAAATCATCATATTGTACCATCAGGTTAAGAGCAGTGATATCATCTTCTGTCTCGTAGACCTAAATCATCTTTATTAACAATAATGTGAAGCCAACTCATAAAAAGACAGAGTGATATTGTGAAAGTACTGTATGTGTGGACAAATCCCAGAGTAGATCATTGCAATGGTGGACACCACAGGAGGTTGGTGGGACCTCAACTGGGGAGGACGGGCTCATGGTAACGGCTGGAGCGGAATAGTTGGAATGGCATTAAATACATTAGACACGTAGCTTCCATTATAATGAGCAGTTCTCCCCTCACCAGCCTCCTGCCCAAGCCCCTGCTCATCTCTCATGAGAGCTTTATCTGATGTGGAGTCATGGACCAGTAGACATGTGCTTCTACTATGTGCTATCAGATTATGTTATGGGATCTTCTCATGTGTGGGGACAGACATCCACCATAATGACAAATTACATCTCCATGAGTGATGACTCGGGCTCAGTGAAGCCGCTGCTCATTCCTCATCATTCGCACCCATTAACAGAGCATGTCTGTGACTCACGTCGCACAGCCCAGTCACCTGGCTGATGTGTACTGTACAGGCATGACACCTCCGTCATATAACGAGCCTTTAACATGTAGGGTTGGCCCCCGGTTCTCCAACACGCTGACGATTGCTGTGAATGTAAATCTTCCTCACTACTAAGCCCCGCATTTCTCAGTTTCACCGTAGGTCCTTCTTTTTATGAGTCAACAGTGTGGTGGCGATGACTCTCGGGGCATGAAACGCCAAGTTATTGCACTTCATTACGTGCCATCACTATTAATCTGTGATAGGGTTTCCATCACACACTTGCAACGAAGTAAAGCGGTCCCCGAGGGCTACCTGGTGTAAATCAATCTATATTTGACTGCTGTACTAAAAGCATAGAATGGGCACCATTCATAGCCAGTAGACACCATTGTATCTATAAAGAGATCTAAGGACCATATAGAACAAAACCCACTTAGAGACTCACTCTACTGACCAATCACAATGCTCCTACCCCCCTTTGTAGAATCAGATCTGACAGGGTTTCATAAGCCAGGGCTCCCGAGTGGCACAGCGATCTAAAGCACTGCATCTCTAGTGCTAGAGGCATCACTACAGACCCTGGTTTGATTCCAGGCTGTTTCACAACCAGACATGATTGGTAGTCCCATAGGGCCATGCATAATTGGCCCAGTGTCGTCCGGAGTAGGCCGCCATTGTAAATAAGAATTTGTTCTTAACTGGCTTGTCAAGTTAAATAAAGGTTCAATTAAATATCTGTAAGCAATATGGTAAAAACTCCCCTTATTAAAATATTTCTTATAGATACTGTACCTGATATTCTATAAAATATATTGCTGACTGTCTAGTATTCATGCTGACTATTTACAAAATATTGTGTCATTGCCATGTGTGATCCGCTGTGTTGCAATGTCTGTTCTTGTGCTCTGACTGTTCTGTATTGAATTTGTGTTTGTCATCAGGCCCTGTCCTTCTGGGTTGTCATGTCTATCTTGTCCTGTGATTTCAATGATTATTTGTTATTTAATTTATTGCACCACACTTCCCAGTCGTCACTGGCCAGGCCCTCATTGTGAATAAGAATTTGTTCTTAATTGACTCACCTCTGTAATTACAGGTAAAATAAATATTAGAGGGCATGGGGGAAGAATATTCCAATATAGTGTATAGCTATCCATTCCTCCCAGATCTCCACAAGTGCATAGGGGCTAGGGACTAGGGTTTGGGGCTAGGGGATAGGGGATAGGGGCTAGAGGGTAGGGGATATGGGGTAGGAGGTAGGGGTAGGGGGAATAGTGGCTAGGGGGCTAAGGGATAGGGGTTGCTTTGAGATTGGCCGTACAGTACATTGGAGGTAAAAGAGAGAGAAAGGAAGAGGGAAGGAGAAAGAGAGAGAGTAAAATAGAGAGAAGAAGAGGGGAGGAGGAAGAGGGGAGGAGAAAGAGAGAGTGAGATGTTTCTATGGCATGTGAACAGTGGGAGGTGGGCAACCCTATTAGGAGCTCCTCCATGCTTATGAAACAGCCCCGATATATCTGTCTGTACATTCTCGCCATTTAGGTTTTTTGCATCAGCAAACCTTGTATGCACTGACAAGTTTTCCTTTCCCCTTAAAGGCTTGATAAATAATGAATTTTCAATCATGCGCTGGACAGGAATGTGACTGCAGGGAATGTGTACTTGACCCTCAGACCTTACATACAGCATGTGCTGAGCTGAGCTGTTAACAACATAGATCTGTCTGTGCCTCCTCCTCTTGCCTCTGCACTCAGTGCACACTGTACTGTACACATTCTCCATGTCCCTGTCACTGGGCCCCAGCAGCACATCTGGGGGCTATTCATTTGGCACCAAATGGGACGAAAAAGCACTGAAACACAAATGGACTACCTGGATTTGACTTTCCTTTACAAAACCTTTTTAAATGTTTTAAATATTTGTCTGCTGCGTTCTCTAATGAATACAACCATGGTTTTGGCACCCATGTTCGTTACCACATGAAGTGTTGTTATAAATTGGTAGGAACATAGAGGGATGAGAGGGTGGGTCGGAAGGGAAGAGTGTGGTGACACGTCACCATAACGTGTTAGCAGGAAGTGTCTCTCACCATGTTACATTTTTTATTTCACCTTTATTTAATCAGGTACGCCAGTTGAGAACAAGTTCTCATTTACAACTGCGAACTGGCCAAGATAAAGCAAAGCAGTTCGACACATACAACAACACTGTAACGCTCCGGGTGTCGTGGGTGTGGAGTCAGACGCAGGAAACCAAGAGTTCACTACTGTGCTATTTAATGCACTCACGAAACACTGGGTGCTCCAAAACAAATGCCCCAAACACGGGGGAGGAAAACAGTCCAGCAGAATACACGACCAGGAACAAACACAGGGGAGGAAAACAGTCCAGCAGAATACACGGCCAGGAACAAACACAGGGGAGGAAAACAGTCCAGCAGAATACATGACCAAGAACAAACACAGGGAGAAATACATGACAGTCCAGAACAAACACAGGGGAGGAAAACAGTCCAGCAGAATACATGACCAAGAACAAACACAGGGGAGGAAAACAGTCCAGCAGAATACATGACCAAGAACAAACACAGGGGAGGAAAACAGTCCAGCAGAATACACGGCCAAGCATGGCCAGCTTAGAAATAGCCAGGAGCAACAGAGCATCACTCCCTTTTCTTCATAGAGCCAGTTTCTGTTTCTCTGTTTGAGGACATATAGCTACTGTGTGATCCTTCATGTGTAAAAGCAAGGCGAAGGAGAACACACACAGAGGCCAAGCCCTACTGCCCTAATCATTATGTAGTCACAATAGATGCGGTTTGCAGGAAAAACTATATAGCCAGTAGATTCCTCCTTGGTTCAAGGGAATTATGGGAGATTTCCCTAGGGGGCTGTTCTAGGCCTATCATCTAAGGGAGGAGGAGAAATGGATATCTCCCCCATAAAACTTGATTGTTATTTTTGAGCGAATGGGGACAGCGATTAAAATGGTTGACATTTCAAAAGCATAATTACAATGTGGCCATGATTGACTGTGACTGATCTATGACGGGCATGCTGTTATTGCTACTTGACGGTTTACTAGAAGCTGGGAGAATGATATGTACTGATATTTCATATTTCCCTGTTGGAATAGTTGTTTGTTTTTTTGTCACAAATGTAACCAGCATGATATGAACATAAATGAGTTATTTGATCCTTAGTGCCACTTCAATATCTATATTGAAGGAGTTTTTCCCCCTTCCATTACACGTCTGAAATGCTATCATGTAGACTCCTTGTTTCAGTGGAGTGCTGCTATCTCTCTATGGGAAGATAAGAGATCCCCTGAAACCCTTATCTGCTCAGAGGGAGGACTGTCCCTTAATGAAGTGCACTGCACACACACACACACACACACACACACACACACACATGTGCACACACATACTTGTTTACTTGATGTCTTAATGCCTTTATTCAAGTTGTAATCTGAAAGGCAAGTGTATTGAGGGAGGAGGGAGCACTTTGTAAAAGGTTGGAGCAGAGGGGCCCCAGCTAGTTTCATGGATGAATGGACAGTTCTTATTTGTGTCTTTATAAACCTGTCAAGAACCTGTTAGGAATCGTTATGGCTAATAGAGGAAACAGAAAAAGAAATTGAGTAAGATGTCATTTCAATTTATGTGATTGTAGCCAGTATTTACCTTGTATTTAATCAGGCGTCTCTCTTGAGGAATGGATAAAAACTAAGTATATCAAACGTTAGGAACACATTCGGAATATTGAGTTTGCCCTCAGAACATTCTCCATTTTCCGAGGCACGGACTCTACAAGGTGTCCACAGCTCCACAGGGATGCTGGCCCATGCCTAGAGCAGGTGTTGCTAATGCTTTGTCCATATATGTATAAAATGAGCAAAAAAAGAAACATCCTCTCACTGTCAACTGTGTTTATTTTCAGCAAACTTAACATGTGGACAATATTTGTATGAACATAACAAGATTCAACAACTGAGACATAAACTGAGCAAGTTCCAGACATGTGACTAACAGAAATGGAATAATGTGTCCCTGAACAAAGGGGTGGTCAAAATCAAAAGTAACAGTGGTCACCAGCTGCATTAAGTAATGTAGTACATCTACTCCTCATGGATTGCACCACATTTGCCAGTTCTTGCTGTGAGATGTTACCCCACTCTTCCACCAAGGCACCTGCAAGTTCCCGGACATTTCTGGGAGGAATGGCCCTAGCTCTCACCCCCCGATCCAACAGGTCCCAGACGTGCTCAATGGGATTGAGATCCGGGCTCTTTGCTGGCCCTTGCAGAACACTGACATTCCCGTCTTGCAGGAAATCACGCACAGAACAGGCAGTGTGGCTGGAGGAATTGTCATGATGGAGGGTCATGTCAGGATGAGCCTGCAGGAAGGGTACCACATGAGGGAGGAGGATGTCCTCCCTGTAACGCACAGCATTGAGATTGCCTGCAAAGACAACAGGCTCAGTCTGATGATGCTGTGACACATCGCCCCAGACCATAACGAATCCTCCACCTCCAAATCGATCCCGCTCCAGAGTACAGGCCTCGGTGTAAAGCTCATTCCTTCAACGACAAACGTGAATCTGACCATCACCCGTGGTGAGACAAAACCATCACTCCTCAGTGAAGAGCACTTTTTGCCAGTCCTGTCTGGTCCAGCGACGGTGCGTTTGTGCCCATAGGCGACATTGTTGAAGGTGATGTCTGGTGAGCATCTGTCTTATAACAGGCCTACAAGCCCTCAGTCCAGCCTCTCTCCGCCTGTTGCGGACAGTCTGAACACTGATGGAGGGATTGTGCATTCCTGGTGTATCAGGCAGTTGTTGTTGCCATCCTGTACCTGTCCCGCAGGTGTGATATTCGGATGTACCGATCCTGTGCAAGTGTTGTTAAACGTGGTCTGCCACTGCAAGGACAATCAGCTGTCCGTCCTGTCTCCCTGTAGCACTGTCTTAGGCGTCTAAGTTTTCATAACTGTGACCTTAATTGCCTACCGTCTGTAAGCTGTTAGTGTCTTAACGACCATTCCACAGGTACATGTTCATTAATTGTTTATGGTTCATTGAACAAGTATGGGGAACAGGGTTTAAACCCTTTACAATGAAGATCTGTGAAGTTATTTGGATTTCGCCAAATTCTCTTTGAAAGACAGGGTCCTGAAAAAGTGACGGTTCTTTATTTGCTGATTTAATATATATAAATATACATATACTGTATGTATTTATATGTATATATATATATATATATATTTATATTACATTTCCTATATTTATATATTGTCTATATATATAAAAACTATTGAAGTCGGAAGTTTACATAGACAGGTTGGAGTCATTAAAACTCATTTTTCAACCACTCCACAAATGCCTTGTTATCAATCTACAGTTTTGTCAAGTTGGTTAGGACATCTACTTTGTGCATGACACAAGTCATTTTTCCAACAATAGTTTACAGACAGATTATTTCACTTATAATTCACTGTATCACAATTCCAGTGGATCAGAAGTTTACATACACTAAGTTGACTGTGCCTTTTAACACCTTGGAAAATTCCAGAAAATTGTGTCATG
Organism: Oncorhynchus gorbuscha; assembly: GCF_021184085.1. NCBI lineage: Eukaryota > Metazoa > Chordata > Actinopteri > Salmoniformes > Salmonidae > Oncorhynchus > Oncorhynchus gorbuscha. Next base: position 72,697,895 of record NC_060184.1, on the reverse strand, counting down.
GCTTTAGAAGCTTCTGATAGGCTAATTGACATCATTTGAGTCAGTTGGAGGTATACCTGTGGATGTATTTCAAGGCCTACCTTCAAACTCAGTGCCTCTTTGCTTGACATCATGGGAAAATCAAAAGAAATCAGCCAAGACCTCGGGAAAAATAATTGTAGACCCCCACTGTCACGCCTTGGTCATTGTATCTTGTGTTTTTGTTATATGTTTGGGTAGGCCAGGGTGTGACATGGGTTTATATGTTGTATTTCGTATTGGGGTTTGTATTAATTAGGAGTGTGTATTAGTAGGGGTGTGTCTAGTTAGGCTTGGCTGCCTGAGGCGATTCCTAATTGGAGTCAGCTGATTCTAGTTGTCTCGGATTGGGAACCGTATTTAGGTAGCCTGAATGCGCGTTGTATTTCGTGGGTGATTGTACCTGTCTTAGTGTTAGTCACCAGATAGGCTGTAATTTGTTTCACTTGTTTGTTGTTTTGTATTTTCTATTATTTCATGTACCGCTTTTTCTTTATTAAAGGTCATGAGTAACCCACACGCTGCATTTCGGTCTGCCTCTCTACAAACAACAGACGAATATCGTTACAGAATCACCCACCACGATTCACAGACCGAGCAGCGTGTGAACTGGCAGGAGCTAAAGGAGGACGATATGGACGGCAGAAGCAGGGATTATACGACGTGGGAAGAAATCGACAGGTGGGCAGCCGACCCAGTGCGTGTGCAGGAGCCCGCCTGGGATTCCCTACAGCAATGCGAAGAGGGCTATACACGGATGGAATCGAGAAGGAAAGCATTGCTATACAGAGAGAAAACTGAAGGTAACAGGGGAAAGCGCAGAGAGAGAGTGGCTGAGTCAGGAAACAGACCTGAGCCTACTCTCCCTGTTAATCGTGAAGAGCAGTTGCAATGGGAGAGAATGCATCATTTGGAGATTTGGACATGGGAGGAGGAATTAGACGGTCAAGGACCCTGGGAGCAGCCGGGAGAATATCGCCGTCCCAAGGAGGAAATAGAGGCTATGAGGAGGCAGCACGGCGACGCGGTTGGAAACCGGAAAAACAGCCCAAAAAATTATTGGGGGGGAGCTAGAAGGGAGAATAGTTATGCCAGGTAGGAAACCTGCGCATACTCCCTGTGCTCACCGTTGGGCTAGAGAGACCGGGCAGGCACCGTGTTATGCTATGGAGCGCAAGGAGCCAGCTGCGACTCATACCAGCCCTTCCTATTGGCCGGGCTAGAGTGGGCAGCGAGCCAGGTAAGCTTGGGCAGGCTCGGTGCTCAAGAGCTCCAGTGCGCCTGCACGGTCCGGTCTATCCAGAGCCACCTCTACACACCAGTCCTCCGGTAGCAGCTCCCCGCACCAGGCTTCCTGTGCGTGTCCTTGCGCCAGTACCACCAGTTCCAGCACCACGCACCAGGCCTCCAGTGCGCCTCGCCTGTTCAGCGCAGCCAGTGCTTTTCTCCCCTCCTGTGCTGCCAGAGTCTCCCGCCTGTTCAGCTCAGCCAGAGCTTTTCTCCTCTCCTGCGCTGCCGGAGTCTCCTGTCTGTCCAGCGCCACCTGTGCTCCCAGTCGGCCCAGCGCGTCCAGTGCGCATCGCCTGTTCAGCACAGCCAGTGCTTTTCTCCCCTCCTGCGCTGCCGGAGTCTCCCGCTTGTTTAGCGCAACCAGAGCTGTTCTCTTCTCCTGCGCTATCAGAGTCTCCCGCTTGTTTAGCGCAACCAGAGCTGTTCTCCTCTCCTGCGCTGCCGGAGTCTCCTGTCTGCCCAGCGTCACCAGTCTGCCAGGATCCGCCAGAAGTGCCAGTCTGCCAGGATCCGCCAGAAGTGCCAGTCTACCAAGATCTTCTAGATCGGCCAGACAACCTTAATCATCCAGGTCCACCAGCCAGCCAGGATTTACCGGAGCCTACTACCTGCCTGAGCTTCCTCTCAGTACTGAGCTTCCTCTCAGTACTAGGCTCCCTCTCTGTACCGGGCTCCCTCTCTGTACCGAGCTCCCTCTCAGTACCGGGCTTCCCCTCAGTACCGGGCTTCCCCTCAGTACCGGGCTTCCCCTCAGTACCGGGCTTCCCCTCAGTACCGGGCTGCTTCGGTCCCGGGCTGCCCCTCTGTCCCGGGCTGCCCCTCTGTCCCGGGCTGCCCCTCTATCCCGAGTTGCCCCTCTATCCCGAGTTGCCCCTCTGTCCCGAGTTGCCCCTCTGTCCCAAGTTGCCCCTCTGTCCCGAGTTGCCCCTCTGTCCCGAGTTGCCCCTCTGTCCCGAGCTGCCCCTCTGTCCCGAGCTGCCCCTCTGTCCCGAGCTGCCCCTCTGTCCCGAGCTGCCCCTCGGTCCCGAGCTGCCCCTCGGTCCCGAGCTGCCCCTCGGTCCCGAGCTGCCCCTCAGTTATGTGGGGATCAGGGTGAGGACTATTAGGCCATGGTCGGCGGAGAAAGTGGATTATCCTAGGACGCGAAGGGGAGGAACTAGGACATTGATGGAGTGGGGTCCACGTCCCGAGCCAGAACCGCCACCATGGACAGACGCCCACCCGGACCCTCCCTATGCTCTTGAGGTGCGTCCCGCAGTCCGCACCTTAGGGGGGTTCTGTCACGCCTTGGTCATTGTATCTTGTGTTTTTGTTATATGTTTGGGTAGGCCAGGGTGTGACATGGGTTTATATGTTGTATTTCGTATTGGGGTTTGTATTAATTAGGAGTGTGTATTAGTAGGGGTGTGTCTAGTTAGGCTTGGCTGCCTGAGGCGATTCCTAATTGGAGTCAGCTGATTCTAGTTGTCTCGGATTGGGAACCGTATTTAGGTAGCCTGAATGCGCGTTGTATTTCGTGGGTGATTGTACCTGTCTTAGTGTTAGTCACCAGATAGGCTGTAATTTGTTTCACTTGTTTGTTGTTTTGTATTTTCTATTATTTCATGTACCGCTTTTTCTTTATTAAAGGTCATGAGTAACCCACACGCTGCATTTCGGTCTGCCTCTCTACAAACAACAGACGAATATCGTTACACCCACAAGTCTGGTTCATACTGGGAGCAATTTCAAAACTCCTGAAGGTACCATGTTCACCTGAACAAACAATAGTATGCAAGTATAAACACCATGGGACCACGCAGCCGTCATGCCGCTCAGGAAGGAGACACGTTCTGTCTCCTAGAGATTAATGTATTTTTGTGCGAAAAGTGCAAATCAATCCCAGAACAAAAGCAAAGGACCTTGTGAAGATGCTGGAGGAAACTGGTACAAAAGTGTTTATATCCACAGCAAAACGTGTCCTTTATCGACATAACCTGAAAGGCCGCTCAGCAAGGAAGAAGCCACTGCTCCAAAACCGCCATAAAAAATAGCCAGACTACGGTTTGCAACTGCACATGGGGACAAAGATCGTACTTTTTGGAGAAATGTCCTCTGGTCTGATGAAACAAAAATAGAACTGTTTGGTCATAATGACTATCGTTATGTTTGGAGGAAAAAGGGGGATGCTTGCAATCAGAAGAACACCATCACAGCCATGAAGCACGGGGGTGGCAGCATCATGTTGTGGGGGTGCTTTGCTGCAGGAGGGACTGGTGCACTTCACAAAATAAATGGCATCATTAGGAAGGAGAATTATGTGGATATTTTGAAGCAACATCTCAAGACATTGGCCGCAAATGGGTCTTCCAAATGGATAATGACCCCAAGCAGACTTCCCAAGTAGTGGCAAAATGGCTGAACAAAGTCAAGGTACTGGAGTGGCAATCACAAAGCCCTGACCTCAATCCTATAGAAAATATGTGGGCAGATTTTAAAAAGCATGTGCCTACAAACCTGACTCAGTTACACCAACTCTGTCAGGAGGAATGGGCCAAAATTCACCCAACTTACTGTGGGAAGCTTGTGGAAGGCTACCCGAAAAGTTTGCCCCAAGTTCAACAACTTAAAGGCAATGCTACCAAATACTATTTGAGTGTATGTAAACTTCTGACCCACTGGGAATGTCATGAACGAAATAAACGCTGAAATAAATCATTCTTCCTACTATTATTCTGATGTTTCACATTCTTAAAATAAAGTGGTGATCCTAACTGACCTAAGACAGGTGATTTTTACTAGGATTAAATGTCAGGAATTGTGGAAAACTGAGTTTAAATGCATTTGGCTAAGGTGTATGTAAACATGCTGTAAATGACTATTGTAGCTGGAAACGGCTGATTATTTATGAAATATCTACATAGGAGTACAGAGGCTCATTATCAGCAACCATCACTCCTGTGTTCCAATGGCACCTTGCGTTAGCTAATCTGAGTTGATCATTTTAAAAGACTAATTGATCATTAGAAAACCATTTTGCAATTTGTTACCACAGCTGAAAACTGTTGTGCAGATTAAATAAGCAATATAACTTGCCTTCTTTAGACTAATTGAGTGTCTGGAGCATCAGCATTTGTGGGTTCGATTACAGGCTCAAATTGGCCAGAAACAAATAACTTTCTTCTGAGACTTGTCAGTCTATTCTTGTTCTGGGAAATTAAGGCTATTCTATGCAGAACAGCGCAAACTGGCTCTAACCAGAATAGAAAGAGAATTGGGAGGCCCCGGTGCACAGCTGAGCAAGAGGACAAGTACATTAGAGTGAGAAACAGACACCTCACAAGTCCTCAACTGGTAGCTTAATTGAATAGTACCCGCAAAACACCAGTCTCTACATCAACATAGAAGAGGCGACTCCGGGACGCTGGCCTTCTAGGCAGATTTGCAAATAAAAAGCCATATCTCAGACTGGGAAATAAAAATAAAACTTCACTATGGCCAAAATAACACAGACTCTAGACAGAGGAAGATTGGAAAAAAGTGTTATGGACAGACTAATCTAAGTATGAGGTGTTCGGATCACAAAGAACATTCGTGAGATGCAGAAAAAATGAAAAGGTGCTGGAGCAATGCTTGACGCCATCTGTCACGCCTGGTGGAGGCAATGTGATGGTCTGGGGGTGCTTTGGTGATGGTATAGTGGGAGATGTGTACAGGGTAAAAGGGATCTTGAAGAAGGAATGCCATCACTCCATTTTGAAATGCCATGCCATAGCCTGTGGACGGCGCTTAATTGGAGCCAATTTCCTCCTACAACTGAACAATGACACATAGCACAGATCCAAACTATGCAATAACTATTTAGGGAAGAAGCAGTCAGCTGGTATTTTGTCTATAAGGGAGTGGCCAGCACAGTCACCAGATCTCCACCCTATTGAACTGTTGTGGGAGCAGCTTGACGTAAGAAGTGCACATCAAGCCAATCCAACTTGTGGAATGTGCTTCAGGAAGCATGAGGTGAAATCTCTTCAGATTACCTCAACAAATTGGCAACTAGAATGCCAAATGGAGGATTCTTTAACGAAAGTAAAGTTTGAAGGTCAGATTTATTATTTCAATTAAAAATCATTATTTATAACCTTGTCGACATCTTGACTATATTTTCTATTAATTTTGCAACTCATTTCATGTATTTTTTCAATTCTAAGTGACCCTAAACTTTTGAAGAGTAGTGTATATATGTATATGGACCTGGCAAGAAATCTAGTAATATAGGAATATATTTACATTTGAAGTCGTAAGTTTACATACACCTTAGCCAAATACATTTAGATGTTTTTTTCACAATTCCTGACATTTAATCCTTAGGTCAGTTAAGATCACCACTTTATTTTAAGAATGTGAAATGTCAGAATAATTATAGAGAGAATTATTTCTTTCAGCGTTTATTTCTTTCATCACATTCCCAATGGGTCAGAAGTTTACATACACTCAATTAGTATTTGGTAGAATTGCCTTTAAATTGTTAAACTTGGGTCAAACATTTATAGATGTTTATATATTTATAGATTTCTATCCTATATAAAATATTTGGGCAGAACTGAAAAAGCGTGTGCGAGCAAACCTACAAACCTGACTCAGTTACACCAGCTCTGTCGGGAAAAGTGGGCCAAAATGAAACCAACTTATTGTGGAAAGCTTGGGGAAGGCTACCCGAAATGTTTGACCACCCACGTTAAACAATTTAAAGGCAATACTACCAAATACTAATTGAGTGTATGTACATTTCTGATTCACTGGGGTTATGATTAAAGCAATACAAGCTTAAATAAATTATTCTCTCTACTATTATTCTGACATTTCACTTCTTAAAATAAAGTGGTGATCCTAACTCACCTAAGACAGGGTATTTTACTAGGATTAAATGTCAGGAATTGTGAACAACTGATTTTAAATGTATTCGGCTAAGGTGTATGTTAACTTCCGACTTCAATGTTATATTCTGGGCAACAAAATACTTCACAAAAATTCTCTTCGCTTCTTGGCATCCTAACTGAACCCTAGTGACATGTGTCAAAACAGTCCGCACATATTTTAATGTGAGAACGTGCGCAATGTCAAATGAATGTAGTGAAATGGTAAGAATAAACTGTCAAATATGCCCATCGTCAGTGCTAGAAGTACCTATTGAATAACGCACTCTTATCCAATGTCTTGCAGTCAAGTCACACCATATCCTTCAGTAGGAGCCAGCTCCTTGATAATATACCTCTAGTTGGACCAACACACGCTATAACGCCTCAGAAAAAGCCAACCACTGTTTTCTCCAGCATCGTGATGTCGCAAAAGACAGACCCTGCTTGGCTAACATTGTATTTATAGAGCCAGCAAGCAGACCACATTCGATTGCTTACATCCTAGCATACATCTTAAACATGTTACGCAATATTGCGGTTATGTAACAATTCTGGGAACATAGGGGTTAGCGGGTGCAGCCCATCTAAGAGCCTACTGTGATGCACTGGCATTCTGGGTTTTACCGGCAACCTCTGATACCTCGGGATGGAGAAAGGAAGGAAGACAATATCAGCATCAACCCCTGCGGTGTAAACACATGTAAATCCATATGGACCAACCGTTTATTTATAGGCTCATATAAGGACATATGGAGACTAGGGCGGCAGGTAGCCTAGCGGTTAGAGCTGGTTCAAAAACCCGAGCCAACAAGGTGAAATAAATCCCTTAGATGTGCCCTTGAGCAAGGCACTTAACCCTAATCTGCTCCAGGAGCACCGTAGTATTATGGCTAAACCTGTAAAACAACACATTTCATCTATCTGGTGTAGGTGACAATAAAACATTTATACAGTACATATATCATTTTTTAGGGACTATCGGATCCTGGCAATAATATGGAGGAGATGATAGCAATATGTTCATGTGTTTGTAAGTGCGTCTGTATGCGATTCCACTGGCACACAACCAACCCGAGGTGTCTCAGATGATAGAGCACGATAAAGTCATGTTGGAACTGATATACTGTATGAGCAAAACTATGGGTTCGAAAGTAATATAATTATGCCTGCTAGGATACGAGAGACCCTATTCAATAAAAAACCGGATTAAGTCAACAATAATATTTACCTGGTGATATGAGGGAGGGTTGTTCTAGTGGTAAACATTGTTTTGTAGAAAGCATAACTCCATTGTGCCAAGCACAAACAAATGCTCCCATGCAGCACATGAAAAAATATCTCATTAACTTTTTCCCTGAAGCCCAACTCTGCCGATTGATTGAATAGGGCATTGTCTATTTTTAATTCCTCTTCTCCATTTCATAGGCCTACTAAAAAAAGGTGCCTGGAGGACGCAAAGCGGCTCTCGATTCCTTAACCCTCCCCAGTATTAAATATTCAATCAATCAGGCAGTCGGGCAGAAAGTATGTCCTACCAATTGAATAAGATTAGGAGGAGGACAAGGAGAGCTGGGGAAGCCATTATTTCACAAGGCAGGCAGGGTCAAATAAACACTCTCACATATGAGTTTCAGGCCCCATTATATTAAAAGTGTATTTTGGGTATGATGGTGAGGAGGGGGGTGGCTAAGCCTTTGTTGTATATACAGATTATCTTTATAGCGCCTCACAAGGATGATGAAGCTGTCCCATCAAATGTGGAAGAAATGAAGACTCTTTCCTCAAGACTAAACACACACATACACAGACACACAAACAGACAGACACACACACACAACCAAACATACTTACTGTACACACACACACACACACACACACACACACACACACACACACACACACACACACACACACACACACACACACACACACACACACACACACACACTGTACACACTGTACACACTGTACACACTGTACACACTGTACACACTGTACACACTGTACACACACACACACACACACACACACACACACACACACACACACACACACACACACACACACACACACACACACACACACACACACACACACACACGTATCCTAGAGGTTAGAGCATTGGGCCAGTAACCAAAAGGACATTGGTTCGAATACCCAAGCTGAGAAGGTGAAAAAATCTGCCGATGTGCCCTACTTAACTCTAATTTGTTCCAAGATTGCTGTACTACTAAAACAACACATTTTACTGCCCCTATCTGGTGTATGTTACAATAAAACATATATGCACGCACACACAGGCACAGACAAGACTTACTGTCTCTAAGAATGATGGGGAATGGATATTTTGAATGTTAGACGACACCTTCCCTTATGAAAGAAGATTCATAGTGAGGTTATAAAATGAGGAGTATGTGCTGCTGTGTGGAGACTGCATTAGCATAGCCATTGAGTGCGTCTCACCTTCATTCTAATGCAATTCCTCCTCGTAAATCTTTATTTTTTTACCCTTGTGCAGGCGTAGTACAAAAACACATACGTCCCCTCTTACGAAAGTCTAAAACATGCCCTATCCACTCTCCCTGGACTCTCGGTGAATATTTAACCTTTGAGAAGGTCATTTTATAGGTCGCATTATCTGAAAAATGATCAACCCACCAGGCAAGAAAAGGAACACATATGTTTTATATCCAGTAGGTGTCACTACATGGAACACAAATTAGTTTGATACTGTAGTTCCGTTTGAATGGGAGAGTTCTGAGATGTGTTCGTAATGATCACAGATTACTGCACCTATACATAGCCCATCTATAATTTAGCCCAAACAACTACCTCTTACCCTACTGTATTTATTTATGTATTTATTTTGCTCCTTTGCTCCCCATTATTTCTATCTCTACTTGCTCACATTGTATATAGACTTATTTTTCTACTGTATTGATGACTGTATGCTTGTTTTACTCCATGTGTAACTCTGTGTCGTTGTATGTGTCGAACTGCTATGCTTTATCTTGGCTAGGTCGCAATTGTAAATGAGAACTTGTTCTCAAGTTGCCTACCTGGTTAAATAAAGGTGAAAAAAAAAAAAAAAAAAAAAAAAAAAATGTGAAACGTTCTGAAAGTTGCAGATAGAAAAATAATGAATAGAGCTGTTTTACCCTAGACATTTCTATATGAACGTTGTGTAACGTTACATCCTCCTGAACTAGCCCCAGTTTCAACTCTGTGTTCATGTGAGATACTATAGTGTCTCCTTTTAGTTTCAAAATGAGCCTCTTTGTACTTAGTATGTATGTTTCAATTGGGATAAAGGGGATATAAACTAAACAATATAGTCGGGAAAATACATCAACTTTAATTGCCCAAACAATATGAGACACATACGTAGGATAGCTATACCCTTAGGTGCCTTTTTTACACAGCAATACATAACGCAGAATATATTACAGTTTTTTCCAACTGCTTACACACAAAATCTTTTCATGTCACACGATTTTTGAAACCTCTCACTCAAAGTGCAAAACTACACACCAAATATCTAAAACCATAAGCTATTTCTCAGCCTTTGACTCAGTTGTCAATTGCATAAAACACTTTTTTTCAAAACACTACACACAATTATCTACCTAAAACACAAAAATCGAACAGGAAGTGACTTTCTTTCCTTTTCCAAACACAACCAATCAAAATGCTACACTTATTCACCAGATCACACACACTCCTTACATGTGCAAACACTAATAGCTTAACTGATCACTAACCAATCACTGCTTTACTGTAGTTTAGGCCTATAAATAGGTCAAAGGTCAGATTACCTGTTTTGAACAATGGATGCCAACAATGGACAGAGAGCAAGAGGAGTAGGAGGGAGAGGAAGAGGAAGAAGAGGATGAGGGCAAAGAAGAGAAGGAAGGAGAGCCATCGCTGATGAGATTAGGGCAAAACTTGTTGATCATGTGATCAACAATGGTTTGACCATGAGAGAGGCTGGACTGAGAGTCCAGCCCAACTTGAGTCGATTTACAGTGGCGCCCATAATTCAAACCTTCAGAAATGAGAGCAGGTATGCAACTATCTAATGACTATTTTAGCATTACAGTAATGTACTGTAAAATACGTATGACTGCATAGTATTGCATAAACATTTGTAACTCTAAGCCATCCATTTACTGCACTGCATTGAAGGAATGAGGTTGGTTATCATGCTGTACTACATTTTTTTTGTACATTGTTTACAGTTCCTATGCTGAAGACGTACTGTGTTTGAATTCTGTACAGTGTGGAAAGGCAAAGACATCATGGAGGACGAGAACGCTTGTTTACAGATGTACAAGAGACTGCAATTATAAATATGGTCTATGTGGGGACATAGAGTTTACATTTCAATACAATGTTCTACAGTGAAAGTAATCTGCTGAGAGGGGTAACAAGTACACTGTAAACACCAATGCAATGTAGAAACAGAAAATATTTATTAGGCCAAACATTACTGTTGTATACAGTAGCATACAACAAAACCATAAACATATGTAAACCAAAAGTATATTCTTTAGAATACAGTAAAGAACACAATTGTGTGTGTGGGGTCCCGGGGGGTCAGTCCAGGAATTGGTAGGGGGGGGGGAATCACCAGTGCTAAGCTACGCTTCATCTCTTCTCCGGCCTGGGTCTGGCCACAATACTTTGTCCACATCACAAGATACGTTTTCTCTTGCCAAACATCGAGGGAAGTATCTCCTAGCATGGCGTATCCAACCTTGGACAGAGGCAACCTCTATGTCCCCACATGGAGGGAAGTATCTCCTAGCATGGCGTATCCAACCTTGGACAGAGGCAACCTCTATGTCCCCACATGGAGGGAAATATCTCCTAGCATGGCGTATCCAACCTTGGACAGAGGCAACCTCTATGTCCCCACATGGAGGGAAGTATCTCCTAGCATGGCGTATCCAACCTTGGACAGAGGCAACCTCTATGTCCCCACATGGAGAGAAGTATCTCCTAGCATGGCGTATCCAACCTTGGACAGAGGCAACCTCTATGTCCCCACATGGAGGGAAGTATCTCCTAGCATGGCGTATCCAACCTTGGACAGAGGCAACCTCTATGTCCCCACATGCGTCCTCCATTGCCTGGAGAAGCGGCATGCGGGCATAGGATTGGCCATCATACACTTTCCAGCGCCAGGCTGAGAACAATTCCTTTGGGATTTAGAAAAGGTGAATATGGGGGTAGGTACAAAACTACAAATTGTGGATGGGTGGCAAACCAGTTTTGGACCAGAACAGCCCGGTGAAAACTAACATTGTCCCATAAAACCACAAATCTAGCAGGCTCCTGATCTGGATCAGGGACAAGCATTGTGTAAATTGCATCCAGAAAAGTGAGCATATGGCTGTTGTTGTACGGACCCAGTGTGGCATTGTGATGGAGGACCCTGTTTTGAGTGATGGCAGCACACATAGTTATATTACCCCCCACGCTGTCCAGGGACTTTGGTAATTGCCCTCTGTCCTATTACATTTCTTCCGCGGCGTCTAGTTTTGGTGAGGTTGAAGCCAACCACATCCACATAAATAAATTCATGGCGAATTACATGGGCATCCAGCTCCAATACTTTCTGTAACAGACAAAAAGGATATACAGATGAGTAAATATGGTATGTCTGAAGTACTGGAAGTAGTGTTGCTGTCATGTTTTGTCTTAGATTGTCTTGTCATTTTGCTTTTCCCTCTGTTCGTTTTCCCCCTGCTGGTCTTTTTAGGTTCGTTCCCCTTTTTCTCTCTCTCTTCCTCTCTCTCTTCTCTCTATCGTTCCGTTCCTGCTCCCAGCTGTTCCTATTCCCCTAATCAATCATTTAGTCTTCCCACACCTGTTCCCTATCCTTTTCCCTGATTAGAGTCCCTATTTCTCCCCTTGTTTTCCGTTTCTGCCCTGTCGGATCCTTGTCTATTGTTCACCGTGCTGTGTCTGTGTATCGCCCTGTCGTGTCGTGTTTCCCTCAGATGCTGCGTGGTGAGCAGGTGTCTGAGTCTGCTACGTTCAAGTGCCTTCCCGAGGCAACCTGCAGTTCTTGATCGAGTCTCCAGTCTGTTCTCGTCATTACGAGTGGAATTATGTCTTATGATTGTAGATTTGCTTTACTGGATTAAAGACTCTGTTTTCGCCAAGTCGCTTTTGGGTCCTCATTCACCTGCATGACAGTTGCAAGCATACCTCTACAAAGTCATGTCGCATATTTTTGACTCTGTCAGAGTATCTCTCAAATGGCACCTTGTAAAGTTGTTTCATCGTCACTCTGTGCTGTTGCAGGATGCGTTGTATGGTCGACAGGCTTACAGCATTGATGTTGTTAAATATGGTGTCATTATTCAAGATATGCTCTCTTATCTCTCGAATTCTAATTGCATTGTTGGCCAAAACCATATTGATAATTGCAGTCTCTTGTACATCTGTAAACAAGTGTCCTTGTCCTCCATGATGCCTTTGCCTTTCCACTCTGTACAGAATTCAAACACAGTATGTGTTCAGCAACAATGTACAAAAAATGTAGTACAGCATGATAACCAACCTCATTCATTCAATGCAGCGCAGTAAATGGATGGCTTAGAGTTACAAATGTTTATGCAATACTATGCAGTCATAAGTATTTTACAGTACATTACTGTAATGCTAAGATAGTCATTCGATAGTTGCATACCTGTTCTCATGTCTGAAGGTTCGAATTATGGACGCCACTGTAAATCGACTCAAGTTGGGCTGGACTCTCAGTCCAGCCTCTCTCATGGTCAAACCGTGGTTGATCACATGATCAACAAGTGTTGCCCTAAGCTCATCAGAGATGGCTCTCCTTCCTTCTCTTCTTTGCCCTCGTCCTCTTCTTCCACTTCCTCTCTATTAGTGTTTGCACATGTGAGGAGTGTGTGTGTGACCTGCTGAATAAGTGCAGCATTTTGATTGCTTGTGTTTGGAAAAGGAAAGCAAGTCACTTCCTGTTAGATTTTTGTGTTTTAGGTAGAGAATTGTGTGTATTGTTTTGAAAAAAGTGTTTTATGCAATTGACAACTGAGTCAAAGGATGAGAAATAGCTTATGGTTTTAGATATTTGGTGTGTAGTTTTGCACTTTGAGTGAGAGGTTTCAGAAATCGTGTGACATGAAAAGATTTTGTGTGTAAGCAGTTGGAAAAAACTGTAATGGCTAAATCATGTAGCCTCCTCTAACAATGCACACGGCAACGGCCAGGCGTAAGCAGCATTAGCAGTTAATTAGAACATTAATGAAGGGAAGCCCATCAAGCCGTATCTGGGCCAGGGTCGGTGAACACCTCTCCACCCATATCGATATGGGATTCATTGCCTGAACTTTCCTGGTCCTGACACATCGGCTTCTGCCGCTGTCTACCATGACAGCAGGTTACATGCCTGTTGCCTGGGGGCTTTCAGAAGTGTGTGTGTGTGTGTGTGTGTGTGTGTGTGTGTGTGTGTGTGTGTGTGTGTGTGTGTGTGTGTGTGTGTGTGTGTGTGTGTGTGTGTGTGTGTGTGTGTGTGTGTGTGTGTGTGTGTGTGTGTGTGTGTGTGTGTGTGTGTGTGTGTGTGTGTGTGTGTGTGTGTGTGTGTAATGCTAGTAGAAATACCTTAGATATATATACAGTATAGTATGCGTACCACCTCCAGTACTACCCATCACCCCTACATTCCTGCCACCACCCTACGGAAATTAGTCTCCTTGATGACTGGTGACACATACAGTAAGTCATGAATGGTGATTCTGTGCTCATGTACCTTGTGTCGTTCCTCGTTGACATTGTCAAAGGAGCAATTTTGAAGGGTTAACATAGGAGGGATGATGGTGTGTCTGTCTCTGTTCTGATGGGGTTGGTGATGGTGTTACCAAGGAGGTGAACTGTTGTTTAGAATAGAACATTTCTCCCAGCTCCTTCCAGATCAGATGTCATGGAGGACACACAAACGATTAGTGAAATGATGACTGTTGTGAAGGTTGCTGGAGATCCCTCACTCTCTCTCGTTCTCTCTCTCTTTCTCCAGCTCAGCCTCCAAATGGATGATGTATGGGCAGCGGTCTCGGCTGATTCCTACCTTCTGCTGAGGAGAGATGGATTGGACAGCCTGGTGTGCGGGAGCCAGATGTGTGTGTGTGTGGTGTGTGTGGTGTGTGTATGTGTGGGGTGTTTGTGTTTACCACAGAGACACTATGTATCCCAGTCCTTCTCCACTGTGGAAAACATGCAAACTGTGGTATGGAGATACAGACACAGTCTCCATTGTTGGGCTCCACTGCCATCCAAAGAAAAAGAAAAGGTTGGGATGTGATTTAAGGGTGGGTTATCTAGGTGACTTATATTTCTATGTTGGCCTAATATGGTTCCCAATCAGAGGCAGCTGTTTATCGTTGTATCTGATTGGGGATCATATTTAGATTTTCCCATTGTGCTTTGTGGGATCTTCTCTATGTTTAGTTGCCTGTGAGCATTATTTATAGCTTCACGTTTCGTTTGTTCGTTTTGTTGTTTTGTTCTTTGAACTTTTCTATTCCATAATAAAAGATGGAAACATATCACGCTGCATCTTGGTCTACTCCTTATGTCGAACGTGACAACTTCCTTATTTAAATAAAGGTGAAATAAAAATAAATAAATAAATCACTATACTCTGATTCTGAGATCTAACTGCTTGTTTTTTTCTGTCAACCATGTCCTTGGCTGATACTGTCTCCAAAGGAGAAAGAGGAGCGTACTGCATCTCTGGAGAATGTCAAACCACAGAGGTAATTGCATTTATCATAGCAACGGATCATTGATTGGCAACCTTTTTTCCTTTTGTTCTCCTTAGCAGATGAATGTGGAGGACAGGTTGCATAGCAGGCCTTTAATAAACTATCCTTCTCATTCATGTTGACAAAGGAAGCGTCAGCTCCGGCGAGAGAAGGGACGGATATTTATTGACAAGCTGAAGAAGAATACTGAGAAAAACTACTGGGTTTTCGTTCTACTGCAGCCATGGCAGATCTGTCTGGTCGTCACAAACATCACTTTAAAGAATATTACTGTCTCAATCTAAAATATATATGGATGACATCTAAGATATACAGCAGAATATCTTCTCTATTGTTCTTTAAATTCTCTAACACCATGGAATAAACATCAAGTTTGTATATAATGGAGTGTTATTCAGTGTTTTGTTGCAACTGCGGAAATATGGAGCAAATAAAACTGAAACAAAGTAAGAAATCTATCATTTTCAAGGACTCTCTTGACAGTTTTAAGTTACAAGTTATAACCTGCTTCACTATTCACTATTTACTTGTTTTTGTAACAGAAACGGCAACATATCACATAAATATAATAAAACAACATATCACATAAATATATCAGCAGAGGTGTAATTCCACTATTGATTTCACACACTAAAATGAAAGACCATCTCCTCCAGGTGTTAAGCAACATGCTTAATGGATGTGTTATTCGTATCAATCACTGAATACCATGCACATGCTTGTATGTACATACACTCACATGTGCATACAGTGCATTTGGAAAGTATTCAGACCTTAGTTTTCCCCCCTCATCAATCTACACACAATACCCCTTAATGACAAAGCGATTACAGCCTGGAGTCTTCTTGGGTATATGACTCGAGGC
Source organism: Oncorhynchus gorbuscha (assembly GCF_021184085.1). Classification (NCBI taxonomy): domain Eukaryota; kingdom Metazoa; phylum Chordata; class Actinopteri; order Salmoniformes; family Salmonidae; genus Oncorhynchus; species Oncorhynchus gorbuscha. The sequence goes on along the minus strand of NC_060184.1, from coordinate 72,682,032 downwards.
TGCATATGGGGAGGTCCTTCCCATTCTTCTCTGCAGAGCCTCTCAAGTTCTATCAAGTTGGATGGGGAGCGTTGCTGCACAGCAACTTTAAATCAAATCAATACACATGTTTAGCAGATGTTATTGCGGGTGTAGCGAAATGCTTGAGTTTCTAGCTCCAACAGTGCAGTAATATCTAACAAGTAATATCTAAAAATTTCACAGAAAGTAAAGGAATGGAATTACGAATATATTAATATTTCGACGAGCAACGTCGGAGCAGCATTGCCTAAAATACAGTCCAATAGAATAGAAAACCAGTTGAAGTTTTTATCTAGTTTTTTTTAGGTATTTTCTTAAAATTGCCTTGTTGGATAAGGGTTTGTAAGTAAGCATTTCACTGTAAGGTCTATATACCTGTTGTATTCAGCGCCTGTAACAAATAACATTTGTTTACTATTCCAATTATTAAAGTGTCCAGTGATTTCAAGTCTATGTATATAGGGCAGTAGCCTCTAAGGTGCAACTGATGGCTATTCAACAGTCTGATGGCCTTGAGATAGAAGCTGTTTTTCATTCTCTCTGTCCCAGCTTTGATGCACCAGTACTGACTTTGCCTTCTAGACAATAACGGGGTGAACAGGCAGTGGCTGGTGGTTGTTGTCCTTGATGATCTTTTTGGAATTCCTGTGACATCGGGTGCTGTAGATGTCCTGGAGGGCAGATAGTTTGCCCCTGGTGATGCATTGGGCAGACCGCACCACCCTCTAGAGAGCCCTGTGGTTGCGGGAGGTGCAGTTGCCGTACCAGGCGGTGATACAGCCTGACAGAATGGCCTCAATTGTGAATCGGTAAAAGTTTGTGAGGGTTTTGGGTGACAAGCAAATTTCTTCAGCCTCCTCAGGTTGAAGAGGCACTGTTGCACCTTCTTCACCACACTGTCTGTGTGGGTGGACCATTTCAGTTTGTCAGTGATGTGTGCGCCAGGGAACTTGAAGCTTTCCATCTCCTCCACTGCTGTCCCATCGATGTGGATAGGGGGATGCTCCCTCTGCTCTTTTCTGAAGTCCACGATCAGCTCCTTAGTATTGATGACTGTGGAAGGACCACTAGAGGGCAGGCTGGGCTCATGGATAGTAGCCCAACAAAGCATGGGAGACAAGGTAACCAGAGTCAATTAAGCACAGCTGACGGTAATAATGACACACTCTCCTTCCTCTATAAGAGAGAGAATGGAACCAGCAGAGAGAGGGAAACTATCTCTGGAAGATGGCCACCGAGAGAGAGAAGCTGTGCTGGAAGAGCCACTAAGACGGTGACAAACCCCTGATTTATGTTTGTTGTAGTTTAAAGATAATCCTATTGTGTTCTTGTTTCATCTGGAGAAGATGTGTGTTTTTCCTTGGAAGAATTTTCATTGATTATGTTAAAATGCCCTCAATAGAGAACTGTATTCAATCAAGAAAACCTACTCGTGACTCGTTTATTCCACCTTCCCGCTTTAGAGTGGCGCCTAATTACTTGGTACGCTCACATGACGTTGTGTGAGAGGTTATTTTCTTGGCACCACACTCCCTGGTCCCTCACCTGGTAATCAGGCCTACTTCTGTTGTGTCGGCTGCAAACTGAATGATTGAGTCGGAGGTGTGCGTGGCCACGCAGTTATGGGTGAGCAGGGAGTGCAGGATGGGGCTGAGAACGCACCCGGACGGAATGGGGTAGTGTGCAGTGCGATGGCGATTGTATTGTCTGTGGATCTATTGGGGCAGTAAGCAAATTGAAATGGGTCTAGGGTGACTGGTAAAGTAGAGGTGATATCATCCTTGACTATTCTCTCAAAGAACTTCATGATGACATAATCGAGTGCTACGGGCGATAGTCATTTAGTTCAGTTGCCTCTGCGCATGCTCTGAGGACACGGCTAGGGATGTCGTCTGGGCCGGTCGCCTTGCGAGGGTTAACACGTTTAAATGTCTTACTCGCGTCGGCCACGGAGAAGGAGAGCCCACAGTCCTTGGTAGTGGGCCGCTTCGGTGGCACTGTGTGATCCTCAAAGTGGGCGAAAAAGGTGTTTAGCTTATCCAAAAGCAAGACATCTCTGTCCGCAAAGTGTCTCTGTACTGACGTTTTGCCCGTTTGATTGCCTAAGGGAGGGAATAACTACACTGAGAGGTGTTTAGTCCTTAGCTTAGTGATGAGCTTTGTGGGCACTATGGTGTTGAACGATGACCTGTAGTCAATGAACAGCATTCTCATGTAGGTGTTCCATTTGTCTAGGTGGGAAAGGGAAGTGTGGAATGCAATAGAGAAGGCAGTGTGCAAGGGCAGTGTGGAATGCAATAGAGATTGTGAGAGAGAGTGAGAGAGAGTGAGAGAGAGAGAGTGAGAGAGAGAGTGAGAGAGAGTGAGAGAGAGAGAGTGACGTGACTGATACACTGGTTTTTGTGCATATTTAATAATTTACCATTTCAAACTTCTTTCTCTTTTGAAACTTTTGTGCGTATAATGGTAACTGTTTATTTGCCTTGCTTTGGAAATGTTAACATATTTTTCCCATGTCAATAAAGCCCGAATTGAATTGAGAGGAAGGGAGAGAGAGGGTGAGAAAGATCAGAAGGTATATCAAATTCGACATCCCAATTAGGATCTGGATAAAAATACTTGAATCAGTTATCGAACCCATTGCCCTTATGATTGTGAGATCTGAGGTCTGTTCACCAACCAAGAATTTACAAAATGAGACTGCATGGAAAATTGTGCAAAAACATCCTTGGTGTACAACGTAAAACACCAAATAATGCTTGCAGAGCAGAATAAGGACAATACCCGCCAATTATCAAATTCCAGAAAATAACTCTTAAATTCTACAACCACCAGAAATGAAGGAATTCCCAGACCTTCCATAACAAAGCCATCACCTACAGAGAGATAAATCTAGAGAAGAGTCCACTAAGCAAGCTGGTCCTGGGACAAACCCCACAGAGCCACAGCACAGCAACACAATTAGACACAACCAAATCATGAGAAAACAAAAAGATAATTACTTAACACATTGGAAAGAATTAACAAAAAAACAGAGCAAACTAGAATGCTATTTGGCCCTACACAGAGTACACAGCGGCAGAATACCTGACCACTGTGACTGACCCAAAATTAAGGAAAGCTTTGACTATGTACAGACTCAGTGAGCATAGCCTTGCTATTGAGAAAGGCCGCCGTAGGCAGACATGGCTCTCAAGAGAAGACAGGCTATGTGCTCACTGCCCACAAAATGAGGTGGAAACTGAGCTGCACTTCCTAACCTCCTGCCCAATGTATGACCATATTAGAGAGACATATTTCCCCCAGATTACACAGATCCACAAAGAATTCGAAAACAAATCCAATTTTGAAAAACTCCCATATCTTTTGGGTGAAATTCCACAGTGTGCCATCACAGCAGCAAGATTTGTGACCTGTTGCCACGAGAAAAGGGCAACCAGTGAAGAACAAACACCATTGTAAATACAACCCATATTTATGCTTATTCATTTTATCTTGTGTCATTTAACTATTTGTACATTGTGTGTATATGTGTGTGTGTGTGTATATATATATATATATATATATATTTTATATTATATTTTATATTATATTTTATATTATATTTATATATATTATATTATATTTATATATATTATATTTATATATATTATATATATAAATATAATATAATATATATTATATTTATATATATATATATATATAAATATAATATAATATATATATATATTATATTATATATATTATATTTATATATATATATATATATAAATATAATATAATATATATATATATTATATTATATATATTATATTTATATATATATATATTATATATATATTATATTATATTTATATATATATATATATATAATATATATATATTATATTATATATATATATATATAATATAAATATAATATATATTATATTATATATTATATATATATTATATATATTAATATAATATATATATATATATATATATATATATATATATATATATTATATATATTATATTTATATTATATTTATATATATTATATATATAAATATAATATATATTATATTATATTATATTTATATTATATTTATATATATTATATATATATATATATATATATATATATATATATATATATATATATTTGTAATGTCTTTACTGTTTTTAAACTTCTGTATGTGTAATGTTTACTGTTAATTTGTTGTTTTTCACTTTATATATTCACTTTGTATGTTGTCTACCTCACTTGCTTTGGCAATGTTAACACATGTTTCCCATGCCAATAAAGCCCTTGAATTGAATTGAATTAAGTAAATGGTGATTCTCTGCTCAACCTCTACGCAGGCGACACCATTCTGTATACCTCTGGCCCTTCTTTGGACACTATGTTAACAAACCTCCAGACGAGCTTCAACGCCATACAACACTCCTTCCGTGGCCTCCAACTTCTCTTAAATGCAAGTAAAACTAAATGCATGCTCTTCAACCGATTGCTGCCCACACCCGCCCGCCTGTCTAGTATCACTACTCTGGACGGTTCTGACTTAGAATATGTGGACAACTACAAATACCTAGATGTCTGCTTAGACTGTAAACTCTCATTTTAAGTGTCTCCAATACAAAATTAAATCTATAATCGGCTTCCTATTCCGCAACAAAGCCTCCTTCACTCATCATGCTAAACATACCCTCGTAAAACTGACCATCCTACTGATCCTTAACTTCAGTGATGTCATTTACAAAATAGCCTTCAACACTCTACTCAGCAAATTGGATGTAGTCTATCACAGTGCCATCCGTTTTGTCACCAATGCCCCATATACTACCCACCACTGCGACCTGTATGCTCTCATTGGCTGGCCCTCGCATCATATCGCTTCCAGTTGCCAAACCCACTGGCTCCAGGTCGTCTATAAGACTTTGCTTATCTCCACCACCTTATCTCAGCTCACTAGTCACCATAGCAGCATCCAGCCACAGCACGCGCTCCAGCAAGTATATTTCACTGGTCATCCCCAACGCCAACTCCTGCTTTGGCCGCCTTTCCTTCCAGTTCTGCTCTGCTGCCAATGGCTGGAACGAATTGCAAAAATCACTGAAGCTGGAGTCTTATATCTCACTCACTAACTTTAAGCATCAGCTGTCAGAGCAGCTTACCGATCAATGCACCTGCACACAGCCCATCTGTAAATAGCCCACCCAACTACCTCATCCCCATATTGTTATTTTTTTTTTGCTCCATTGCACCCCAGTATCTCTACTTGCACATTCATCTTCTGCACTATCTATCACTCCAGTGTGTAATTGCTAAATTGTAATTACTATCAGTGCAGATAGTCTGGGTAACCATTAATGAACTATTTAGCAAACTTATGGCTTGAGGGTAGAAGCTGCCTCGGAGCCTATTGGTCCGATACCGTTGCCCAGACGGTAGCAGAGTGAACAGTCTATGGCTTGGGTGGCTGGAGTCTTTGGCAATTTTTCTGGCCTTCCTCTGACACCTGATTTAGAGGTCCTAGATGGCAGGGATCTCGGCCCCAGTGATGTACTGGACTGTCCGCACCACCCTCTGTAGAGCTTTGTGGTCGAGGGTGGTGCATTTGCCATACAAAGCAGTGATGCAGCCAGTCAAGATGCTCTCGATGGTGTTGAACCTTTTGAGGATCCGAGGGCCCATGCCAAATCATTTCAGCCTGTGTGTGTGTGTGTGTGTGTGTGTGTGTGTGTGTGTGTGTGTGTGTGTGTGTGTGTGTGTGTGTGTGTGTGTGTGTGTGTGTGTGTGTGTGTGTGTGTGTGTGTGTGTGTGTGTGTGTGTGTGTGTGTGTGTGTGTGTGTGTGTGTGTGTGTGTGTGTGTGTGTGTGTGTGTGTGTGTGTGTGTGTGTGTGTGTGTGTGTGTGTGTGTGTGTGTGTGTGTGTTCCAGGCCAAGTGGACTGGTAATAGGAAATTAAATGTCAAAGAAACAATAATAATATTGGATTTTCATCCTTTTTGCTGCTTCATTAGAGAGAGAAGGGCTGTTGGAGCCGCTTGACAATACTCAAACTTTAGCCGTCTCTATTGTTAGCCCTGCTCATTTTCCAATGGTCAATGGTGGAATGGTGACATTTTGGAGCCACCCGTTTGAGCTGGTCCCCTTGTTAATAAGTCAAATCAAGGTCGGATTTGAACACACTTTCAATGTGTTAGCGAGATGTTCCTCGTTCTGATCACATAACTACAGTAGAACATTATGTTGTATTTATTAACCTCTTAAGCCCACCCGACACGCAGGCGTCCCATCTAGCCATCAGGAAATGCAAATGCGCCACGCCAAATGCTAATAGCACTCGTTAAAACTCAAACGTTCATTAAAACACACATGCAGGGTACTGAATTAAAGCGAATCCAGCCAACAAGTCAGATTTTTAAAATGCTTTTCGGCGAAAGCATGAGAAGCTATTATCTGATAGCATGCAACACCCCGAAATACCTGAAGGGGACATAAACAAAATAATTATCATAGCCGGCGCTACACAAAACGCAGAAATAAAATATAAAACATTCATTACATTTGACGAGCTTCTTTTGTAGGCACTCCTATATGTCCCATAAACATCACTATTGGGTCTTTTTTTCGATTAAATCGGTCAATATATACCCAAAATATCGATCTATGAAAAGTGTGTGATCCAGAAAAAAAACACCGTTTTAAAACGCAACGTCATTTTTTTAAATTAAAAAAGTTGACGATAAACTTCCACAAAACACTTCGGAATACCTTTGTAATCCAACTTTAGGTATTAGTAAACGTTAATAATCTATCTAATTGATCACGGGCGACGTGTATTCAATAGCTCCACGTTTTCAAATCATGGTCGGAAATCTCTCTTCAAAACATCCTGTCGGAGACCGGATGGAATGGGGTCTGTCTTCCTCGTTTGACCAAGGAACAACTCCCAGGCAATTGCCAAGACTGGCGACATCGTGTGGAAGCTGTAGGACTTGTAATCTCGGCCCCATCTCATTTGCTGTGCCATAGACAATACATGCAAGTGGCGCACTGATATTTTTTCCACTTTTTGGTGATCAGTTTTCCTTGGGCTTTTCGACGAAACGCACGTTCTGTTATAGTCACAGCCGTGATTTGACCAGTTTTAGAAACGTCAGAGTGTTGTCTATCCACACATACTAATCATATGCATATACTATATTCCTGGCATGAGTAGCAGGAGGCTGAAATGTTGCGCGATTTTTAACAGAATGTTCAAAAAAGTAAGGTTCTGATCCTGATAGACCTGCAGTGCAGTCTAAGGTGGGATCTAGACCAGAGTCGACAATTGCAATTCTTCATGTATGCTGTTCTTTCTGGTTTTCCTATGTTATGTCCTGCATTTGCCAGTGTTGTTGATTTTTTTTTTCCCCTCACAGCTTTTTTGACTCTTGACTCCATGCTGGCATGCCTACCTCTCCCATCACCTCGGCAACAGTATTTCAACATCTGCCTCTGCCCGGCCACTGCTGGGTTAGATTATAGGTTTCATACTGAACTGGACAGACACTCCTCTTTCAATCCCGACCCTTCTCTACTTCTCTGTCTATCTCTCTTTCACTCTGTCTCTCTCTCTCTGTCTCTCTCTTTATCTCTCATTTCTGCCCACTTTTCCCCTCTCTATTCCTCCCTCTCCTTTGTCAGTGGTGTGGATTTTACCTCAGATGATCTTACCTACACCTTCAAAAACAAAGAAATTAAAATGTCTTTCACACAGTGTAACGTCGTTCTTCGTTTGTCGAAATGACTTTAATGGAAAAAGTGACACATGAAATAACTATACGAAATACAAAACAACAAACGGAACGTGAAACCTAATTACAGCCTATCTGGTGAAACTACACAGAGACAGGAACAATCACCCACGAAATACAAAGCGAAACCCAGGCTACCTAAATACGGTTCTCAATCAGAGACAACGAGAATCACCTGAATCTGATTGAGAACCGCCTCAGGAAGCCAAGCCTATGCAACACCCCTACTCAGCCGTAATCCCAATAATTACAAAAACCCCAATACAAACCACAACATATAAACCCATGTCACACCCTGGCCTGACCAAACATATAACAAAAACACAAAATACAATGACCAAGGCGTGACAGAACCCCCCCCCCCCCCCCTAAGGTGCGGACTCCCGGGCGCACCTCAAAACCATAGGGAGGGTCCGGGTGGGCGTCTGTCCATGGTGGCGGTTCCGGCTCGGGACGTGGACCCCACTCCATTAATGTCCTAGTTTCTCCCCTTCGCGTCCTGGGATAATCCACCCTCGCCGCTGACCATGGCCTAATAGTCCTCACCCAGAACCCCACAGAACTGAGGAGCAGCTCGTGACTGAGGGACAGCTCGGGACTGAGGGACAGCTCGGGACTGAGGGACAGCTCGGGACTGAGGGACAGCCGGGACTGAGGGGCAGCCCGGGACTGAGGGGCAGCCCGGGACTGAGGGGCAGCCCGGGACTGAGGGGCAGCCCGGAACTGAGGGGCAGCCCGGAACTGAGGGGCAGCCCGGAACTGAGGGGAAGCCCGGTACTGAGAGAAAGCCCAGTACTGAGAGGAAGCCCAGTACTGAGATGAAGCTCAGGCAGGTAGTAGGCTCCGGTAGATCCTGGCTGGCTGGCGGATCAGGAAGATTCTGGTTGACTAGCAGATCTGGAAGAGACTGGTTGACTGGCAGATCTGGAAGAGACTGGTTGACTGGCAGATCTGGAAGAGACTGGTTGACTGGCAGATCTGGAAGAGACTGGTTGACTGGCAGATCTGGGAGAATCTGGTTGACTGGCAGATCTGGGAGAATCTGGTTGACTGGCAGATCTAGAAGATCATGGCTGACTGGCGGATCTAGCTGCTCTATGCAGATTGACAGCTCCTTGCAGACTGACAGCTCTGGCTGCTCCATGCAGGCTGACAGCTCCTTGCAGACTGACAGCTCCTTGCAGACTGGCAGCTCTTTGCAGACTGACAGCTTTTTGCAGATTGACAGCTCTGGCTGCTTCATGCAGACTGACAGCTCTGGCTGCTTCAAACAGACTGACAGCTTTGACTGCTCCATGCAGGCTGACAGCTCTGACTGCTTCATACAGACGGACAGCGCTGGCTGCTTTATGCAGACTGACAGCTCTGACTGCTCCATGCAGGCTGACAGCACCCTGCAGACTGGCAGCTCCTTGCAGACTGACAGCTCAGGCTGCTCCGAACAGGCAGGAGACTCCGACAGCGCAGGAGGGAAGGAAGGCTCTGATAGCGCTGAACAGACAGGAGATTCCAGTAGCGCAGGAGGGAAGGAAGGCTCTGGCTGTGCTAAACAGGCGAGGCGCACTGACGGCCTGGTGCGTGGTGCTGGAACTGGTGCTACAGGATCGAGGACACGCACAGGAAGCCTGGTGCGGGGAGCTGCTACCGGAGGACTGGTGTGTGGAGGTGGCTCTGGATAGACCGGACCGTGCAGGCGCACTGGAGCTCTTGAGCACCGAGCCTGCCTAACCTTACCTGGCTCGATGCCCACTCTAGCCCGGCCAATACGAAGGGCTGGTATGTGCCGCACCGGGCTATACACCCGCACTGGAAACACCGTGCGCTCCATAGCATAACACAGTGCCTGCCCGGTCTCTCTAGCCCACCGGTAAGCACAGGGAGTTTGCGCAGGTCTCCTACCTGGCATAGCCATATTCCCTTTAAGCCACCCCCCCCCCCATCCGCGTCGCCGTGCTGCCTCCTCATACCAGCGCCTCTTCGCTTTAGCCGCCTCTAGTTCTTCCTTGGGACGGCGATATTCTCCAGGCTGAGCCCAGGGTCCTCTTCCGTCTAATATCATCTCCCAAGACCAGAAGTCCTTATATCGCTGCTCCTCACGATTAACAGGGAGAGTAGAGTCAGGTCTGACTCCTGACTCTGCTACTCTCTCCCTGAGCCCTCCTCCAATAAAAATTTGGGGGTGACTTTCGGGTTTAGCTCTGCGCCGCCGTGTCTTTCTCGACTCCATTCGCCTATAGCCCTCTTCGCACTGCTCCAGCGAATCCCAGGCAGGCTCCAGCATTCTCTCTGGGTCGGCCGCCCACCTGTCTATTTCTTCCCACGTCGTATACTCCATGCCTTTGCTGTCCATAACGTCCTCCCTTCGCTGCTGCCTGTTAACACGCTGCTCGGTCCGAGTGTGGTGGGTGATTCTGTAACGTCGTTCTTCGTTTGTCGAAAGAGAGTCGGACCGAAATGCAGCGTGGTGGTTACTCATGACTTTAATGGAAAAATTGACACATGAAATAACTATACAAAATACAAAACAACAAACGGAACGTGAAACCTAATTACAGCCTATCTGGTGAAACTACACAGAGACAGGAACAATCACCCACGAAATACAAAGCGAAACCCAGGCTACCTAAATACGGTTCCCAATCAGAGACAACGAGAATCACCTGACTCTGATTGAGAACCGCCTCAGGCAGCCAAGCCTATGCAACACCCCTACTCAGCCGTAATCCCAATAATTACAAAAACCCCAATACGAACCACAACATATAAACCCATGTCACACCCTGGCCTGACCAAACATATAACGAAAAACACAAAATACAATGACCAAGGCGTGACACACAGGAGGCCACTGGTCATTCAAATACAGTTATCAATTACTTTATCCTACTCTATATTGCAGGTACTAATCCATGGATGTTTTAAGTCAAATTACACTAATATTACTGTAAGAGATTTTAAATACTATGTCCCGATTGCCATTGGATATTGATGGGGGCTTGATCAAATCTCTTCTGACTCATCATAATACTGGATCTCTTAGACCAACCTGAAATGCCACGCAAATGACCGATGTTATGTCAAATTTGATATACTACAGTATTTCCGCTAAAGGGACTCAGGGGAAGAAACTGACAGTTGGTTTCACTCTATCTGTTTGTTTGAAATGTCTCCCTATCAAATAATTAAAGTTTAATTAGGTATTTTTTATATATTTTCTGTTATCTTCCCCCTGATTCACGAGACTCTAAAGGTTAATAAACTCAAATTAAACCAGATAGAAATCTGTTCTGGATGTTAAATAAAACAACCCAGGCTTTTCTAGAACAATGGCCTCCACAATACCTGTTCCTGCTGCAGGAGTGATGCTTCTTGTAGGAGATATGCATCTAGTGAGTTAGTGAGGCTTCTTGTAGGAGATATGCATCTAGTGAGTTAGTGAGGCTTCTTGTAGGAGATATGCATCTAGTGAGTTAGTGAGGCTTCTTGTAGGAGATATGCATCTAGTGAGTTAGTGAGGCTTCTTGTAGGAGATATGCATCTAGTGAGTTAGTGAGGCTTCTTGTAGGAGATATGCATCTAGTGAGTTAGTGAGGCTGTATCGCCATCAAAAGCGGATGCATTGTTTGTGTGTATATGTTTACTGGAATAGAGGCATGACGATGGAGGCACACAAACATGCAGTGTTTTTTTTTAAGTTCTGAGATTGGAAGTGAAAGTGTCGGCCTGTTCTGGAAACGTGCATTTTTAGGTTGCAGGGAGGTTCTGGGAAGGTTTTACAATGGTTCCCACTGGATGTCATAAGGTGAATGCACCAATTTGTAAGTCGCTCTGGATAAGAGCGTCTGCTAAATGACTTAAATGTAAATGTTCCCTGAGAGTTTTCCTTCAAAGTTTTATTAACGTTCTCAGAATGAAAACGATTGGTTATTTGAAGGCAATTAAAGTTCTGAGAACATGGTTAAATAACGCTTTCAATAAGACTGCTAGTTCACGTTAACTGTTTTGAACCCCAGGCACAGATAGGACACATGGAAATTAGACAGTTTTGTTGGTGCTGTGAATGGAATCTACATGTTTTATTTACCTAGGCAAGTCAGTTAAGAACACATTTGTATTTACATTGACGGCCCACCCCAGCCAAACACTGGGCCAATTGTTTCGCTGCCCTATGGGACTCCCAATCACAGCAAGTTGTGATACAGCCTGGAATCAAACCCGGATCTGTAGTGATGTTTCTAGCATTGAGATGCAGTGCCTTAGACTGCTGCGCCACTAGGGAACATAAATAGAACAATGAGGAAACCTGTCAGAAACATTATGATGAAGTACTAAAATTCCCACAGAAGAGCATTGTTTCTTAACATTCTTGGAACACATTTCTTAAAAGGGAAATGTCAAAATCTCCAGCACCAACCCAACATCAACATATGTGAAAAAGTCAAGTTTTTATGTTTGTTAGTAGACAAGATAGAAGAAGATAAGTGTTTCCAGGCTCCCTAGTTGCGCAGCGGTCTAATACACTGCATTTCAGTGCTAAACTCATCACTACCAACTCTGGTTTGATTCCAGGTTGTATCACAACTGGCTGTGATTGGGAGTCCCATAGGGTGGTGCACAGTTGGCACAGTGTTAGGGTTTGGCTGGAGTAGGCTGTCATTGTAAATTATAATTTGTTCTTAACTGACATATCTAGTACATCAAGTGATTTTAACCAATTATGAGTAGGTGTTGCCTACTAATTGGTTTGGCAATTAGCAACAATTTGGAAGGACAGACACATGGAGATGAGGAGCAAGTACAGGGAGTAAACATTTAATAAATAAACAGACATGAAACAGGACAAGACAGCGTCTGGATATAAAAAACATAACGACATTAATGCTGACACAGGGATGAAACAGAGGAACAGACAGATATAGGGAAGGCAATCAAACTGTGAAGGAGTGCAGGTGAGTCCAATGAAGCACTGATGCGCATAACGAAGGTGACAGGTGTGCGTAATGATGGGCGGTGCCCTTGAGCGCCAGGGAGGGGGAGCAGACACAATTATCTTCTGCTATCTTTTTGTTTTACAACAAAACATAGAAACGCACCATTTTCACATATGTTAATGTTGGGGTGGTGTTGGCCTGGAGATGATGAACATGAAGTTGACATTTTGGGGAATTTTCATTTAACGTTCTCTGAACTATTTGATAGCATTCCCAGTGTCAAACAGGTTTGGGAAACGTTCCTAGAACCTAACCAA